>NC_080747.1:60504915-60810957 GCF_020826845.1 Diceros bicornis minor | reverse complement strand
TTTTACTGTTGTTATAGCAACCTTTCTTCTTTTTTTTTGTGAGGAAGATCAGCCCTGTGCTAACATCTGCCAATCCTCTTCCTTTTTTGCTGAGGTAGACAGGCCCTGGGCTAACATCTGTGCCCATCTTTCTCCACTTTATATGGGACGCTGCCACAGCATGTCTTGCCAAGTGGTGCGTTGGTGCACGCCCAGGATCCGAACCGGCGAACCCTGGGCCACCGCAGTGGAGCGCGCGCACATAACCACTTGCGCCACCAGGCCAGCCCCCCAACTTTTCTTCTTTTTAACATAATTTATAATTTATTTTAACACATTTTTAATTTATTCTGTGTCTCCTTACACCAACCTGTGGTATAATTCCCAACGGCAAGGATTTTTTCCCATTTTTTCACTGATGTATTCCAGGTGACTGGAACAGTGTCTGGCACACAGTAGGTGCTCTATAAATACTCTTTGAATATCCAACATTGGGCCTGACTCTCCCAAATCGCTAATGTCTTTAATCAGGATGACACCAAAACATATGGGCAGCCCAGTCTGACTATTAATTTTGTTCCCCTTCAAATGCATATTTAAAAAGAATATTTATTGTATGTTGGTTTAGAAGGAAGCTGAGTTCTATATGTGGGAAGGACAAAAAAACAGGAGTGGGGCTCAAATTTTCCTTTCTTATCACAGGCAAGTCAGCTCTGGCTCTGAATGTATGTAAAACAATTCAAAAAGAAATCCCTGCAGTTACTCCCACCTCCTTAGCACACAATGTCACTCAGCACACCCCTTGGGGTCTCACTGCGCCCACTCCAAACTAGAGTGTATTTGCTTGCCCATGTCCAGTACCCTCCCTGAGAGGCCATCTGGCAGGTAGAGATTTTTCCATTTTGGAATATTCTCAGGGGTATTTTAATGCCCGTTAGAAATTGGTGGCCCAGGCAGCTGCTGTGCCTCCAACTTAGCCACAGATCTAGTCTTCCCGTGTACCCTCTTCAGTCTGATCATTTGAAAATATCTAATTTGCTTTTTCAACATCCTGCTCTATGTCCTGCTACGTTTCTTTACAGGTCTCAGCAGAAAATAATAGTAGCTGTGAAGGGTGTCACTGTGCTTGAGAAGGAAGACTCTCCCTACACCCTAGGTTTTCCTCAATGGCAGAATGTTCCTGTCAGTTTAACTCATCACTGTTGAAATATATATTCACATTTCTCCTCTCCCGGGTGCTCAAGCTGCGAACTCCTTCTTAACTATTTTACGTCAAACCTACTTTACTTCTTCAACAACTTGTGCTCCTAGCAACATTTGAGATAGAATCTAACGTTAACTAGAATGATTTCTTTATTAATTACTTTTCCTTGTAAAAACGGGGCATTGTAAATAAAATTAATGTTCAAACAGTGAAACTGGTTTCATGGTGGGCAGTTGACACATTTTCTTCATTTGTAAAAAGAGGAGGAAACCTCATTTCCTACAGCTCAGAATTATTTGGAAGCTTACATGAGGTGAAGTAGTAGCCGGGTCTAATTATAATCTTCCCCATTTTATGGAGGAGATTTTCTACTGACCTGGAAAGAAATCAGTAAAGGGAATAGAATGATTAATTCTAAATGTAGGAATTGAGGAAGGAAAGGAGGCGTGGTTTTAACGCCTTGGTTCCTAGGGAAACTGCCCACTGAGTTTCTTTTTACTGAGGGTGCAATGGGGGCCGGGGGGTGGGATGGGGGAGATGTGCAAGATAGGAGGTGGAGGGGGTCACTTGGACACCCTGGGAAAAGGACAGCCAGAGTCTTAGGGCTCTTATGGAGACCCCACCCTACTGCTTCCTGCCACCTGCCCAACCCCCACTCCCATCAGGCTGGGAAAGATGGCAGCTGGTGGGAGGAGGCCAACAAAGGAAATGCACAGGTTCTTCAGGAGTTTGAAACTCATTGTTATTAGCAGGAGCAAAGAGATTCTTAACCTGGAATTCTTTCCTCTCTCATCCCTCATATTGTCTCCAACCTCCTTTTTTTTCTCATCAGCCTTAAATCCTATATGGCTCTCACTAACCCTTTTCTCTTCATGAATCTTTAGTCACACACAATAAATTGACAGTAGCAAAGGCTTGGGGCTGGTTAAAATATTTCTAGTTACTTACTTCTCAGGAGATGCCCTCCAGAGAAAATTCTAGTAAACTCCTGTTAGTATCACCATTTTCTATGAATAATCACCCCACAAAGAATCCACATTTCGCTGGCTCTGGCTTCCAATTGTTAATGCAGGTCATCAACCCCTGATAAGAGGAGCGGTCACAGCCCTCTTGAACAACTTCTAATCAGCCTGCAGCCTGTTGTCTGCCATTTCTTTCCTCTTTTTTGGTACCTTAGAGTTGAAGCATCCTATCCTTAAGAGTTCACTTAGAGGACAGATTCTAGAATACCCTGTTTGGACAGGAGCCATAGTTACCCCGTGGGGAGAACCTGAGAGGAAGCTAGGGAATGAGTCGGGGAAAGAAAACTAAGAGAAATTTTGTTTTTGGAGTCATTAAAGTAAAGTGTATGAAAGAAAGACATGTGGTCTTTGTTTTCCCAAAGCAGGCCCAGGTGGAGTTCCAGAAAAAGCTACCGTATTCCTCTTGTTGCCTCCTCACAGCCTACCTGTCCTAAATGACTCGGGGAGGAGGGTGTGTGTGTGTGTGTGTGTGTGAATTGAATATCATCCAAAAGAGGACCAAAAATAAAGAGAGGAGACCCTCCTCCCTGAGTCATTTAGGACGGGTAGGCTGTAAGGAGGCAACAAGAGGAATACGGTAACTCTTTCTGGAACTCCACCTGGGCCTGCTTTGGGAAAACAAAGACCACATATCTTTCTTTTCCATGTTTCAGAGTTGTTGGGTAAGAGATGGTGTGCTTTTGTTAACTCTAACCTCCTAACCTGGTGGGTCTTCCCCAAATGAGCTGAGAGTGTTGCACTGCACCCGAGATTTGGCTTCGAAAAGTTATTACGCATTTTCTTCTTTGTTTTACTTTAAATTGAGATAATCAGCTTGTGGATTTTGCATCCTTTACTTCCTCATTTGTCCTTTTCTCTCTTTGGGAAGTCGTCATTGATCCCACCCCAGGGCAGAGGGGTCAGCAACAGAGCCATCTTGAAAACCAGATGCTTGAGAATAAGACTAAGTAAAACATCTGCTGGATGACATTATGGAAAGGACTATATGATGCTTACTGTAGCACTTGGGAATGGTGGAATTAGGACATCATCCATCCTCTTCCACATCCCCTGTTAAAGTGCAACAGATAAAGGCTGATTGGTCATATGGTTATCTTTTTGTTGTTATGACGTCAAACATCTTTTTTTCCTACTCTAGGGTCCTTTAAAATTGAGATAGTGTGTAAATTCAGTGGAGAGGACAGCAATCCAGTGACCTCTATTTTTGTTTTCTTTATTGGTAAGTTAAGACTGACTATTTAAAATGTTTTAACCTGAAAAAAATACCCTAGTGATTTTGCTTTTGATTTCCCAGCTCATCAGGGCACAGAACTGAACACTGCACAGCCTAAATAGGGAAGATAAAGTCTTCAGTGCTCTTGCAAAGGTAGGGAGTCATGGTCTCCCCAACTCCCCGAATTAATCCAAAATGTTTTCCCCTTGTCCTGCTTTCAAGCTTCCTCTCTGGCTTGTGGGACAAATAACTGGGCTCCTAAAAATAGTTTAATAGCAAAATAATAATAATGATAATTCCCCACATTCTTCATAAAATTTGTTTATTTTATAAGCAATTAAAAATGATTATGATAGTTAATACATGCACATTGGTACCATTTCTGAAAGTACAAAGGCGTTTTCAAAGGAAAGCAAGTTTCCCTCCCACTCCTATTCCTGAAACCACCTAGTTTTCTCTTCTGATGCAACCATAGTTACCAAGGAAGACAGTTAAAAATATAAATAAAAGAAAATTATTCACAACCTTAGCTATTTGATTTAACATTGGAAATAGCCTCTTTCACCCCAAATGACAATTGCAGAAATGGTATAAAGTTTCTTTCTGTTTGATATTCTCTACCGTTTTTAATATAACTGTCTCTAATGTCCCTAGAGTTCAAAATTACCCCTATTCTGGGATAATCCCTAGAAATTCCTTAAGGGTACTGAAAGTGTCTCCTTCTACCCAAAATGAATCATGAGGCTTTCTTTCTGACTTCAGATCCATGGACAGAAAATTGAACTTCCTAATTCAGCCCAAGTACAAAGCAATTAAGGGCTAAAAAAGGATTAGAATTTTGAAAATCACAGGAGCCCAATTTGACTGCTTGCTCTTAGCTAAAATGTTCGAAATAGCCTGTTTCATCCTAATAGTTTGTAGGAACGTTTCTCCTCAGGTTAATTGGATGTCTGACAGTCTTTTTTCTTCTAGTGATTCTAGGGATAGGAGAGCATGGTTTATAGTATTTTGCAAAGGGTTTTTCCCACCAATATTGGTGTTTCTAAGGTCCCATGGTTCAGACTTCCCAATTTGCTCCCTGTTTCTCTTGTTGTCCTGAGGCTGTTAAGGGAGGAAGTGATTGCATTGAAGAGAGGAGACTTGATTTGCTGCTCTGGGACCTCAGTCTAATTTGTGCCTAGGCCTGAAGTCAGGCCATTGGAATGGAGGGTTAAGATCCCTAAAGGAATGTGAGTAGGAAATAATAAAAAGTTCATGAAATTAGACTTCTGGTTTCCAGTCCAGCATCCAGCATATAAGGAGCTTGGAAGTCATCACTCCCATCTTCATAACAACAACAAAAATTACTGAACAGACTGAAAATCAACAACTCTTCTTAGATCCCTCAGAGAATTGTGGTCACAGGGCAAACTGCTGCTCCCCAAATTTGACAAACAGAGAAGTGGATACAGAGAATCACAGTTTGTCAGAGCAGAAATCCATGAGCAGAAACCTCTGCAGGAACTAACACCAGGGCAGAAAAACTGAAGTGTAACTGAGAATTGCTGGAGGCTCAATGTGGAAAAGTTTGAGAGCTAAAAACTCCAGAAGGGTCTAGACTTAGGAGAGCCCCCACACTTTTGTGAATTTTACCTCCAGGTGCCCTACCACATTCTCACAATCAAGATAGGAGAAATTCCCTCATGTTTCAGCAGGCAGAGTAGGCATTTTGAAATATGCCTAGAGCATTCTGTTCTTAACAAGGCCTGCCTCTAGGGAAACTAGTCTACCAGAGCCTAACAGATTGGGGTTTTACCAGAGCCCAACCCACCTGGGGGAAGGCAAATAGCCAGTTCCAGCCCTTTGTTACCTTACCCTTTCACCTAAGGGAGGAAAAAAACAAAATTGAGAAGCACTTGCAAAGGTCCCAGCCCAGGGGCACAGACTCACTAAAAGGCTGAGACCTGATCATAGGACTACAGAATGTTTTCTCTCCCCTCATACCTTGCCACCATATCAGTAAGACTCCTGTATAATAATGGAATTACAACAGAAGGAACTGCACGTCTCAGATCTTATCTAAGAAGAAGTCTCTAGGGAAACCCAAAGACAACAGGGCCTACAAAAGCAAGCTCACCAGAGGAAATTTTAGCCTCTGGCTCCTACAGCTACAGCAAACACTAAACGCAGCCTAACTCCTAGCCAGATAAATAAAACATCACATGAAAGGCTATTTACTACAGTTCCTTTTACCCAGTACATCATGTCTAGCTTTCAACAAAAATTACAAGGCATACTAACAGACAACAAAACAACGTAAACACATAGAGTTTGAAGAGACAGAGCAAGCATTGGAATCAGCCTCAGATATGGCAGAGATTTTGGAATGATCAGACCTGGAATTTAAAACAACCATGATTCATGTGCTATGGAAAGAGGGGACAACGTGTGAGAACAAGTGGGTAAAAATAATGTCCTAGGCTTTTAGTTGTACTTAGAAGAAGGGATAGAAAAAAGGATGTCTGTTCCATCTTCCTGGGAAAGGAACTCTTAACCACAAGTTAAAAAAAGTTTATTCTGTTTTTCTTCATTGTCTTTGTTTCTTCTGAGTTTCTGTTTCTGTGTATGTATTTCTATTTCTTTCTTTAATATTAAAGACTTTCCTCAGAGGTGTGGCAATGCCTGGCTGTCTCTTTATATTTAAGATTGAGTACTATAAAACTGATAAGAAGTTATATCAGGGAGAGGGGTGGGACCTGCCATTCATTGTAAGGTTCTGGGGCAGGGATCCAGCCATTTCTCAGGAGAGAGCGTAAATGTATCAAATGCCAATTTCTAAAGGTCTTTTCTCTTAGGATTGTCAATTTTTTTCAGAGAGTCATCCTCAGATGTCCCGCCTGGAGCTGAGGCTGGCTCTTTGCATTATAGTAGCTGATGAGGAAGAGAGCTGAGTGTCTCACTGTTCGGTATTCAGACTTTTACTTACTCTCTCTGCTTTTAGTGCAGCTGCTCACCTGCTTCTCTCCAGGGTTATGCTACAGTTCTCCTGTCTTATGGAGGGCAAAGGCGATGGGGGCAGGGGACTGTTTTCTGGTCCTTGATTATCAGTCCACACAGGTCACAGCAGAGGCATCCATTGTTCCTGTCTACACAGTGTTGGGAGACAATTCTCTACCAATCATGCTTTTTTGTATTCTGTTGTCTTATGAGCAGAGGCACTGACAGCTTTTATTCTGGATGATCTTTTCAAGGATGTTCTTACAGCAAGCAGCCTTGGAAGTTCAAGATAGTGTCTCCCTCTGGGACAGAGAGGATTTGTTTGCTGGACAGTATAGTAAAGATAATGTCATCCTCCAGGACAAAGGTTGGGTAGATTTTCTCGAAGCCTTTTTAACATGTTGGGGTTTCCTAAGATTGAGAATCCTCAGCTGTGGTACAAACCCACTGCATGTGCAGCATCCACTTGTGTAGCCCCTGTGGGACTGGAGGGACAAAGTGAACTGATATGAACATGAAGATTATGCTGCCTGCTGTGCTGGAAGTAATGAAGTTCTTTGTCTCTGACCCAGGAGACTTGTGTTTTCTGCCAGCATGAGTGAAACTGCAGACGTTTAACTTTTAAGCTTACAAGTAGAATAAAATCTCAGGTGCTCAATTCTGTGCTTTTTCCAAAGCTCCAACACCATGTATGGGGCTCAGGAATCTTTATGAGCCTGCCTCTGTTTCTGTCTTCCTAGACACCTCATGCAGTGGTTGCAATTAGGGCCTTTCTGCCTTCTCTGTATATAACTAGAGGACTGGGCTGAATCTTGCTGATATGGAACCCACAATCTCTCTATTTTTTCTTCCCCAGCTTGGGAGTATCTCTTTTAAATATGAGAGAAATTCTTCTTCTTTCATGTTTCTTCAGCCGGCTCCTTCTACTCCCACAAATTCCCATATCCTAAAAGTTTAGGTTTCGCAAAACAAAAGCCAAAACATCTTCCAGTATTTTTCTGCTTCCACCCCTACCACTCAGCTCTTCTGAGACAAACAGCAACCTCTCTGATATTCGCGTGTAGGACAAGAAGGGAAAGTACAGGGAGAAGAAGGCTCACGTGAATTAATATCTCAAAATATTATGCAGTCACATTTATTCTATTTGACAAGTGTCTGCAGTTCTCACTGAAAACTCTTTCTCACATTGCCAGAATCCAAGGAACACATCCACCTCCTGCCAACTTTTCCATGGAGGTTTAGTAATTCTGTAGTAACTTTCCAAAGCCTGTAGTAGGGAGCCAGAGATAGGAACAGTGCTGAACACTTTGCTACCCTCCACTCCCGGATTTCTGCAGCCACCCCCTTCCTGCTTTATTTCCATTGATGTTTGTACCAAGAGATAATGCAACTCTCTAGAGATCCACACGGGGCCCAAGGTCAATATATTCTAAAATAGAGTCATCAGGGCCCTTCCATGGAGAGCAGAGTCCTCTGAAGGTAAGACAAAGCTAGGAACAGGAAGCGGGTGAACGGCACTGATTTTTGTTTTTTTTTCCCTTAAAAACAAGGAACGGAATGAGGAATAGATAAAGCAGAGATATTTGGGTTTATTTGACGGACTGAGGAAGGGAAATACGGGGACAGCATCCACTGGGCTTGAGGACTGTGGGACTAGGAAGGTTAAAGAGAGAAGAATTACCAATCTTTCATCTGCCCCTGGGGGAGGTGACCCCTGACCCCAATCCAGGGAGAAAATGGCAGTAGGGAGGTCATGCTTATAACTCAGCTAGAGCTGGAAAAACAGGCATGTAAATGAGAGTTTGGAGGAGGACGTTAAAGTGCTTGTAATTATGTCATTTTTGTGTCCCTCAACTGGCCCTGTGACTTCCTTGACGGAATTATCCTGAGTCATCCTGTTTGACATTAGGCTTCAAAAAGTAAGTTAGTGTTTTCCCTATTAAACTTCCATTTGAGTTAGTAAAGTCACTAAATTTAGACATTTAGTGAAGAATTTTTTTGGTCTTGAGAAAAGTTATCATTTCAATATTTTGACGGTTAAAACAAACAATTCATCCTGAGGTATTTAACCTGAGTCTCAATTTCTAGATGGTCCTCATGGCTGTTGGAAGATCATCCTCCCTTAGGGACTCCTGCATATGGAGGTGATCAGATTTCACCATCTTGAGATATATTAGCCTCTGACATTTAACCCATGGACAGAAAATTGTGCTTCTGAATTGAGCTTGCCTACAGAAAAATGAAAGGGCTAATACTGGTGTATGATCAAGAAAGTAAAATGAAAATTTCATGACTCTAATCTAAATGCCTCCTTTTGACTAAAATGTTTGATTACTTCTCATCTTTTTGATAGATTGTGGGAATATTTTCCAGGTTCGGTTGATGTCTAGTTAGTTTTTTCTCAGTATGGGTCACCGAAAGCAAAGAAGATGTAATTAAAATAGTAATTTGATTTGGTTCTTGACCTTAACATTACTCTCCCTAGTGGTCTCAAACTTGTGAGTCTCCTTGCTCTCTATCCTCACTCTCTGGTCGCTGAGTATCCTGCTTTCTACCCAGGCCCATGGTTACTACCTCTGTTGTAGCATAATTCTCATGCATTTTTATGTCAACAAGCCCTTCACTCTGTCTTAACAAGTCCTGTTTCCCACTAGGAATGCAGAAGGGAAGAAAGGAAGTAAGTGATTGGGGAAGAAAAATCCTATCCTGCCTCTCTAGGATATCTGGATTTTGTATATTTTCTCCTGAGTCATATTCAGACAACCTAATGGAAAACTAAGTGCTGGCAGGTAGGAAAGGCTGTGGCAGGGGCAGAAAGAGGCAGAAAGGGATTTTGTTCTCAGGAGGCTGTGTTATTTTCCTTGGGCTGCCATAAGAAAACACCACAGACTGGGGGGTTTAAACAACAGAAATTGGTTTCTTCACGGTTCTGGAAGCTAGAAGTCCAAGATCAAGGTGTCGTCAGGGTTGGTTTTGTACAGAGGCCTCTCTCCTTGGCTTGTAGGTGGTTGTCTTCTCTCTCTGTCTCCACATGATCTTTTCTCTGTGCATCCACATGTCTGTGTCCTGATCTCTTCTCTTACAAGGACATCAGTCATATTAGATGAGGATCTACTGATATGACCTCATTTTACCTTAATTACTTCTTTAAAGGCACTCTTTCCAAGTACAGTCACATTTTGAGGTACTGAGAGTTCAATAGATAATTTTGGAGGGACACAGTACAGCCTGTAACAAGGGCCTGGGGATAGGGGTGGGGGAGGAGGAGGCGCTGGGCAAACCAGGCAGCTTCCCTTGTCTGTTGGATAGAGGAGAGAAATGCACCTGTCTGGGGCCTGGGAATGTTTTATCACCCTAAGTTTTATAGTCTCATCCCTTCTACTAGTACAATTTAAGAGCTTGGGGTTACAAATATACTCCATATACCTTTTTAAAAAAGTATTTATGGAAGAAAAGTAGGGAGAAGTAAATATATATCCATTCGAATGACACCTCCATAGAAGGAAAAGGCTGAGCTGGTAGGTCAGGTAGGATGATTTGGGGTGAATTTATTTTCCTACAGTGCTTCAATTGTCTTTTTTCTCTAGTGTCCTTTAAAATTGAGATGTTGTTGGAGGGTACAGTGAATTTTATATTTTGGAGGTGAGGAGAATTGACATATCAATTGTTTCAAATCAGTGGTTCTTCCTACCTCTAGAGATTCTTAATTCCCCTGGGAACCCCTGGCACTGGTATTTTAAAAAGAATCTCACCTGGTGATTCTAATGTGTAACCAGAGTGGAGGACCAGGCAGTAATAGTCCCTTTGATTTTCTGCTTTCAGCTCGGTAGAGGGCAGCTGGAAGCTCTCTAGAATCTGGAATGGGAGAAAATGCCTCCGCCAGAACTCCTGCAAAGAGGGATAACCCTGTATGCCCAGAGAAATTCCATGTTTTCTGTCCCTTGTGATGTGCCCAAGGCTCACTTTGGACTTGAGGGACATGAATTTGGTCTTTCTTGGAAAGTAATGGTAAGGATAACTGGGCTTTATAAACATAACGCATGTTTTCTTTTGCTATTAAACATGTAAAATGGGGCCCCTTTCCCACTGAATACAGGTTTGTAGAAATGTTGGTGAGGTTATTTAGCTCATTCGTCAGAGGTGGACATTCTCTCCTGTTCCGTGTTTCCAGGCTAAGCGCACCCTGGAGGAGAGAGGGATGGGTGTGAGTGCCCCAGACCTGCGGTGAAGGAGGGGAGAGGAAGCTCTTGTTCCCCAAACATCATCCTCGTTTCTAGCCGGGTGCATATTGTACACCTGCTTCCCAAGGTTCTATGCGGAAGCTAGGGCTGTCCTGGGCTCTCTGGGTCCACTGTGACCCTGAAGAAAATAGATTCAAGAGGGCAGCGGAGTTTGTGACAAGAGCAGGAAGGGGGCTAGGAGAATTTTGTTTGGGAAAGAGCAGATTTGGTGGGACGAGACAGCTATATGTTTCTCCCCTTCCAGCAGCCCATGGACCTTTAGTTTTAAGAGCTTGGGGGGTTTGAGAGCCTTCCTTGGGGGAGTGAGCCGTGACCACAGCCCAAAATCTAAGACATAAAGCGTGTTGCAATCAGATATTGCATTCTGAAGGAATATAATATTGTTTATTCTTCTTATAAATAGGCAAGACAAGGTGATATTTGTGGAGGATGAGGTGGGACAAAAGTCATCTGGTGTCTTCGTTCATCTTTTCTCTAGGATAGGAACTTTCTTAAATGCAGAGAGTCAAATAAACTTCTCTTTATATCGTTTTTTTTTTGTTTTTTGCTTTTAAAAATTACCTTACTTTTGGGGCTGACCCAGTGGCGTGGTGGTTAAGTGTGCACCCTGCTTCGGCGGCCCGGGGTTCACAGGCCTGGATCCCAGGTGCAGACCTACGCACCGCTTGTCAAGCCATGCAGTGGCAGGCGCCCTGTATAGAGGAAGATGGGCACGGATGTTAGCTCAGGGCCAATCTTCCTCAGCAAAAAGAGGATTGGCATTGGACGTTAGCTCAGGGCTAATCTTCCTCACCCACACAAAAAATGATCTTACTTTTGCACCCATTTTCCTATTTCCCTAGTGTTTTTCAAGACTGATGTGTCATTTAAAACTTGTTTAGTTTGAAAAGGCAGTTGTTTATAATTCTGGGAATAAATTTGCACTTTAAAATAAAAGGTTGTGGTGTGTTGATTGTGACATATCCCTGGTGATCTCCACCTGAGTGTCTGCAGAGCCCATCACAGCACAGCCCAGAGCAGCAGAAGCCTCTGCATTGGGCAAAGGAGGGAGCATTAGACCAGGGGGCCTCTGTCCCTGAGGTGTTCCCATCTGGAAGGTCAGAGAATTGAAGAATTGAGGTCTTTGAGAGAGTTTGAGTGTGAAATTGTGATTACACTTATGTAAATGTGAAATTCTAAAACATTCTGTAAGAATCCAATTTCCATGCAAAATGTTTGAAATGGTCTCTCTATCTCTGAATATGAATGTTGGGATGTTTCTCAGGTAAATTTATTGCTTATTTTGGGTTTGATGCTCTCTCCTGTTCCGGCTATCACTGCCTGAAATGTTCCTGGGGATCAGGTTACCCAGATCCATTACAGTGCGGCCTAAAGAGTAGGATTTCCCTCACAGGGAGGCCTGGAGATTTTTCCTCCAGGTTTATGGTAGGAAAAATGCAGTGAAATTGTACAGATGCTGTCTGTCCCCTTAATCTACAAAAGTAATTAACTATTTTTACCGTGGCCATTTTGACAATGCTATCATAACCCACGGGACATTTTAATTTGGCCTAAAACCAACCCATTAAATTTTTAGACTTTTTTTTACCCCATCCATTAATCCTATCCAAACTCTAGGCCTTTTATGCCTTCCTTCACTCTATCCTAGCACCTCCCTGGGTTGTTATGAAGAAAAGTTTGCATACGTACTAGTTAATTAAAAAAATGATGTGTTTTAACATTTTGACTTGGCTAGTTACCAAATTATCTGCACTAAATGTCCTGTTTCCATCTCTGCTACAAACCTCAGTCCCTGCCAGGGTTTGTGCAGGCAGACCTACTTGCCCTCCCTAAGGACTGTCACCAGAGTTAGAGTTTGTCTGAGATACTCAGCAACAGCTGGATCAACAGCTGCCTGCATGAGCAGAGAACTCTTAGACAGGGCAGAGAAATGTCAGAAGCGAGGAGCAGATGAGAGAAATCCTGATTTTGGAGAGATCGAGAATGGAGTTCATCAGTGGTGGCCGTGGGAGTGTGGGGTGGTGATAAGAGGAGTTTGAACTATTTTTTTCCTCCATTCTCAGCATTCCTATAGATTTTGGTGAAAATAGTGCATAATATGGGAAAGAAAATATTCCCTGTTTCCTAATTGGAGAACCACCTCTGATTCTCGACAGTAAAGGGACCGCAAAAAGAGGACCATTCATAGACCACATTTATGTTCTGGTTCCGTTTTTGAAAGACATGCGTAGTATCGTAAACCTTCCTTTGCTGTTTTTGGGAAGAATCAACGAGGAAGGGGTTGAAGGGGATCTCCACTTTCCATAGCTGGTCGGAGTTCCTACAAGGGTGGAGGCTGAGCTACTGAGTGTGAAATTTTGACCTCAAAAAGCTAGAGTTTGGTTTTTTTTTTTCCTTGTTTGTTCTTCAAATTAGGACAGTAAATGAATAAAGACAGGCAAAAGTGTCTTTGGTTTTCACTGGGAGGAAATTTATTATTTCAAATGTTTTGTATTGAAAAGTCCAAGTTAATTCTCTTTGCACTCTTTGTCCTGATTCTCCTCTTTCCAGAGTTTCAGAGTAAAGAGTAGAGCTTTGAACCTTTCATCACTTGCTATGGAAGAGAATCCTCCCTCAGGGACATCATTCCTGGGGGAAGGAGAATGAGTGACAGGCAGGAGCTTCTGTGCCCAGAGTAAATCCCATCTGTGACATATCCAAGCCTGACCCCTGACCCTTGGGCAAAGAAATGGGCTTTTAATGGATCCCACACATAGAATAATGAAAGGGCTAGTGTAAGTTCAAGATCAATAAAAGAAAATAAAAATTTAGCAGGAGGCCAACCTAAGTTCTTCTCATTGCCTAAAACTTTTGAAATAAGCTTTTCCCCATCCGAAGAGGGGAAGGAAGTTAACACCATGCCTTTATAGATCACAGACAGGAGTTCTTAGATTATAAAACAGTAATTTAAAATCAGTACTTACCCCAATATATTTGTCTAAAACATATCTATCTTTTAGCCTTCCCCTTCCTACCCATCTCAAAAACGGGACCAGTAAGATTCTCCCATCCTTGTAGGGATTCCAGCTTGGGTGAGGTGTAATCTTAGACCAGTTGTATATGCACAGAGGAATATCAAGGTCAAGAATCAAGTCCCTTATTCTAGATTTCATAGTGAGATATTTCTTTTCTTTAAAACAACACTTATTGTGGCATATAAAATTAAAGAACTAAAACATGTTCAACAACAACGGTTTGAAAAAATTGAAGGGCACAAAGAGAAAAATCTGTCCAGAGAAATCTTCCTGAGACGTCGTCCTGAACATAGGACTAAGTTACAACCTCAGGCACCTACCATGGGTAGAGTGCAGTGTGGAGGCAGAAGCAGCAGTGGGAGGGAGGAATTCTGTTCTTGACTCTGGGGATGGGTAGGGGTGACCCTAGGATTTTTCTTGTCTTTGAGTAGAGGACGTGGAATTTCATTGCCATGGTCTACGAAGAGTTGTGGCTTAGGGAAGAAGAGGGAATATATTCTATGTCTCACTTTCCTTCTATCGTGGCAGAATAGCAGAAATTTCAGCCTGGGCAAAAGGTCAGCTGCACACTAGGTATCTGAAGATGAAATTCCTGTGGAACATTGACTGGGCTGGACTCATGTCTGGACAACCAATAAGTACTATAATTCCCTTGGGAATATAGACTTATTTCTGAAGTTATTACATATATAGAAATAATATATAATATAAAAGATATCTTTTAACCTAAAAGTTCAACATATATTTATTTCTCTCTATAGCCTTTCTAAAGTGAAATGCTTTTCTGTGGAAAAGATAAATAAATATGTATATATATTTAGAAATTTATCCGTACACATAAATAGAGAGGAGAAATGTTTTACCAACGGGGTATTTAGTAAAGCCCAAGTTAACTATCCATGTACTGTTCCTTGTAAATTTTCCTTGGTTTGTCTACTTCTGGATCTGTGGAATACCTCATGGTTACAAAGAAATCCTTTCACTACAGTTCCTGCCTCCCCATCCTCAAAATGATTCCCTGAAAGCTTCCTCCATGATGGACCGAAGCCTGACGTCTGACTTGTGAACAGAAAATTGAGCTCCTTGATGTTATCTCTGCATACATTATTCATTGGGCAACCCTAAAATTTAAATATTCTCTGTGTAGGAGCCCCGCTTACATTCCCTCTCATTTTAAATAGTCTCTTTTTCTTCATTCTATTTTGTTTTTTATTATATAGTCCATTTTATTTTGTTCTTATTTGTAATTACTCTGTTTTAAATGATCTGACTCTAAGAGTCTCAAGGCTTAAGTCTTACAATCTTCAGAGTCTCATGAGTTTATCTCTATTTTCCCAGTTCCCTGGGATATGCGTGATGAATTTTAGGGATGGAGAAGAAGAGAAGAGAGAGAGAGTTGATGTCTGTTTATGTTATGTCTAGTTATGTTTTCTCTAGTCTCAAACTCCAGAATCTATAAAAAGAACCCAAGAAGCAATTTCTTTGCAAAGAGTCACTTCTAAGAATACTAAGATAAAGAGCAGGTGGAAGAAATTTGTATGAAGAAAGGGAGAGTGAGAGGAGAAAGAATTGAGGAAAATTTTAAGACAGGGAGGGAGCTATATGTTCCAGTTTGTGGAGGTGGGTGGGGAGATGGGAGTCCCCTCCCAAGTATCTTGCTCTTGGGGTGGGGATAAATGACACAACCCAGGAGGGAATGGTCCTCAAGCCCAATGACTGAGAACAACCTGTAGTACACCAATTGGACAGGCTGGTGTGAAGCAGACCTAGCTGTTGCTGTGTGGGTAGAGCCCATGGTTGTGAAATTGTTGGGTGATTAACTTGTAGACTTTCCAAAGATATCTGTCAGCTGAAATAGCTGTTGGTAGGAATGCTTAAAAAGGCTTCAGAGAACACTTCAGTAACAATGAGCACACATAGGACTCAGGTCTTGGCTTCTAAATATCATCTCCTACTAAAAAAATCCAAGGCTCCCTGGAGAAGTAGCTGACATGGATCCCGGGGCAGGAAAAGTACAATGTGAACTTGGAATATTTCTTGTGCCAAAAAGCAAGGAAGTGCTCAAAGAATGAGTGGGGCATGTGTAAAGGACACAGGAGCCAGTTTGAAGGGGTTTCCACTGGCCAAATCTGGGACAATTTGAGCATTATAATAATTTTTGATAGTAATGAAGTATAACCCAAAGAGTAAAATAAAAGTCCTGAGTCCATACTGATATAGGTAAATGAATAAGTAAATAAGTGGGAGAGAAGAGAATGCTCTTCCTTATGGTAGAACTCCAATTAATAAAGACTGAAAGACTGGTGGAATTAGAAAATCACCCTTTGAGAGCCGCTATAGTAATAGTTGTTTTAGGCAAAAATTACCAATGACTCGTAAAACCAGAGGGTGAAAGTATGAGAAACAAGATACCTACATAATCCCAAAGTATCTCCCCATGATATACTTATTAATTTCAAAGAAAAGAAAAGAAATAGTGTCTTTATAGTGAAGAAATCTGCCAGAAAACATCTTAACCTTGTGATCAGAGTTAACACCATATATAATGGAACACATAGACATCATGTGCCTCCTGAGAAGGACATAACAACATTTCTATGACATTCCTGACAAAAATGTATAACCTGAGTCTAATCATGAGGATATAGCAGATGAATTCAAATTACGGCACAGTGTACAAAATAACTAGCTTGAACTCTTCAAAATATCAAGATCATGAAAGACAAAAAAGAATGAAGAACTGTTCCAGATGAAAGAAGACCAAAGAGACATGACAACCAACTGGAATTTATGATCCTAGATTTACTCCTGGACCATTTAAAGCATATTAGTGGGACAATTGGCAAACTTGGCATGAGAGCTGTCTACAAATTAGATAATGATATTAGTATTAGTAATGGCAATGGTATTGCATCAATGTTAATTTCCTGATTTTGGTAATTGCACTGTGATTATGTATGAGAATGTCCTTATTTTCAGGAAATACAACTGAAGTATTTAAAAGTAAAGGAGTAGACTGTCTAAAACTTACTTTCAAGTGTTTCAGAAGACAAATTACATATCTATGGATATAAGAGAATGATAAAGCAAATATGATAAAATGAAAATATATGAAGAATTGGTGTTGTACATGGGAATTCTTTGTATTATTTTAAAAACTTTCCTGGAAGTCTGAAATTATTTCAAAACTAAAAGTTACCCTATGAAGCCTTTAGAGAGGCCATTTTAAGAGTGTGCCAGCTCTGAGGCCACAGGTAATGTAGCTTTGTGTGAGGTTGGGCAGGAGATTCCAGGGGCATAGAAGACAAGGTTAGGCTTTCAAGTCATGTTTTCCTGCCCTCTGGGAAAGATTAAATTGCTTTTATAATAAAAAACCAAATGATTAAAAAAATAGGATGAAATTTAATCTTCAAGTTTAACAACAACAGAAATATCAAGTTTAACAAAGTTTAAAATGTGAATTGTGTATGAAAATGATTTCAAAATGTAAAAACAGTTTGAAGGCATATATTTGTTATAGATGAGCTCTAACTAATAATAATGTCCAGATGTACCCATCTCCTTACTGTCATTAGCACGATGTCTGGGGTCTGCGGAGTCAGACAGAGATGAGAAATGTGCAGAATTCAATCAGATGTCATTTAAATATCTATAAGATTTGTGGTGGGAGCCCACAGCCAGATAGGAAAAGTATTCAGAAGAGAACCAGGCAGTAAATGGATTAGTTAAATCTAATCAAGTGCTGAAACAATCTTGGTGGGGATTTGCAGACTCACATCAGATTGAAGAAATAGAAAATGTGTAACTTGAATTCAGGGGGCCATGAAACTGACCTATTTGGAGGGCAAGGGCTTGTATTCCCTCTTGGCAGAGCAGCTCTATAAAAGGGTTGTCCCTTTGTCCATTAGTGGCCTGTAGAGAGTCAGTGCTGGCCAAAGGCTTTGGCCAGTAAGTATCGTCACTATGCCAAGACAGTCACCGCAATTCTCTTGAGATGAAAAACTCTAACTTGCTCTCTTTAATGTACAAAATTCATTTCACCCAAGAGAAGCATAGATTAATCTTAGAGATAATGACTTAAATCAAAGCTATAATATTAATATTTTTCTGTTAATTTAACTATAATAGGTGCACATTTGGATTTAAAGAGAATTGAATATATTATAAACACATCAGCCTTCTGATTCCAATTTAAAATATGTCTAAAAACTGATTTAGACTTATGATTCTTAAGTTTAAATGCATAAAGTATTTTAGTAAGTTTGTAAACAGTACTGGCTGTTTAAGAGAGCTTAGAATTTCACTATATTTTAAATTTAATATATTGAATTTAGTTGAATATTTAAGTGCTTAAGAAGGTTTTCCTTATAGTGGCATTCAAAAGATGCTTTAAAAAGAAAATTACATTAAATATGTAAATATAGTTGAAAATGTTTAAGAGAGCATAAGTTTATGAAATAAGCGAAACAAATTGAGTTGATCAAAGATTAATCAACTACTTGATTTGACTTCTTGAGTAATTGTTAAAATTTACTACTTTATTTTTTCCAGTTTTATTGAGATATAATTGACATATAACATTGTATTAGTTTAAGGTGTACAACATAATGTTTTGATATATGTATATATTGCAAAATGATTACTACAATCTATTTAGTTAATATTCATCACCTCATATAGTTACAAATTTTTTTTTCTCATGAGAACTTTTAAGATCTACGCTCAGCAACTTTCAAATATACAAAACAGTATTGTTATCTATAGGCACCATGCTGTACTTTACATCCCTAAAACTTATTTTCTTACAACTGGAAGTTTGTATCTTTAGATCACCTTCACCCATTTTCCCCACCTCCCACCCCGACCTCTGGCAACCACCAATCTGTTCTCTGTATCTATAGGTTCAATTTTTTTTTTTGATTCTACGTATAAGTGAGATCATACAGTATTTGTCTTTTTCTGTCTGACTTATTTCACTTAGCATAATGCCCTCAAGATCTGTCCATGTTGTCACAAATGGCAACTTTTATATATAGAATAAAACTTAGAAATTGAATTGAAAAGCTTAAGGAAAACTATGTTTTTGACTTGGTAAATTTTAATAAACTGAATATTAATTAGGAAAAAAAAATCCCGGAATTGAAGTAGCAACTCAAAAAAACACATCGATATCTACTATAAATCTCATATAGATATATTTGAGGAAATTTATCTTCGAAATGGAAAGTGGAAGTATAAATCAAACATTAACAATAGTGAACTAAAATACCCACTAGGATACTTAAAGATGTACACTGTATACCGAATGCTCAAATGAAATTTGTTATTGATGAAACAAGCTATACAACACATGGAAAATATACATAAATACATCTTTGCTTCTCCAAACCTGGGTTTTATCCCTAAGTAGTCATATCATTGAAAATAAGAAAGGAATAAATAAGATTATAAAACAGACCTAATAGGTATCATTATCATTCAGAAATGTGGAGTTCTGACCTAGATAAAGTATACGGAAATCATGAAAAAGGATGTCAGGTAAGTCCAAAGTCCTACATCAAATTAATATAGAACATCCGGGAAAAAATGATTTTTTGGCAATGAAGTCACTGCTTTTACACGAAGTAAAAGAACACAGCCTTAAGGTGAAATTTATATATGGAGCAGACACTTTAAAGAGGAAACCAAAAAAGGATTAGAATCAAGGGAATGTAACAACTCCTGTGTCAGGTTAAGTCTAAAGTCCGGACAAAAGTAAATTCCTTCAAAAAGAACACAAAATTGATGAGTGTATTAGTTAGGAGGTAGATTAAGCTATACGTAGAAGAGACCCCAAATTACAGTGGATTAAATCCTTTATATTTTTTCTGATGGATATACAGTCCGAGGTGGGGTGACCAGGGCTGGTACAGTACCTCTGCCCCATTAGATTCTCCGGAGACCCAGACTTCTTCTATTTGTTGCCTCTCTGTCTCTCTACCTGGACATTATTCTCATCCACATGGTCCAAGTTATCTTGCTAGCAAATCCACATTCTAAGCAGCAGGTCAGAGGAGGGCACGAAAGAGATGCCCTCCCTTTAAGGACACAACTTAGAAATGGTAGGTGCACATTATTTACACTTATATTCCATTGGCCAGAACTTAGTAACATGGCTACCCCAAACTGGATGAAAGGCTGGGAAATGTAGTCTTCATTCTGGCGGCCATGAACCCAGATTAAATTCTATTGCAATGGAAGAAGGGAAGCATGGATATTGGGGAGCAATTAGCAGTGTCTGCAATGGTGAGCAATCTGAGATTGAAAAAGAAAGAAAGAGCACACCTGGAGAGAGGAAGTCCCTTGCGCATCCCCAGCAAGACCACTGGGCTCTGAGATCCATGTTGTCAAATTTCCCAGGACCATGCCCTAGATTGGGGGTGGGAACAAAAAGGGGATTTCTGAGAACATTATGATATACACAGGCTCTTAGAGACAGAATTGTCTTGTGATTCTGCTAAGAAGTGACATCTATTGTGAGGATTATTTCTAGAAATTTAGAACCATCTCTGTCTACAAGAAAGCCCGACTTTTTGAGAGAAAAACTGCCACGTTTGCAGCCTGCATATGGGGCTGAGGTGGACAACTAGGGTGTCGACTTTGGGTGTGGTTCCGTGGAAGGGAAGAGAAGGAGTAGCAGATGATGAATTTCATTTGCTTAGAACCTTCTGAGTGAGACTGACAGGGAATAAGAATGTCTCAGCATAAAAGAGTCATTCTTCTGAGATTGAGGGAGGGTTGTTTGGAATAGTAAAAACAACCACCATTTAATATAGTTTAGGAATTGTTTAGAGGCTTCACATGCACTCATTTAATTCTCACAACAACTATGAATTAGGGACCATTATTATTTCCATTTTGTAGACGGGGAAAATGAGGCACCAAGTTATTAGTTAACTTGCTCAAGGTCACGTACTTGGTTGAAGTTGTGAGTTGAACCTGGGCGTTTTGGCTCCAGTATCTGTGCATGTAACTGCTACACTGTGCTATCTCAGCAACCTTTTCTTAAGAAGAGAAATTATTTTGTGTTAATCCCAGACCAGCCTGTGCATAGTTCAATGTCAGGAAACATAATTGTTGCACTTAAAGCATAGGCTAGAATAAGAACTTGATTATGAGTTAACTGGGTGAGTGCAAGAGTGAAAGAGTTGAGGAAAAGCAGTTCGACGTTCAGGGTTATAAACTGTATGCCCTGCAGTAAGGAGCACCAAACCAGAGTTCAGAGAACTTGGGCAGCAGAAGCAGATGTTTCAGCATTTTCTATTTCATTAACAAAGATGTGCTTAACTCAAACGGCACACTTAGCCAAGTGCTAGAAAGTTCTAGTTTTGTAACTTCTCTGTGCCTCAGTCTTCGCATTTGTAGAATGGAAACACCTCTTCTCCCCAAGGGCATATTTTAGTAAGAATAAGTGCTTGAAAGTCTTTGGAGAATTTAATCATAGCATTTAAAGCAGTTACTCCAAGTAGTCACATTAGCTTAGTGGTAAGGAAAGGAGGGCCCAAATAAATACAACTGTGTTTGATAAATTCCAGAGGACCAGGCAAAAGCATGCCACAACGAAGAGATGAGTGGAGAAATGTAGAAAGGCAGGTTTCTACTACAGGGACTTCTAGGTGTTCAGTGGTTGATGAAGTTCAGAGCACAACCTGGCTTCAAACTTCCTGAGCACATAATCAAGATTGTTGATAACTTGCTGGCCGTCATACTTAAGATAACAAACATGGCAATACCACAACCCCTACCCAGAAGGCTCTGAGTATGATAGCGCCAACCTCTGGCTTTCTTGAAATTATTGGCACCGAAACATTTCGGAGGTGGTTGGCTTGGGGTTGAGGCAGTAGTCCGTGGTGTAGAGCACTTTTCCTCTGTGTATAGATATTTAACTATGCGTGGGACAGAGCATTGCCAAATGGTGAGCACAGAGATCTGGGATCATTCAGCTTGACCTTGATTTCTGGTTCCTCCCACCAGCCAAGTGACCTTGAGTAAATGTCTCATCCTCTCTAAGCTTCAGTTTCCTTGTCTGTAAAATGAAGATAAGAGACCCTCCCTCTTAAGATTGTTGGGAGGGTTACAGGAGCATGTAAAGTGCTTAGCACTGTGATGGACACATCATAGATGCTCCAATCATGTTTGCTATTATTTTTAATATTTTTACTCTTAGGGGACCACAGGCTGATTTTATTGGCATTAGATTCCAACCAACTCTATTATCACTTTGGAAATAAGAATAATCTACAAGTGAAGAGTGTGGCCCAGGATTTTTGCCTGCCTCCCACCCACTCAGCAAGGGGCTCCAATGAGTTTGTGGTAATACTAGCTACCCACAGGTCTTCCACGAACATTTGTAAAAGTATGATAAATTACCCAAACCATGGCCAAATCTCCGTATCTACTGCAAGACCTAGGGATGGGAATGTGAGTTAGCTAAAGCGATCCATAACAATTTTGAAGTTACTGTCACATTTTGAGGAATAGAGTGTCTTGATCCCTCTGAGAAAATTTTGCAAATGTTCTGCTATAATTGTATGCAAATCTGAGACTTGGCACCAGCATATTTCCCTTTAGCAAATGTGTCTAAATAAATTGATTTGTCTTGTTTAAGAAGGAATGGGTATCTCCAAGCATTAGTATTCTCCTGCCACTGGGTTGATTTTTTCCTAGCCTGGTGTAATTCCAGGCAGCAAGCCATTGTTCCAAATGCATTTCTGATTGATTTTCTGCCTAACAACTGACAACTTAACTTTTCTGCAGGAGGTCTGAGCTCAGGCCTCCTTTCTAATGCTTCAGAGTGTAATATGATCCTGATGGATGGTTCTGAAGAACAACTGGCTTTTGTGATAGAAAAGAAAGTGTAGAACTTGCTTCCCAAACACACACTGACTTCTTCCATATGGATTACATTACTGTAAATTACAGAAGGGTAGAGGCGGGGAAGAGGATGGTTGCTTTATGAGAAAGGTCAGAATTTAATTCTAGTGTTATCCTCTTGCTTATAATTTAAAGAATTCTGCTCCCACTTGAATTCATTGATTTATGAAAGTGCTTGGTGAAGGTGGTTGCATAATCTGATTCCTTATGTAACTTTACCAAAGGCATTTAAAATCCCATTTTAAAACCTGATTCTAACCAAGTATCAAGAATCAAATTGCTTAGTGGTCAGTTTTGATGCTTAATGATACAACTAATATTTTGTTTTAAATGGATTTGATTCTAGAGATTTGATTCTAATTAAGCAGGCCACTATTTGCTCCTGAGGGTTTCTCCAACAAACAGTTGCATTTGGTATTTGCATCTGAGTCATTTCTGAAGGATGGAAACTCCTTGGACAAACCTCCAAGTCAATCAAAAGGATTATCAGAATATTATCCCAAATATCAAATCCCCAGCTGTTAGTAAAAATGTTTGAGCTATGGTTCTAAATGACTACAGTTGAGTGACATTTGAGTTTGATTTTCAAAGAGGATCCTTTTAAGTGGCAGATGGAATTCCAGTTGGTTTGACTATTAATAAGTTTACCGGAGTCTGGGTTCTACGTATGTGGCAAACTTAGGAGAATCTATGTAATGGAAAAGTCACATTAATGGGTACCAATGTACACGCATGCCAAGTCTAAGGTTCCATTTCCATGCCCTTGTTCATGTTGCTTCCCAGTCTGGACAGTTTTTTCCCATTATCTTTCCATATCTAAATCCTTCCAAATCTACCTCAAAATCGACTGTGAAGTCCGCCTGGTTACTTTGACCACAATGACCTCTTCTATTTTTCACTGTCTAACGCATTTGTGGTCTGCACCATCCAACTCAGTTTATAATTATACTATGTTTCATATATTTCTCTTATTAATATGTGTACATTGGCTCTTCCCCTCTCAAGTACCCCTGAGGGTAGGGACGTTATTTTATACCATCCCTATAACCTCCTTCTCTCTTCGATGGTGTCCAATTCAGTGCCAAACAACCAAAACTTAATGAAACATTTCTATACAATTTAAAACATAACTATCAAAAGCTTTTGAAAAATGTCAATAACTTGAGAGTTTACATTTTAAGCCACTATCAGCTGATACCTTAATTAGAAATTAACACTTTTGCTGGGTAACTTGCATGTTCAGGTAGGAGAAAGGATGGTACAGATAGGGCTATGGAGAAGGACAGAGAATGGATTTCACTTACTTCATATTGCTGCCTCCATTTTCCCAAATCTTTTAGAGCAGACATAGTGGACCAGTCAGAGAAAGCAGATACCTCACTAGATATTTCAACAGAGAGAATTTACAGTAAGAAACTGGTTAAATGACTGTTGGAAAACTGAAAAGCAAAAAGGGGACAGTAGGATATCACAGAGATAGTAATTGCAGGAAGCACTCCCACCCCTAGCACTGAGTGAACCAAGGGAAGAGGTTGGGGTGATAAAAACCTAGAAGTTGGGAGGAGAGGTCCCACAGAACTGCATTCACACCTCTGAGGAAGGCAAGATGAGATGGTTCTGAGGATGCCGAAAAAGATGCTGGGGGCTGGGACCAACTTCCTCTGCCAGGGCAAAAAGCCATTGCTGAGGGACACTGACCAACACCAAGCAAACAGGGAGGAACAAGAGCCTCTCCTCTCCTCAGCCTTCCAGATTCCCTCTAGTGCCCCCTGTTGGTAAGAATCTATCAGGAACCGCTGGCAAAGGAAGAAAATTGTTTTCAGAATCCTAGCCACAGCACCAGAGTAGAGCAGAGCAACATGGATTTGGAGCTGAGGGTTAATAGCTTCTTAACTGGTACACACAGTAATAATATATATTGCCTTCCTACCTCATGAGAGGGTGAGGAGGATAACAAAGAAAATAGAAACACACCTGAAGCACAGGTAGGAGACAGACAGGCTCTTCAGTGTTTGCCAGAACTGAAAGGCAAGCAGGTGGGGGCAGCAGTCACATGGCTGTTAGCTGAAGGCCCAGCCTGGCAACACCAGTCATCAGAGGGAGCTCTGAGCTCCTTTCTTTCCACCTTCTTTTTATTCCTTTAATGAAAACGGCCTTCCATGGCTAATCTTTGGGGCTTCCATTAGGTTTAAAGAATATATGCGCTGTCATTTCACTAGCTTCCAGTGGAGAGGAATGTGACAGAAACTCGAAGGTGAGACTTTTGGCATGTTACACTAATCTGGAGGAGCTCTGGCTGATTAAATCAAATGTCAGCATTCCCTGAAACTCAACTATTAAACAGTCCTATTAATAGATATTCAGGATTGACTCCAACAGGGAAACACACTCAGAGAAGCATGATTATTCCTTTGTTGTGATTTACCTACTTCATACATACCCCCACACCTTTAAAAATAGAGGAAAGAGCTCATTTGACATTAAAATAAGTCCACAGTAGAGAAAACACCTATTGTGAATACATAAGTAAGATCAAACATGCTACATGAGTTTCTGGGTGGGAATTCTCCAAACAATGAGGCATTGGGAGCTGTGACACTGTCACAGGGCCTTGCACAGAGTGGGCACAAACGTTCATCCGTGTTCAGGGATGACTTGCATCTATACTGAACACACTGCTGCCACCGCAGGACCCTTCCAGTCAAGAGACTATAAATTGATTCACTTCCTGAAGGCAACTTGATTGAAATTCCTTAATAATGGAAGTATACTCCTCCATTGTGAAAAATCACCCTGAATCTCTCTGTTTTTAGGGTTGAAATTTTAATATAATGACTTACATTCAATGGAGTGGTTGTCATGTATAAAACACTGTTTTAAATTCCTTCGTGGATGAGGTCATTTAATTCTCACAACGCTAAGAGAAAATGTTTTTATTAATCTCCATTCTGCAGTTAAGAAAACAAGCAGAGAATGATTAAGCAACATTTCCAAGGTCCTGCAGCTGGTGGCTGGCAGAGTCAGGATTCAGAACCAGCTAGAATGGCCTGAGAGCCCAGTCTTACGTACTATGTGACTGCCTCATGGTGTCACCAAGTTCACTTTGTTAGCAAGGAGACTGCTACACTGAAAGACAACAGCTACACTGGCAAAATTTACCAGTTACTCCTGGAGCAATGTCCAATGTGTTCACGTTTCAGAACACACTGGTACTCTCTAAGATTATTCTTATACCAAAGAAGAGAGGAGGGGAAGAAGAAATTGAACAATTGAGCACTTACTATGTAAGCAAGTCTGTGTTAGCCATTTTTGCAAATCCTGTAAGTTAGATATTATCAGACCCATTTTTCAGACAAGAAACTTGGAGGCTCAGAGACATTAAGTAGCTTGGCCAAATAATTGAACTAATAAGTGACAGAGCTGATTTCTGAGTCCACAGATCTTGAACACTCATGTTCTAGCCACTATTAACACTTTGAGTTTCTTTCAAGAATTATTTAAACCTTCAACAATACTTATACTTCAGGTAATAAAGATCTCAGAGAATAAGCAAGAGAGGTATACTTTGCTTCTATTCAGCTTTTAATTTTGTTTCCTATTCATGACATGAGCCATAACTACCACCCATAACTATAGCCTGAGCCCCTATCTCTCCTGCTTATTCTCATTGGAATCCACAGAGGTCATTCTTTTGCTGTACCCATTAACTTAGGTTTCATTTACAACAGTGCCCTATTAGAATTGTGGAGATTATTAACTTGAATTTTCAAATCACATTTCCTCTGCTCAAGGCAACCTTATTTTCCCAGTAGAACAATCATGTATTTTCAGTGAGTGGTCATAAATATTGAAGAGGTAGTTCCTAGCTAATTTGAAAGAATAAAGGAAGGAACATCCTTCAAATTTCATTCTGATCTAATTTTGGTTGAGTAAGCTGTTTGCAAAGGTCACATCTGAAAACAACGTCACAAAGAGCTCTAAAGGGAGTGTTTACAGGTTTGGCTCTGCGTGTGTGTGTTTGTGTGCATTTCTCCATTTGTAAGAGAAATGAGAAATTAAAGGATGAAGGCATTAAAACAATTATAGAGAATAAAATGCCCGGTTATTTTTTCATAGTGCTATAGGTGATCATTGATATTCCCACCAATAACCTGAAGCTCTGCGAGCTTCTGAGGGTTTCTGAATTACCAAGGAAGAAAGAGATCTGTCTCCACTTGGTTTTATGGTCGGTTATGTTTTCTTATGGTCACAGCTCTGTAGGTTAGAGATTACACAAATTTTATAGATCCAGTAACATCATTAACAAGAATATCTTAAAACCTAGATGACCTCATCCAAAACTTTTCTGAATTAAATGAGATTTATTAAACCATGAATGAAACAATGTTATCTAACTTATATGTAGTATTCTAACTTATGTGTCTTTACCATATTGCGATGGGGTGGGATTTGAATGTTTCTCCCATTTAGCTTTTCCCTCATTCCACTGCTACCTACCAAGTCCTAACACTTCTCTGTGTGTGTTTGTGTGTGTGTTTGTGTGTGTGTGTGTGTGTTTTAACTGTAAACAGGCTTCTTCCTAGCACCTGTAGTTCCTTTGCTGGAATTAGAAAAAGGCACTCCCTCTGGGTGAACAAATTAGAAAAATTTGCTCTTTCCTCCACTTTCTTTCTCAACTAGGTCTCTTTCTGTAAAACCTGTGCAACTGTATGCATTTGATTATAAATTGTGAAATATTTATAAGCCCTTAAAATTTATGCCTGTTTAATTAGAAAATGAGCTTATAGTTGGTCTCCTTGCCTTCAGCCTTTACCATTCTGATATGTTTCATATATGCTTCATTATCCTTCACTTTCAAACAGTTTTTGCCATCTCATCTCTTTATGCAATGCCTTCAGTGTCTGCCTATGGCTGGTGGGATAAAGTGCCAGCATTCACCTGATGTTCAGAACCCTCCAGAGTCTGGTTCCATGACCTCTTTTTGCAATCTTAACTCCCACTCCATATTGGTGTGGACCCTACACTCTTGTCAGACTGGTTTAGTTAGCATTTAGAAAGCATGTCTTGTCATCCCTACCCCTAAGATGCCATTCCTCTCATCTGGAACAATCCCCTCCATTTCCCATGTCTATCTAACTTAAAAGAACAAAGAATGGGGCATCCTTCAAACTTAAGCAGTGCCATGCATTCTGGAATCAAGATTTTATCAATACACAAAATTAATTTTTGGGGGCCAGCCCAGTGGCGTAGTGGTTAAGTTTGCATACTCTACTTTGGTGGCCCAGAGTTTGTGGGTTCGGATCCTGGGCATAGACCTATACACTGCTTATCAAGCCATGCTGTGGCAGCGGCCCACATACAAAATAGAGGAAGATTGGCATGGATGTTAGGTCAGGGACAATCTTCCTCAAGCAAAAAGAGGAAGATTGGCAACAGATGTTAGCCCAGGACCACTCTTCCTAACAACAAAAACAAAAAAATTTAATTTTTGCTTCAACTAAATATACATGTGATTTTGACAATGTGTAAGATTCTGCTGCAGCTCAGTACATACCTAAGTCAACAATCAAGGAAAGAGGAAAGATTTGTCAAAATGTTAAAGAACTTTGCTTCATAAGAACATTGTCGGGACAATAAATGAGTCTTCTCTGGGAGGGATACCATGCTGAGGGGTGAGTGAGGAATAAGGTGATAATTGTAGGCTTTTCCAATTACTAAAACATGCTTTACATAGAAAATGGTGTTTTCTTTTTCAGCCCTTCAAGTATGTTGTGAAAAATTCCAGTATTAGAAAGAGAACCATGTTCACTGCTCCTAAAGTGTCTCAGACTTTTGCATCTTTAAAGGACCAGATGAAAGCTTGCCTTCATTTCCTTTACCCATGACAGTGTCTCCCTCCCCTAGGCAACAATATCAAGATCTTTTGCATCACTCTGGAGTACACGATGCCAATAGTCTGCCCACATTCTCACCCTAGCCCAGAAATCATCTCCTTTACACACTGTTGGCTTCCTGCATCTCTCTGTCTGAGGGTGTTCTCTCATCTGGGCGCAACTCTGGTCCATGTGCAGGGGAGGTTGGAAGTGTTGGGGAACTAACATCTCAGGAGCTACCCTCAACAAGTGAGGGATAGGACTTGACAAATACTGCACTTGTTCACCCTGCAGTGGGATAGTCTTCAGGTGTGTTCCACACAGTCTCTCAGAGGGCCTCCAGCAGAATGGAGCCCAGTTACCCACAGTGGTCACCTGCTCAATCACACACTCTTGTTTGCTTTCCTTCCCCATCTTGCTACCCTACTCCCTCCCTGCACTTCCTGGAGTCATCTTCTCAATAAGTTATTTGCATCCAGATTCTTGTCCCTGGTACCTTCATTAGTACTCTGTCTCATTTCCTTCATCCTTTCCTTCTTATATGTTTTGTCTCCTTGAGGATCATTCTAACCCCAACTCTACAATGCACACCTTTACTGTTGTAACAGAGACACAGTAGCTGATGAAGACATATTTGTTGATCAAATCAATACTGTGGAATGAAGAAAGTCCTACTGGACTTTTCTGGGAATTGATTCCAATGGGATTTTAAATATAAGAGAGTTTTATTTCTCAAGTACAGGATTTCCTTTTGTACTGCTTTCTAAGAAGGGTTTTTAAATATCAAATGATTTGATAGATTCTTTTTTTCATACCTGATTGCAACCTCTGCAGTGTGTTATCTGTATCATTTTGATTCAAGGGCTGTTATTAACTTACTTGCTGTTTATATATTTCATCCTGCCTCCTGCCTCAGGCAGAAGTTGACAGTCAGAATTAATGGGGCTAGGGCATGATGCGGGACTCCAGGTGTTCTCAGCTCTGTGGGCTATGGACCGACACCCTGGAGAACCCTCGGACAGGGAGCCAGTGCTTCCCTTCTTCTAGAACAGCATTATGCACATTACACAACTACAGTTTCCTGGCTGCGTCTAGAAAATCTGATTGGAAACCCATCCAAGGCAGGTATTTTTCCACTGCATTTCAAGTGCATCTCTTTTGTTACCACAGAGATTTGACTAGAAGAGGGGCAGGGAGGACAAGTTGCTCAATTGCTGGTTGAGAGTGCAGAAGTGAACAGTACTGCGGAAAATAAAGACAGCCTTGGAGCTATTCTCAGTTTGTTCTTTTATGACTGTTGGATCTTCAGGGTGATTCTTAAATTTGCATTTATTTACCTTGTGTTCTTTTCATGATCCCTGGTCAGGGGATGAAATACAGATTTTGTTATTACTCCTTGGCTGAGGCAATACCAGTCTGTCTCCCTGAGGCAATCAGATGGTGAATGTTTAGTTTCAAATCTTGCACTTTAGTTAGTCTTGTGTACATTATGGTGTCATGTGGTCATCTACCATTTTTAGTGTGCGGACTAATCAGAGTTCTAAATGTGACATTGTACACAGAATAGTGCTCACCTGAAGGTGGATTTTCCTTTTAGCTCCCCTCCACTCCCCTTTTTTTTTTGCTTCTTTAAGGATCAGCTTACAGGAGGGTGGACATCTTACCCCTAGGAGTAAAACTTGAAATATTTCTCATTATTGCCAATTATATTCTTTCAAGTAACCAGCACAATTGTGTCTTGTGCATAGTAGGTTCTCAATAAATGTTTTTAATCACCCAAAGAATGGATCCTGGAAACCAAGTGTAAGATAAATACCTACATTTACATAACTGTACTTTCATGCCCACCTATCTTTTGGAGGCTGTAAGGCTACGATTGCATTTACCAGTAAAGATTGAGATGGTTACATTCAAATTTAGAAATCTGAGACTTCATATCTGAGTTTATGACCCAGAGCAACTATTTGCTTTCAGATATACCCTAAGAAAAAAAATCGTGCTTTAGATAGATGTCAGGAAAGCTGTGTTCTAGTCCTGGTTCTGTCACTAAAAATCTATGATTGATTTTGCTTCGGGGGGGATCTTATTTGTAAAATGAGGAGATTAACGTCAACAACCTGCACTGTGTTCTATCAAAGAATCAATGACTTGATCTTCTGTAAAGAACAAGAAGAGATGGGCTTTTAAAATTCCTCCTCATCAAAAGTGTCCAATCTTCTGTAAGCAAACAGGAAATTACTAACACACTGTAACCACGATAGTTCTGAGTTGTTCTTCCACCCGACACAGAGGTCTTTCCAGTCACCTGCAGTAAAAGAATGTGGTTTCTACCGTTGCTCTGTTTGCTAATTACATTGAAAAGCTGAGAAGGAGAGAAGAGCAGAAATCCTGCTTCCTGAAACATTTCTTGAGGAGAAAGAGGAAATTAACTTGTCCTGATGTTTTATTAGGAGGAAAACATTTGCTTAATCCCTTCATCACACACTTCGATTACACTTATTCTTTTCCAGCTCCGTAGTTCTGCTTCAGATACTGAAATGGAATTTCCAGATGGTTGCCTTCTCCAAGGTATGAAGCTTCTTTCCATAAGCAATCATTACCCTCATTCCTTCCCACATACAATGTTCACTACATACATGGCCTTTAAATTTGTTTCTTTTAAGTTTTAAAAACAATAGCTAATGGTTTTGATTTGTTCTTTAACTAATACCTGACACTTGGGAGGAATGTTTTATTTCTATATACCAAATGCCACCACCTTCTCAGTAGAAATCTGTTTTAGAGGTTGATAGGGAATATGCCCATCAGTCAACGCTGGGGCAGTGACAATCATAAATCCACCACACTTGTCCTGAATTGTGATTTGGTTAAGACTCCACAGCATCTCTTGGACCCTCTCTTTTTGTATAACGTGAGTTAGAGGGAGGAGAGACAACTGTGGCTTCGGCTCAAAGCCAGAAAATGGGCACATTTTATTCCATCGACTGATGCTGCTCACAGTTCTGAAGTCAGCATATTCCGTCTTTTCTTAAAGAGTTCGGGGAAGGGATTTGCTGAATATGCTGAGTGATGTGTATTACAGTCCTTCAAAAAGCATCTGCCACTGAAATGAAGGTAGGAAAATGGAGCTAAGCATAACTGGCCTCACATTATGAATCAGTTTCCCAGCAAGATTTGTGCTCTCAGACCCTGATTTTAAAACCCATTGACTCTTCTGTAGACCCACGGTCCACCACCATCACAATCACAGCCACCCCTACCAGCACCAGAACTTCCACCACTTCAATCTGACAACCATTGCCTCTGGCCACCGCATCATTACCACCCTTGCTTCACCCTACAATCCTGATATCACGTTAATTCAATTTTTTTCAGAGCTTCATGACCAAGAGTTTGTGATGAACTCTCTAAAATAATATGTATTAAGTGCTTATGATGAGTCCATAGTGCTTTTCTTATTGAAGTATAATTGATATACAACATTCTATTAGTTTCAGGTTTACATCATAGTGATTTGATATTTATATACATTACGAAATTATCTTCACAAGTCTAGTTACCATCTCTCACCATACAATGTCATTACAATATTATTGACTATATTCCTTATGCCGTATATTAATTACATGCCTATGACATATTTATTTTATAAGTGGAAGTTTGTACCTCTCAATCTCTTTCATCTATTTTTCCCATCCCCCCAACTCCTACCCCCTCTGGTATCCACCAGTTTGTTCTCTGTATCTATGAGTCTGTTTCTGTTTTGTTTTGTTTTTTAAATTCCACATATAAGTGAAATCATACAGTATTTGTCTTTGTCTTTCTGACTTATTTCACTTAGCATAATACCTTCTAGGTCCATCCATGTTGTTGTAAATGGCAAGATTTTATTCTTTTTTAGGGCTTTGCAATATTTCATTGTGCATATATACTACATCTTCTTTATCCATTCATCTACTGTTGGACACTTAGGTTGCTTCCATATCTTGGCTATTGTAAATAATGCTGCAATGAATACAGGTGTGTGTATATCTCTCTGAATTAGTGTTTTTGTTTTCTTTGAGTAAATACCCAGAAGTGAAATTGCTGAATTGTATGGTGGTTCTATTTTTAATATTTTGAGGAACCTCCATACTGTTTTCCGTAGTGGCTGCACCAGTTTACATTCCCACCAACAACATACAAGCGTTCCCTTTTCTCCTCACCAACACTTGTTATTTTTTGTCTTCTTGATAATAGCCATTCTGACAGGTATGAGTTGGTATCTCATTGTGGTTTTTTGGTTTTTTTTTCTGGTGAGGAAGATTAGCCCTGAACTAACATCTGTGCCAGTCTTCCTCTATTTTGTATGTGGGTCACTGCCACAACATGGCTTGACAAGTGGTGTAGGTCTGTGCCTGAGATCTGAACCCATGAACGGGGGCCACTGAAGCAGAACGCACCAGGCTTAACCACTATGCCACAGGGCTAGCCCCTCATTGTGGTTTTGACTTGCATTTCCCTGATGATAAGTGAGCATCTTTTCGTGTGTCTGTTGGCCATCTGTATATTTTCTTTGCAAAAATGTCTATTCAAGTCCTCTGCCCACTTTTTAATTGAGTTGTTTGGTTTTTCATATTAAGTTATATAAGTTCTTTATATATTTTGGATACTAATCCCTTATCAGATATATGATTTGCAAATATAATCTCCCATTCAGTATATTGTCTTTTTGTTTTGTTGATGGTTTCCTTTGCTGTGCAAAAGCTTTTCAATTTGATGTAATCCCATTTGTTTATTTTTGCCCTTGCCTGAGGAGACTTGTCCAAAAAAATATTGCTAAGGCTGAAGTCAAAGAGGTGACTGTCTATGTTTTCTTCTAGGAGTTTTATGGTTTCAGGTCTTCCATTCAATTGTTTAATCCATTTTGAATTTAGTTTTGATTATGGTGTAAGATAGTGGTACACTTTCATTCTTTTGCATGTAGCTGTCCCGTTTTCCCAACATTTTTATTTTATTGAAGAGACTGTCTTTTCCCCATTGTATATGCTTGCATCTTTTGTCATAGATTAATTGACCATATATGTGTGGGTTTATTTCTGGGGTCTCTATTCTATTCCATTGATCTATGTGCCCGTTTTTGTGCCAGTACCATACTGTTTTGATTGCTATAGGCTTGTGGTACAGTTTGAAGTCAGGGAGTGTGATACCTCCAGCTTTGTTCTTTTTTCTCAAGGTTGCTTTGGCTGGTTGGAGTCTTTTGTAGTTCCATACAAATTTTAGGATTGTTTGTTCTAGTTCTGTGAAAAATGCCATTGGTATTTTAATGGGGATTGCATTGAATCTGTAGATTGCTTTGGATAGTATGAATATTTTAACAATGTTAATTCTTCCAATTTATGAGTGTGGTGTATCTTTCCATTTATTTGTGTTGTCTTCAGTTTCTTTCATCAATGTCTTATAGTTTTCAGGGTATATGTCTTTCATCTCCTTGGTTAAATTTATTTCTAGGTATTTTTTTTGTTGCAATTGTAAAGGGGATTGTTCTGTTAATTTCTCTTTCTGGCAGCTCATTATTAGTGTATAGAAATGCAACCAAATTCTGTATACTAATTTTGTATCCTGAAACTTTACTGAATTCATTTATTATCCTAATAGTTTTTGGTGGAGTCTTTAGGGTTTTCTATATCTAGAATAATGTCATCCACAAATAGTGACAATTTACTTTCTCCTTTCCAATTTGGATGCTTTTATTTATTTTTCTTGCCTAATGCTGTGGCTAGGACTTCCAATAATATGTTGAATAAAAGTGGCAAAGTGGACAGGAAAGCATTCCTGTCTTGTTCCTGATCTTAGAGGAAAAACTTTCAGTTTTTCACCGTTGAGTATGATGTTAGCTGTGGGTTTGTCATATATATCTTTTATTATGTTGAAGTACATTCCTTCTATATCTACTTTGTTGAGAACTTTGATCATGAGTGGATGTTGAATTTTGTCAAATGCTGTTTCTGCATCTATTGAGATGATCATATGATTTTTACCCTTTGTTTTGTTAATGTCATGTGTCCTGTTGATTGTTTTGCAGATGTTGAACCATCTCTGAATCCCTGGAATAAATCTCACCTGATTGTGGTGTATGATCCTTTTAATGTATTGTTGAATTTGATTTGCTAATATTTTGTTGAGGATTTTTGCATCTATGTTTATTAGAGTATTGGCCTGTAATTTTCTTTTTTTTGTGGTCTTTGTCTGCTTTTGGTATCACGGTAATGCTGGCCTCATAAAATGAATTTGGAAGCATTCCTTCCTCTTCAATTTTTTGGAATAAATTGACAAGGAGAGGTATTAACTCTTCTTTAAATGTTTGGTATAATATACCTGTCAAGCTGTCTGGTCCTGGACTTTTATTTTTGGGGAGTTTTTAAATTACTGATTCAATTTTATTGTTTGTAATTGCTCTATTCAGATTTTCTATTTCTTCATGATTTAGTCTTGGAAAGTTGTGAGTTTCTAGGAATTTAAACATTTCTTCTAGGTTTTCCAATTTGTTAGCTTATAATTGTTGGTAGTAGTCTCTTAAGATCCTTTGTATTTCTGTGGCATGGGTTGTAACTTTTCCTCTTTCATTTCTAGTGTTATTTATTTGAGCTCTCTCTCTTTTTGTATTGATGAGCCTGGCTAAAGGTTTATTGATTTTGGTTATCTTTTCAAAGAACTAGCTTTTAGTTTCATTAATCTTTTCTATCATTTTTTAAGTCTCTATTCCATTTATTTCTGCTCTGATCTTTATTATTTCCTTCCTTCTATTAACTTTCGGCTTTTTTTTTTTTGTTCTTCATTTTTCTAATTTCTTTAGGAGAAAAGAAATTAGATTGGATTGGATGTTTGAGATTTTTCTTGTTTCTTGAGGTGGTTTGTATCACTATAAACTTCCCTCTTAGGTCTGCTTTTGTTGTGTCTCATAGATTTTGGAAAATTGTGTTTCCATTTTCATTCGTCTCAATTGTTTTTTGATTTCCTCTTTGATTTCTTCCTTGACCCACTGGTTGTTTAGTAGTATGTTTTTTAGTCTCCACATGTTTGTGCTTTTTCCATGTTTCTTCTTGTAATTGATTTCTAGTGCTACACAGTTGTGGTTGGAAAAGATGCTTAATATGATTTTAGTCTTCTTAAATTTATTATTTTGTGACCTACCATGTGATCTATCCTGGAGAATGTTCCCTGTGCACTTGAAAAGAATGTATATTCTGCAGTTTTTGGATGGAATGTTCTGTATATATCTATTAAGTCCATCTGGTCTAATGTGTCATTTAAGGCCAGTGTTTCCTTATTGATTTTCTGTCTGGATGATCTATCCATTGATGTAAATGGGGTGTTAAAGTCCCCTGCTATTATTGTATTGTTGTCAATTTCTCCCTTTATGTCTGTTGATATTTGGTTTATATATTTAAGTGCTCCTATTTTGGGTGCATAAATATTTATGACTGTTATATCTTCTTGTTGGATTGACCCCTTTATTATTATGTAATGCCCTTCTTTGTCTTTGTTACAGTCTTTGCTTTAAAGTCTATTTGATCTGAGTATTGTTGCCCCAGCTTTCTTTTCATTTCCATTTGCATGGAGTATTTTTTCCATCCCTTCACTTTCAGTCTGTGTGTGTCTTTAGATCTGAAGTGAGTCTTTTGTAGGCAGTATATAGATGGGTCTTGTTCTTTATCCATTCAGCCACCCTATGTCTTTTGATTGAAGAATTTAGTCCATTTACATTTAAATTAATTATTGATAGGTATGTACTTATTGCCATTTTGTTCATTGTTTTCTGGTTGTTTTTGTAGTTCTTCTTTGTTTCTTTCTTCTTCTCTTAGTCTCTTCCCTTATAGTTTGTTTGTTTTTCTTTTTTTAGTGTTACATTCTTTTCTCTTTATTTTTTGTGTATCTACTGTAGGCTTTTGGTTTGTGGTTATTGTGAGGTTCATGTATATCAACCCATATATACAGCAGTCTATTTTAGGATGATAGTCGCTTAAGTTTGAATACATTCTAAAAGCACTACATTTTTACTTCCCCTCCCATGTTTTATGTTTCTGATATAATATTTTACATCTTTTTATTTTGTGCATCCTTTAACTATTTACTGTAGTTATAGTGTTTATTTTACTAGTTTGTCTTTTAACCTTCATTCTAGTTTTTTAAGTGGCTGATCCATTGCCTTTACTAAATATTTGCCTTTAGTAGTGAGACGTTTTTCTTTCATATATTTTCTCATTTCTAGTTATGGCTTGTTCTTTTCCACCTAAAGAAGACCCTTTAACATTTCTTGTAAGGCCAGTTTAGTGGTGATGAACTACTTTAGTTTTTGCTGTCTGGGCAACTCTTTATCTCTCCTTCAATTCTGAAAGATAACCTTACTGGTAGAGTGTTCTTGGTTGTAAGTTTTTTCCTTTCAGCACTTTAAATATACCCTGCCACTCCCTTCTGGCCTGTAAAATCTCTGCTGGAAAATTAGTTGATAGTCTTATAGGGGTTCCTTTGTACTTGACTAGTTGTTTTTCTCTTGCTACCTTTGATATTTTCTCTTTCTCTTTAACTTTTGCCATTTTAATTATAATATGTCTTGGTGTGGATATCTTTGGGTTCATCTTGTCTGGGACTCTCTGTGCTTCCTGGACCTGGATGTCTGTTTCCTTCCCCAGGTTAGGAAACTTTTCAGCCATTATTCAAATAAGTTTTTTGCCCCTTTTTTTCTCTCTTCTCCTACTGGGGCACATATAATGTGAATGTTAGTATGGTTGATGTTGTTCCAGAGGTCCTTAAGCTAGCCTCATTTTTAAAATATTTTTTTCTTTTTCCTGTTCTGATTAAGTGATTTACAACACACTGTCTTCCAGATCATTGATCCATTCTTTTGTATCACCTAATCTGCTATTGATTACCTCTACTGTATTTTTCATTTCAGTTATTGTATTCTTCAGCTCTGGTTGGTTCTTTCTTATATTTTACAACTCTTTGTTGAAATTCTCACTGGGTTTCTCTGTTCTTCTCCTCAGCTTGGTGAATAACTTTATGACCATTACTTTGAACTTTTTATCAAGTAAATTATTGATCTCCACTTTATTAAGGTTTTTTCCCCTGAGATTTTATCTTGTTTATTAATTTGGAACATATTCCTCTGTTTCCTTATTTTGTTTGACTTCTTGTGTTTGTTTCTGTGAATTAGGTGAAACAGCTACCTCTCCCAGTCTTGAAGGAGTAAACTTGTATAAGAACATTCCCTGTGTGGACTGACTGCATGTACGTTATGACTCTGGCAGGTCAGCTGGAGCTGGAGCATGTGTGGGCTGGGGGCTTCCCAGGGCTCTCTGTGCCAGGGTCACCTTGGTGGGATGGCTGGAGCTGGGGTGGGCATGGGTGAGGGGGCCTGGGGCTTGCTGTGCCAGGCTGCCTTGGGTGACTGCTGGAGCTGATGTGTGCCAGAGGCTGATGGCATGATGGAGTGGCCTTCACAGGCCACCTAGAGTGTCTGGACCGTGCACCCACCCACGCTATCAAGGTGGAGGAGGAATGCAAAAAATGGCACTCACTAGCACCTCTGACCCCAGAGAGAGATCCAGCCATTCTCCATCCATTTTTTAGATGCTCTAGACTTAGTAAATGGATTTCCTTCTTGTATAGTCTATGTGATCTTTCAACAGCTGTTTTTTTTACTGTGCCCCAGGGTGGGCTAGCCTGCATGGGGGTCCCTCAGTGATATACTTTGCTGTAGGTCTCCAGATCAGAGGTGAGATTCCTGTTGATACTGTATCTCTACCTCTCCTACTCATTTCTATGTGGCCCGTCTGTTGTTTGTTGTGCAGAAGCTGTTCAGTTAGCGCTCAGTTCTTCTTCATGAGGAATTGTTGCATATGTAGGTGTAGATTCAGTGTGTCCATGGGAAGAGGCAAGTTCAGGGTCTTCCTACACCACCATCTTAGACCTAGTTGTCCTTAGTGCTTTCTGTGTGTTAACTCATTTATTCCTCACAATAACTTTATGAACTAAGTAATATTATCAACTGCATTTTGCAGCTGTAGAAATTGAGGCTCATGGAGTTAAATAACATATCTAAAGTCATATAGCTAGTAAAAGGTAGAACCTGGGTTCTAACCCAGGCTCAGAATCAGAATTTTTAGCCACTATACTGAACAAAGGTTTTTCACTGGGAATACTTGGATTTGAAGTTGAACAAATTTGTCACACACAAACACACAAAAGCACTATTTTGAACAATAGCTAGTAAACACGTAAAATTTATTTCCTTTTGAATTTGTCAAGTTAGGGTGAACTATGTACCAGGAAAAAATGAATCCTGAACTATCAGTAGCTAAGTATTGCAAAGGTTTGTTTCTTGTTTACATAGAGTACAGTGCAGATTATCTGACACTCCAGGACACTGCACCACACTACAGTGGCTTGGGAACCCCAGCTCTCTGCAGGGTTGCTGATGTAAGGAAAGAAAGAGTATGGAAAAACCACCTAGTTTTATGTACCTGCAGTGGAGAGTGACACACTTCACATCTGTTCACAACCATTAGCCAGAACCAGGCACAGGGTCCAAATCTAACCACAAGGAGTCTGGGAAGTATATGGAGGGAAAGAACATGGAATATTTGAGAGCACTACCATCTCTGTTGGATTGCTGGAAAAGCATAATCCATTAAAGCAAATAATTCAGTCATGAATTAATACATCCATAGTCGGAATGCCAGGAGACCCTGAACAATCGTACTTCAGAAATCCAAGTCTCTTATTGACTTGTGACAATCCTCCTTTCATCTGAAAAATGTATGGACTTGATAATCTCTCATGAGATATCACAGCACCCCAAGGCTTGGGCTGCTGCATTCCTATGTGATAATTTATATAATTAACAATAAGAGGGAGGAAAGAAGGCGTGAAATATTTGAAATCTTTATGTCTTCTCCATGTAATGTCATTTGCTACTCTTTGATATTTCTAGATATTAGGGAATAGAGGAAGTCCCACTTCTCAGAGCTCCATGTGAGAAAAGAAGAGTTATGACTGGATCTCGTCACTGTCGTTTATGTTTGGTATGAAAGAGGGAGACATGCCATCTAGCCTACAGGGAAGGAGAAACTAGGTTATGTCCATAGAGCTCGCTGAAGGATAAACCTCTCTTTGTCCAACATTCCTGATATGGTGGAGAGGTCTTCACTATTCAGGCTTTGGACACGATTCAAGGAAATAAATTTCACCAGTAAAAGGCTGAAAAACTAGATCTGGAGACATTTGATTATTATTTAATATTATTTTGAGTAGAGAATAAAAAGCACTGTGTTGTAACTTCTCTTACTAATATGTGTCTCCTAGAGTTCTAAGTCTTTTCTTCACTGCCTAAAACTAGAGCCTGGCAAAGAAAAAGGGGTTGACTTTAGTCGGTGGGTAAGTAATGGGTACTAGACGTTCTCAGGGTGTATTCCTAGTCTTTGTGGACAGTACCATGGAAGGTAGAGCCGCTGTGCTTACATCCAGCCATCTCAGCGTCAGGTTGATGGATTACTGGTCTGGCCCTCCATAGAATCTCTCATGTTCCCATGTCTTACATCTCTTTGGGAGGTGCTCTGCTTAATGAGGAAGGCATCTGTCTCCACACTTTGCCCTAGGGCTAGAGCCACACCTCTTGGTTCAAACTCAGTAACTTTAAACACTGGCATTCCTCCGAAAGCTATAGTGTGATCTCAGACTAAATGTGCCCTGCCTATCTCCTCAACAGAAAGCCCCTAGTTCCACTGGTTGTAGATTTTCTGCTATAGTTGCCAGCTCTCAAAATTTCTTTCCTGGAGATGGAGATTTTGAAAATGCAGTTCCTCATTACCCCTGTTCCTTGTGATTGTTCTCATTTGGTTAGCTGGCTAGACCACAAAACTACTTTCTGGACTGTGAAAACATCTCATGGTATAAACTATTTTCAGGAGGATAAGTTACACATCTATGGTCATGTACTTAAACTAGCTTGCTATCTTTACCTTAAGGCTCTTCTCTCTAGCCATCACACTTTACACTGTCTTCTCCAGTTATTCTATAATAATTTTATTTTCCCTTTTACCCCCGATCTCTTCCTCCAGAATTGCAAAAAAAAGGCACCAGTCCTCTATCTTGTTTAACCCTGACCCATCAAAAGTCAGGTTTATTTTCAAGAGAAGTGCTCTCTGACTGTCAAATTCTTCTCTTTGCAGTGCCTGGCGTATGTATGTGTGTATACATTTATTTGTGTATATAAATATTATATTGCTAAATAATAAACTTATTTTACCAGTCTTTGCTGGTAAGGATCAAATTAAAACAAGGCCTTTCACATAAACTTTAAAGTGAGCATGAGAAGAAGTATTGAGCTTAGGCAGACAGAGCCACAGCCACATGCACAATCAGCTGGTGAACCAGCCACTCTATGGAGTGGTTGGGGCCACAGACGTTCCTAGATCTCAGCCAGTAACAAAGCCCAGTAGTTAAACAGTACTAGTCCATTTGTGAGAAAGTCCCAGTTGGAGGAATTCTTTAGTGATTGCTTTGCCACTGTGTATATGGATATAAGTACTGTCAAACATGGTTATTTCATTAACATCATTATTGTCTCCATGGTTGACCTTTTCACTGGATCTGGTTTTGCACTTCTGTTGGTTTAGGGGTACCTATAAGCTTCAAAAATTACTCTGGAAGAGAAGAAATTTCTCCCTTTTCCTTTGTCATTTCATTTCCCTACAATTGGGATCTCTTAGTTTACTAACTAGAGATTCTTTTTCTAAGACAGGAAGATTAGTTAACTGACTCAGTCATATTTTCCCATAAATGGCAACATGAGCTGTCCTGAGACATATTTTTAGATACTAGATTAGTCTTAGAATGTGAGTTCTGCACTGTGGGAAAGAATGACATGACTCTACTAAGATTTGAACTCTGCTTTCTGTCACCATGGTTACTATTTGATCATCCTAACTTGCATACTTGGAATCCAAAGGAATAAATCTAAATAACATCGTCTATAGAATACAGGAATCAACAAATAAAATGTGTTGTCCTTTATATGAAGAAATACGAACCATGTTTGGATCGTAGGACAAAAATGTCTGCAGACAAAAAGAAGCAGAGATATGTTTTGCCAGAAAATGCAAAATTTGGGTTGGTCTTTATAATTTGTTATTTAGGAAATATAGGTTGCAGAACTGCTTAGTAAAAGTAAAAATATGATGATAAATGCAACAGTCCAAATGTTTCTTGGAGTGGGCCATATGGAGCATATTTTGCCTGTGTCTTGTTGCATTTTTTAAATCTTCTACAGTACCTAGCCCAATATCTTGAGAGATTGTCTACACTGACATCCTATTCTCTTAACATTCCTTATTAAAAACATCAACCTGAAAATGGAATAAAACCAGGCTTTATTAAAAGCCATAAACCTGCTCTTAAAATATGCTGATTTTAAAACATCTGCAACATGGTCAACATTTCATAAGCTTTCATCCAGTCCCTACCTTTTGTGAGCATGAATCTATGACATCAATGGCAAGATTCTTGTTCTCTCAAAACTACTTTTCAGTGATTAAATTTCAGAAAAAGAAAAACAAATATTTTAATACAAAAAACTCCCTAAGAAATAGCTACTTACAATGAAACAGTGAAATTTATACCCACACAATTGTTCAGGTTGAAGGATCCATGGCGATCATCACCTAACATTCTTATTTTACAGAGAAGACCTTACCCCTTAGTGGTAATCATAACAAACTTGCATATTTGAATATATTTTACAGTTTAGGTTCTTCTTTGGACCTAGTGAGCAAGCAAGAAGACATGTTGAGAGTACGATTTCTGCTTTCCTGAAAAGATAAACTTTTAAATTCCCCTAAGTTTCAGAGATTATAAAAGTTCTAGTTGGCAAACAAGTGGAGTAGACTGGCCTCTTCTGCATCATTTGTTGACTGTGGCATTATCATGCATTCATGCATGTGAAGCTTTGGCTCACTATGGAGTTTAGATGAGTAAGGACCTTGGTTTTTCTTGAAGGGAGGAGTTCAGTCCTAAAACACATGTTGGAGGCTGAGCCAGGATTTCCTTTCACTGGGTTTAATGGCTTTCATTCAGGAAGCAGTGGTGCTGGACAGTTCCTTCCCAAACCAACAATGAGTAGCCAGGAGCAGGCCCAGAATTTGGGGGTCAGAATAATAAAAAAGATGATGTTATTGTGGTCTTGGACAATAACTTTCTCCCTCAATTCATCATCCACTTCAAGTTGAAATAATATTTTGTCATTTTTATTTGACCCTGATTTATTTTTACAATCTTCTTTAATAATAAAAAATTTGAATTTTAGAACTTGGACTTTTGAAACAGTGCTAGTAATTTCTAGAGTAGTCAGACATGGATTTCTCAAACCATGCTCAGGTGGCCCTAATGTGATAGGGCACTTAGCACACTCAAAACATATACACCGCTGGCCTTCTCCAAGACCTGTGATTTCACCATTCTTTTGCTCTAGAACCGTTGTGTGTGTGTGCGCGCGTGTGCGTGCATGCATGCAGGTGTTTCCAGTGCAAGCAGTAACTGAGAAACATTGACATCTAAAGAAAGAGCTTCTATTCATTTATTTTATCAAGGGTATTGCTCCAGTTACTATTGCTGTGCAACAAATCACCCCACAATATAGTAGCATAAAGCAACGATTGTGTTATGCCCATACATTCTGTGGTTCACAAGTTCAAACAGGGCACAGCAGGAGCAACTTTTCTCTATTCCCTGTAGTCTGGGGCCTCATCTAGTGAGGTTTGAAGGCTGATGGTGATTCTACTGTTTTGGGCTGGAAACATCTGGAGACATCTTCATTCACATGCCTGGTAGTTGAAAAAGACTATTGGCTAAGACCTCAACCGGGCTGTTGGCTGTAATACCTTCCTGTGTCCTCTCCATGTGTCTCTTTGCGTAGGATAGTTTGGGTTTCCTCAAAGCGTGGCAGCTGGATTCCAAGAGTGAATGTCTCAAGAGAGCAAGGTGAGAGTGTGTGTTATTTTTACAACCTAGCTTGGAAGTCATATAATGTTACTTCTATCTGACTCCATCACACTGAGGGAGTTACAAAGATCTGTCCAGGTTCATGGGCTGTCAAGGTGACATTATAAGAAAAACATGTGCGATGGGAGTATTGTGGATATCTTTGGAAGATAAAATCTGTCATGGAGACTAAGCATTTAACTGAAAATTGTCAAAAAATTAGTAAGGACAACTAGAAGACCAATATATTTGAAAGCATCATAATAGAACACTTTTCTTGCTGTAAATGAGTTAAAATACATTCAGCTAGATGAATTATATCCTACAGTATTAAGAAAACTCACAAATTGTCTCACTGAGACATTTCACCAATGTTGAAGAAATATGGAAAATAAAAGACACTGGCACACTGGGAAATTGGTATATTTCATTCAGTCCACAGGAGGAAAAAGATGGACTCCGTAAATGGCAGGTTAGATAAGATCCTAGAGTCTGGTAAATTAAGGACTAGATTTTCAAAATCCAGACCAAGGATGACATATAAATATGTTACAAGAGTGCTACCACTTTCTTATCTTATATATCCATGGAATACATTACTAAATAATCAGATCATGGCATTCTTGACTGCTGTGTTTGGACAGGACTTAGAATCATGGCCAAAAACATGCTTAGGCAGCCACTACCCATTAATTGTTGTTGGCACATAAGTTAAAACCTATTCCTTATTTAGAAACAAAAAGTGGAGTTTCCTAGAGTCCAATATCATTTCAATAAAAATAAATCATGACATACTAATTTCACTTTTTTTCTTTGTAAAAATTGTCAGACTGACAAAGCGAGATACTATGATAGACATGGTTTTCTTTGGCCTATATCAAGGGATTTGACACATTCTTGCTCATGATATTCTTGTGGAAAAAATGAGAAACTGCTAGTTGAATGTAAGAATAATGGAAGAGACCAGTCACCAGCATGAGAACACTTCACAAAGGGTGATGACTCAACTTGGTTGGAACATTCTAGTGTGTCTAACATTTTGTAAAATCAAAGACTTGAAAACTTTGAGGGTATGCTAATCACATTTATGGATGATGTGAAGTTGGAGGAGAGCAGATATGTTACATGACAGAATAAGAATTAAAAAATATCTTGATATGTTGTATCTAACAAGATGAAATTCAACAGGATATATAATCTTACAACTGATTCCCAGAAAAGTTCAGAACATATAAACCTGACTTTGCAACAGCAAGTGTAAAGAATACTTGCGTATTTTAATTAAGGGTAAAAATCTAATCAATCATGCGATGTGATCTCCAAAAACATCTGCTATGATTTTAGCATTTGTAGAAGTTCTTTCTAGAACAAGGACTATGATAGCTCAGTTTTAGAATTCCCTGCTAAGATCACAACTGGGAGAGCTATTCAGTGGTGAACACTCCCATTTAAAGGAGTATAGAAAAAGCAGAACATTATCCAGGGTTTGTGTTCTCTGGAGAAGACAAAACTCAAGATATTTCATATAAATTTAGGTCATAATATGTGCAAAGTATTGTACTAAGAACTTTTTAACCTGATTTACTTTATAACCTAAGTGAACTCGTATACTAATCCTGTAAGGTAGATATTATTATGATTATTTTATAGATGAGGAAACTGAATCGCAGTGTTTAAATAATTTTTCCAAAGGTACATAGCTATAAAGTGGAAGAGCCGGGATTCTAACACAAGGCTGTGTCCCACAGAACCCCCGTGGCATCTGTGATAGCGCTTTGCAAAATTCAAGTGTGGGTAGGCATCATATGAGAACTTGCATAAAAATGCAGATTTTCAGGCCCAGATATTCTGAATCAGCAGGTCTTGGGTAATTTTCTTTAAAATACTTCAGTGTAGACTGCGTGATATGAACGTGTGTGTCTGTGTTGGTTTTAATCTATACCCGTGTTGCGTTTAGTTGTCTTCATCAGAAATATACACAAATACACAGTGTGTTTAACTAGGATTTAATCAGAAGGCCACAATTCAGAGGCATTCAATTATATTCATCTCCAATTAACACTAGAAATTTCGATATTAGAATATTAGAATTGAAAATTAGTAGTTTTCAGTATGTGTGGATTTTCTGGTAATATGGTAGAGACCTTCGCTACCCTGGCCTACACAGGGTATAAATATATAGCAGGTCCAGTAGTCTGCACCCTCACACATGGCACCCAGAGTTTTCTTCTTTGATGGCCTGTTTTAACTGATAATTTTGAGACTTCCTGGTCTCCTGACTCTGACTATATAGTTACTAAATCCTGCTGATGGAATGTTGCTTCCTTTGCTTCCAGTGATCTGTCTGTGGAAGGTTCTCTTGGAGCACCTAGAGGGATTGAGAGCTGGAACTCCATTGGGTTTCACCAAACTGGTGGTACGATTGTTGCATGTTTATGAATAAATGTTGGCATGTATGCAAGGATTCAGTCTGAGACTTTCCTTCAGCGGGGTTGCAGAGAGGAAACTCGTCACATTTACCTATAACTATTGCTGGAAGTGTCTGATGTTTACCAAAAATCCCCTGAAAATTTTGCCTAACCAAGTTGGATTAGGTCAGGATCCAACCTATGAGAAACACCTTAGGTGATGTTACTGCACAAAGGGCATGATCTGCTCACCGTGAGACAAAGGCCAATCATCAAGAGGCAAGATAGTGGCAAAGAAAGGGCACTTTATTACAGCTTGCTAGCAAGAAGGAAGATGGCCGACTAATGTCCAAAAGAACTATCTTAAGGGGGCACAAAATCTTACAGCAGTTATATAAGCCAGTGGGTTATAGGGGAGGGGGTTAGAAGTGTTGACTCTTTGGTGTTACAGACTGGGAGTCACCAGTCTTTCAGTTTGCATCGATGATGGTTATCAGCATAGACTCTCTGTTTGGGAGTCATCATATTCCTAAGGATCAAAAGAATAAAGTTATCATCTTATCCCAGCTGGGAGGTACATGCACAAGCAGGGGCTGTAAAATCTACAGAGTGGTTAGTTCTCCTGGAAGGTGCGCATCTAGCTGGGTTAGTTAGTCAGAGGTCATTCAAAGTTACAATAGGGTTTCTTTTCTACAATATGGCTTCCCTTATGTCAACCTTGTCTTGACCCAGTATCAGTGATTCTGATTTGAGACACGCTGAATTAACTTATATCTCCTTCTCTGTTTAAACGGAGGACGAGTGAACATTTGGCAGAGGGATGTGGGAGTGTTTCCAGTATTAGATAAGTGGCCAGATCTTTCTTTAAAAAAAAAATCATTTATAATCTTGAGATTTAATCAATTTAAAAAAGAGATTTAATAAAAAGTGTTTGCTCTTGTTAATAAAAAGGAATAAAGCTTCGTGATCCTCAGCGCCTGCCTAAAGCCCTACAGCCAGATAAAGCTTTCTGTGAGTGCTTCAAACTAAACCGCTGCAAGGATCCCCAGCTATGACCCAATGATCTTTGCAAAGTCATGGTAATTTCACAAGCAAACACAACTGAGTCATATCCTTTTTTTTTTTTTTTTTTTTGAAAAATTATGTTCCTATCTTGAAGTGGAACCAGGAAGCTAGATATATCTGGTGGAAAGTAATGAGTTTCATTAAAATGCTGTGCTTATAATTCTATTATTATTGTTTGTGTCTGAAATTGTGTTAAGTATGACACTTCAAGGATAGTCTAGAAAAAACATCTTGATCTAACATTATTTTTGCAAAATTTCCCATGGTGAAAAAGCATTGGAATGTTTTTTGAAATAAATCTTATAGGAATAGATAATCATCAATTCTTGAAATGTTTAAGCTTATTCCTTCATGCTCAAGCAATAAATACAGTGAAAATAATGTGTCTTACACATAATGGGAACTATATAAATGTTTGTTAATAAACTTTTTCACTGACATAGAGCAAGCGAAGGAAGTATTAAATGTGGCAAAAAGTTGAATAAGCACATAGCAATGATATTATAAAACTAGTGTATGAAGCTTCTGAATATAAAGGAACATAGAAGCTTCTGAGTCTTGAGAAATGAATGACAGTGAAGAGATTTTAGTGTAGAAGACAAAATCACTTAGGGGAAATCACCCCTTCAATCCTAGGTGGAAAAATAAGTTACTGAAAGACAAGAAGGCCATTTTCTGCCTGAGAATTTGTATTGAAGAGATAAATGGAATCATTAAAGTGATAGTGGGGATTTAAAAAAATTTTAAAGTGGTGTTCTTTGTTTTTCACAAGATAGCAATAGGTTCCATCAAATCCATCAAGACCATTACATCTCAGCATTGTTCAGTAGCAAATGAGGACGTGCCTGTCTGAGACACTGCAAAATTTTGTGGTGGCTACCAAGTCATCAAAAGAGGATAAATTATATTGTGCATAATTTTAGCAGATGTAATGATAACATATTTGAGTAATTTGGTTATTGCAGTCCAACATGGAATCTAGTTGTCATGGTTGATGAACCTAAACACCCCCTCGACTTCTCCAATACTACAGATGATGGTGACTACGTATTGTTTTGTTGCTGTTTCTTCTATGTGGCTTTCTTTAACAACATTTATGCTCCTAGAACAAATGTACATCGAGAAAGACCTCCTTTTTTCAGGAAATGGTGAAGGCTGCTAATTTAATATAATAGACTACCCAGTTTATTGCTATTTTACCACTGATTATACATCTGATGTTAAATAAATTACTCCACTTAGTTTATCTGATGAATAAAAGCATGCTGGTTATTTGGTGACATGAAAATCAAACAACAATTTGACTGAAATTTTCATTTGTTAATCAGTTGCTTGGGTTTTTCCCTTCTAAAATTGTAAGTTATGTTAAAGAACTTCCTGTTTTGGCTGTTGTCGTTCCCCAGAGACTAGAGCATTAAGAACAAGAATAGTTTAACAATGAAGAGACCAGGAAATGAGGGGGCCCTGTGGGGGTACTGTGTCAAGTAAATGGCAGAAATGCTGGTTAGCTTTCTTGGTTTATAGTAAACAAAATATACTGCTTAATAATGCTATTCGATAGAATTTCTTTTTTTAACCAGTCGTGACTTTAATGATGAGAATGGTATTCAAGTTTTTTCTCTTTCAAATTATTTCTTTGTGTCATTGCATGTTATGTTTAATAGAAGCTAGATTTGTGTTTTTTAAAATGGTATTTATAGAAACTATGTAAATTCCCCACTCTGCCATGGTAACCTGATTCTTTGGATGGTCCCTGCTGCTTTAAAGGCTGTTATGGACTGAGAGCAGCTGGAATTTCTCAGTTGTTGAACTTGTAGGGACTTTGGAGATGATGTTGTCCAACTCCATTTCACAGATGGTGAGACCGAGGATGAAAGAGGTTGAGCGACTTGGCTTGTGCTTGTTATTGGCAGAACCTGAGCTAGAGCCTGGTTTTGTCAGTCCCAATCCAATAACTTCTCCTTTTTTTTTAAACTTTTATTTTCAGATTGTTGTAGATTCACATGTAGTTGTAAGAAATAATACAGAGATTCCTTGTACCCTTTACCCAGTTTCCCCTAGTGGTAACATCTTGCAAAACTATAGCACAATATCACAACCAGGATATTGACATTGATACCATGAAGACATGGAATATTTGTCACCACAAGAATCCTTCATGCTTCTCTTTTATAGTCACACCCACTATCTTCCCACCAAGCCGCTTCTTAACCATTGGCAAGCACTCTAATCTGTTCTCCGTTTCTACAGTTTTGTCATTTCAAGAATGTTATATAAATGGAATCATACAGTATGTAACGTTTTGAGACTGGTTTTTTTCACTCAGCGTAATGCTCTGGGGATTCATCTAGATTGTTGTGTGTATCAGTTTGTTTCTTTTTATTGCTCAGTGGTAAGGATGTGCCACATCAATGCTTTTTTCACGGACTATTTCTGTTCCAATCTTGGGAAATCTCAGCCATTTCCACTTTCAAGGTTAAGGAACATAATTATGAAGGAATAGTGGGATTTCAACAATCCTCTTTTTATGTTTGGAGAGACTTAGGAAAGGTAGTTGTAAAGATAGCAGAGATCCATGCAGTATGAAGGGGATTTTGGTGGTGCTCCAGCTTCCTTTGTGTTGAGATGAGAGTGAGGACTTTAGGGAGGGCCTCCAGACTCCAGAAAATGTTTCCTGAGGGGTGTGATTGGAAGATGGTTCTACTAAACACCGTGTTCACGTGAGGTAGCCTCCTCAGGGAACCAACACCTCAGCTGTTAAACAGGGCGAAACAATTGCAGATCTCATCTCTGTGTCACAAAAGGGATTTGCAGGTGCCAGTTGTCATTACTAAAAGTGGAGTGTGGCCGGAAGACACAACTTAGCACCTGTCCACTCTCTAAATGTGCTGGGGGTTTTAATGACCTGAAATAGCTGAGATTTGGCTCCTGCATTAAACCCTAACGAAAGATTCATTAGAAAGGCAAAATGCTTGTAGGTGAGGAATGTGTATTAATTCTTGAATTAGATTTTAAATTAAATAACAGCAGGCTGCATGGCATTTGTCCTGTGGATGTTTGTTGGTACACTTAGTGGTAAAAAAAACTTCCAGAATTTCAAAACTGTCAGGAGATGGGAGGTCATAAAGTCCTCCCGCCTCGGTGTAATTATGTGTTCTAATCATTTGAAGGCGACTTGAAGAGACTGTAGTGGGGGGAGGAAGAAATGGCCTAGAGAATATTGGAATTAAAGTATGGGGTGGGGAAGCACAGTTCTTTGAAGAACTATTAGATAAAAAGACTAAGACTTTGGAATATGTTGTAGCTTACAAAGTATGATAGAAAATCTTTAAGAAATGTCCCTTGATGTAAAGCGAGGTACACATGTAGTGTGAACCCTAGAACCTTTGGGAATGAGAGGATGAGGATGTAGAGGGTAGTGGAGAGGGGCTTGTGCAGGAGCATGAGGGGCTCTTCAGGTTAAGTTGGATAGATCTCGGGCACTAGAAGGGACTAGAAGGAACTAGAAGGAAAGTACTGATTCATTTAGATTTTTATTTTCACATCAGCAGTTTTAATTTGAAGTTGCCTGTCTGAGACTCAGTAATTTAATGTCATTGTAATGCTGATAGATTTTCCTGCCAGTGCTGTGAAATCCTTTGTGAAGCTGAAGCGGTAATCAGACTGGTAGTTAAAAATGAACAGTTTGGAGAGTCATTTCTGTAGCTTCTGAGGTTAGAAATAATTTACTGTTCTTGAGAAAGCTGGGCTGCTGGTATCTCCCCCTGCTCTGATTTCAACTAGCTGTCCCTGAGGCGTGGGCTGGCTTTGAATTTTTCCCATTAACACTTAGATGTGTTGTTTTATGTCAATTGTTTCCACCTCTGGTGTCCCTCACTCCAAGAGGCTTGTTCTTAAAAAGGAAACTCCAGTCTTTCTGAAATACAAAGTCACAACATAAGAAGTCATCAAAACATTTGGACTGCAGGTCAGTTGGGGCAGCCAGATGTGAAGTTTCAGGTGAGACTATTACAAATTCCCTGGCACTTTCCACATTGTGTGCTAAGTGTGAAGGTTTGATCCGACTCCCCTCCGGGGGTTGTACCCAAATCACTCTGTCTTCCACTCCCCCATAAGTCCAGTGGGTCACTTCAGGGTCCCCTAGCCGGCTACCGTGGAACTGTGGCTGAAGAGTCACACAATTCCTGTCTTCAGGTTTCAGATTTAACAACAAAGCTTGTTGGTTTGTTAAAGCACCCTAGAGAAATCAGTGTTCCCCAGACATGCACTCTGTGGTCAGGTAGGGTGGTAACTCTGCCAGGTGAAGGAGAGGAGGCAGGCGAGAGTGGAGTGGAACGAATGACTTCTCTGGGGCTGCCTCCAGCACTAGCTCCTAGCAGTGAAGGTGCAGAAAGGAATTAGTGCTAATTTCCCAAAGAGGTTGGTACTTGCCCAGTCTCCCAGGTAGGGATGGGAGCTAAGGGCTAAAGGTGGTTTTGAATTGATGGATGCTATCTGCTTGAAAGAACAGCCCGGCTCCCACCCCTTCCAGCACTGATTTTTCACTTTTCCTTGCTCTCACTGTCTTTTTACAGGGAGGAGAGAATAAAAGAAGCAGCACAGAATAGAGATTAAGAGCATAACTCTAATAAACCAGACTGCTTGGGCTTGAAACCAAGATTTTCCACTTACCTTGGGCAAATCACTTAACCATTCAATGCCCTAGTTTTCTTTCATCTGGAAAGTAGAGATAGTGATACCTATTTCACTGGGTTTTTTTGTTTTTTGTTTTTTTTTTTTACAGGGAAGAATTTGCCTTGAGCTAACATCTGTTGCCAATGTTCCTCTTTTTTTTTTCCTTCTCTCCAAAGCCCCAGTGCATGGTTGTATATCCTAGTTGTAAGTTCTTCTAGCTCTTCTATGTGAGCCGCTGCCACAGCCTGGCAACTAACAGACGGGTGATGTGGTTCTGCGACCGGGAAGCGAACCCAGGCTACTGAAGTGGTGAGAGCCCCGAATTTTAACCATAGACCATCAGGGCTGGCTCTCACTGGGTTTTTATAAAGAGCAAATAAGCTTATAAATATATTCCAATGATCTAACTGAATAATAACTTAGTGTGTTAAAACAACAACAATCGTACTATTGTTGTTTATTGTTGTAGTAGTTGATTGGGTTCAGCTGAGCCATTCCTATTTAGGATCTGTTATGCAACTGCAGTTAGATGGTGGCTGGGGCTAGAATCATCTTGACCTCAGCTGGAGCTCCTGGTGGGAACACCTCCATCTGGACTCTCCATGTGGTTTGGGCTTCCTCACAGCATGGAGATTGGATTCCAAGAGCAAGTGTTCCGACAGAACTATATGGCAGGTGTATCCCCTTTTGTGAACTAGCCTCAGAAGTCACATGGCATCAATTCTTTCTTATGCTACTGGAGGAATGAGTAATAAAGGTTCATTGTGGTTCAGGGGGAAAGGTCACAGATCCTACCACTCAATGGGAGGAGTGTCAACATCACTCTGTAAGAAGAGCTTATGGGATGGGGTGGGTTGTGGTAGCCATATTTGGAAAAGCCAACGTGCCACAGAATGTAGAGGACTTAGAGGAGTATCTGGTTCATGGTATATACCCGGTAATCATTGGTTATCATTTACTGGATTCCAACCCTACTGACCCCCAAATAGGGGGTAACCATTTCTTACCCCAGCCTCATTTCTGGGGAAAGTTAGTCTTTGCTCTGCAGTTCTAAAGGTGCTACTACATACCAGTGTCTGAGGCTATGTGAGGGGGAACTCCTGGGTCTGAGGCTATTGTATCCTTTGGAAGTGAACCTTGAGGTGAAGGACAAGGAATAAATTCAAGCCAGCCTGGAAAATGTGCCTGGGGCATTTAGTCATAGCATGGTCACAGCAATATTAGAAACCAAGTACATTTCCCTCCATCGCAGTTCACCCATATGCTCTCCAAGTGACCCAAGATAGTTAATCTCCAGCAGGAGCAGACTACAGTCCCATCCTCATGTTCACTGAGGCTTGTAAGCTTTGGATAAAATTGAATAAAATTTTCCTTGGCACTAGGCAGAGTCCCTCTGAGGTTGAATGTCCCTGAGGCCAATCACCTCATGGACATCCTGGGAAGCACTTGTTTGACTTTGGGGTGACCCTCACTTGAACCTGAATCTCAAAGGCAAATGGATTAGATAGCTTAGTCATGAGAACATCAGTCCAAAGCCAGAGGTTTAGGGCTTTTGTTGCAAGCAAATGAAACATAGGAAAAGATGTCTTGTGTGCCATCTGCTTCTTTATAGACAACATAGCGCCAACAGCAGCCCTTGGGCCCCAGGCAGTGCTGACAGACTAAAGCAGCTTTCACCAGATGTGTCTGAATCTCCATGACTCCCTTTACCTTTTCCTAATATGATATCTTCAACTTAAAAAAAAAATTAAACAGTAGCCTTGTTCCTCTTCTTTACAGAGTAAGGAATTTATTTGACTCTGAAACAGAAAAACAAAACAGTCAAAAACTTCAGAGCGGTCCCAAAAATATACAAATGTGAAAATCTCTCAAGGGAGGCTTGCACAGCCTCTAGATATCATTCAGCCATGTGTAAATTTACCTAGCATTTTTGTCACTTATGTATAGCTCTTCTAAAGATCCTAATGGAGATTATGGGATTAGAGTAAGCCTCCTGTTAAATTTTATGGTAACTCAGTAGTTCCTCGTTAAGTCCTTGTGGTTGGATTGCATTGGGTTGGTACTGATATGTAGGGAAAGAGTATAGGCAAACAGCCCAGACCCCCAGATCTGTCAGGGTCTCTCACTGGCTTGTTCTATCTGCTAATAGCATTGAAAGTCATCCTGGGAAGAACTGCGTTTCTGCAGACTGGCTGCGGAAGGATGAGAGAATCAGAGGAGGTCATGAGTGGGTGAATGACTCAAATTAATTCATGCTCATAAAGCAGAGACCAACAAAGGGTGAGGGGGAAATAAGGAGCAGAAATTAAAAAACGTTAAGAAAGCTTATTGTGTGAGATGGCTTTGTCATCTAAAGACTGATAACATTTTGTTATTGTCCTAGGCTGAAGCTGGCTGAAATTTCAGGCTAAAATTCTTATCCCAAACCAAAACAAAGATTAATTATGGAATATTTTCATAGCATCTGTGTCTTGGTTTGGATTCACCCAAGAGCAACACTAAGATAAGGACTTTGTGTGCAAGTAGTTTATTTGAGAGACAGTGAGCACAAGTGAGGGAGTAAGGGAAAATCAATAAAAAGTGTGTTAATGAGCTGTGGATATCTAGATCTCAGTCCTGCTGTGGACCCTTGAGGAACCGTGTATAGCACATCTCAGAATCGTTTCACGTAGAAATAGGGAATCTGGAACATTAGTCTTTGGTTCCAGTCCCTATTGGTTGAGGTTTGCCCCCGAGGATGTCAAATTTCCAACATTTCTTTCTTTTTTCCCTTCTTCCTTCCTTCCTTCCTTCCTTCCTTCCTTCCTTCCTTCCTTCCTTCCTTCCTTCCTCCCTCCCTCCCTCCCTCCCTCCCTTCATTCCTTCTTTCCTTGCTCCCTCCCTCCCTTTCTTCCTTCCATCTGTCTACTCTAGGCTTGTGTGTTAGTTGATTAGTCTCTAGTGATAATGTGAAAACCATGCTGAGGTGAACTTTGATCAAATATATCTAGGTGATAGATAGATGGACAGAAAGATACATACATACGTATATAGATAAATGTCAATGGAACTGTATTTGGTAAAGCATAGATGGCCTGTCCACACTTTATCTTACGAAACAGTATTATCTATCAGGAAGAAGGGGAGAAGATATTTTACCCCTCCTTCACTGTCTGGTCCCTGGACAAAAGTTCCAGTGTTTGTTCAAAAAGACAGCTGGCTATTTATTCCTTTACTCCATGGATTTTGCTTTGAAAGAACCAATGTGTATGCCTCCCCAAACTCACCTTGCTCTTTCTGGATCCATTCAGAACCTGAAACTTCTAGAAAAGAACAAAGCAGAATGCATTAGGAGACTGAAATAGTGTATTGTATCTCGAGAGATCTGGTCCCCTGGAATAAGACTAGGGAACTAGGAGAAGAGACCAGGCAGCATTTTATCCTGGATACTGTAATTTTCAATATACTCCAGTAATTCAGAGCACCAAAGACTCAAGCAATGGGGTAAGAGGGTAGTTTTAATTCAGTCTAGTAAGGCTGCATATGATGAATGCCTGCTCAATGTAGAAAATGAAGGAGGGGAATTTAATTATCATGTTGCTTTCCGGGAGTAGATCTAAGAAACAGCACTCAGGAGGACAGCTATTCTGGCAAACTTTGATGACTCCTCATCTGATGATGAATACAGAAAGAAAAACAAGAACAACAATATAGAGTCTATGGAAAGGTGAGGGAAGGGAAATACTCTCAAGTCTCAGAGAAGGTATATAGCTCCAAGAATGGACATGGTATATACCTAAAAATATATGCAGATATTTAAGGGTAAGGAACTAGAAGAATTAAAAAAAAATACTGAGAAATTCTCAATATCATTCAAAAAGACTCAGACTCTGATATATAAATAAAAATTCATAAGGAGAGAACAGACAGGTAGGACGAAAATGCACGTATGCAAAAAAGAATATAGGCCCCTCTTTACAAAGACAAAATATGAAATCAGAAATATGTATCTTCTTTTAAAAAGATAGTCAACTTTAAGGAAAACTAAAAGGCAAATCTTTTGAACCTAAAATCACTAAGTTTATTTAGATGCTGTGCTGTAAATTCCTTGTCCTGTTTTTTAAGGACACTGAGTTTATGAATCAGTAAACTATAAAAAGAGCCTTTGTTAGCTGACTAATTAGCTAGAGGTTAATGTTCTCTACTACTTAAATTTGATTACCCTCTCTTCTTTATCATAAGTGACCAAGTCATCTATTGTGTCTTCCTGTCACTCAAAGTAAAGCAAAAAGGATGGCCTTGTCAAAATTATTTTAATAGAGAGCTTGAGTTTATCAGTCTGAAATTTAAACAGTATTGTTTTCATTAACATTAAAATTGGTGAAACAAGTTTTAGATAATTGTAAAAAGATGTGGAACTTGGCTAGGGTAGGAGATATTAACAGTTCATTCATGACAATTATGTAATTCATTTCATATGTAAGGAACTTACATTGAACTTACTGGATTTTCTCTCTTTCTCCTTTCTGCTTCTTTCTGGGATTTTGTTCCCTGATATAGAGATACAGTGTAATTTCCGGAATTTGAGACAACAGATCACGCTTGTCTTTACAATGGTTTAAAAGTAAAAGTGCTTCTGGAAATGCCTAAACCAAAAGTATAATGATGAGACACTGGAAGTTAACAAAGAAACTAAGAATATGACAGCAATAGAAAGTGGAATCTATATTGCAGAAACCTGAATCAAACAAGAGAGGTTTTCCCAGGCTCACGGGAAAAAAAAGATAAATAAAAAAAAAATGTGAAAGTGAAGATTATTGACATGGAAATAGAGAACGAGTGTTCTTTGGGGACAGAAACAAAAACAGCTACAGCAAAAATTGTGATCAAAGAAAAACTATTTGGAATTTGAGAGAGAGAGAGATAGAAAGAGAGAGAGAGAGAAGTATGCAGAATGATTGGGCTCCCCATATTCAGGCTAAATCAATGCTAAGAACCCAACATAAGGGCACATCTGATGGTGTGCTGGAGAAAGGTCATACCAGCTCATGAGAGCTGATTTTTAAATTTTCAGAAATTCTGTGAGCTAGTCATTAAATACAGCTATTATTAAACACGAAATATTACAAACTTAACAATTAAGTAAACTACATTAAAAACAAAGATAATAATTACTCAAAACATTATCACTCCCTAATTATTTTACTATTATCTGTGCACTTGAAGTTATTTACACCTATTGTATCTCTATGGAGGAAATACTATATAACCATGTGCTGCCGTGATCTCGTCCCAATTCTGGGCTCAGTGGTGTCTCAGTGGTAATTTGCAGTCAGCCACAGTGGGAATATTTACACCATTGAAATCAACAAATGCTACAAATCAGGGCTTGGTTTATTGTTTTGTTGATTGTATAGTCTGCAGAAAGTAGATGGAGAAAATGTTAATAATGGAGATTAAATTTGAAAGAGTGCCGAGATTTAATCATTATATAGTAAATAGCACAAAAAAGTGAAGAAACATTCTTCTAGTATTCAAAAATTGTCTATTGAGAAAAAAATTCACTCAAGTCATTGACAGATGAGTGAAGTTCTGACTTAAGTCTTTGTGGTTTCGTTTTCCTCTTACTTGTTAATGTAAAAGAAACTATTGGCCAACATTCACGTTGGAACCACACTCAATCCCTGATTGAAATCATAGGACATCTATGTAACAAGAGTTCAGTAAAAATCAAGGAACTATTCAATGAGCATCAATTAGCTACATGGGATTTAGAATAAAGAGAATTACTATATTATATAAAAAATATATTTTTATGTATTTTATTGTTATTTATAATTTGTATGCCATACATCATATTTATCAGTAAAATTTATAATAAATATGCATAGGTAGATATATTTTATTTTTTTGGAGAACTTCTTTTTCAACATTTACTGGTATATAACTGCCACATTCTCTTGATTTTCATGGATTACAAGAATAAGGGAAAAATAATCCTCAAGCAACAAGGGAGGCAAAACATGATACTAAGAAAGGGAACAAGAATGACCTTTATCAGATGATTTTCTTTGGAGACACCAAAGGCTAAGATACAATGAAGGCAGCTACAGAGTTTTGGGAGAAAATGTTGTGATCCTAGAAGAAACGTGCAACCAGGGTGCCTTTTGTATGCGAAGGCTTCGGAATGACATTTTATGACATCCAGGGACTCCAAAACTACTTCACCAGCATATCCTTCTTGAAAAACTTACTTGACTACATCTGCTAACTGGCCAAGAAATAAATCAAAATGAGGGGGTCAAAAATGGGAAAATTTCTAAGGGGAAGCACTGAAACAAGTTAACTACAAAGAGTAAATAATTGCTGTATATCTGATTACAAGACAAATCCAACTAAAACATTTGAAGAACTCTCTAATTAGAAGATATGATCAAAATAACTTAATAACAATTAAAAAGAAGGGAATAGAATAATGATCATAATTTGTTAGTGGTTGTACAGATTTCTTGGCTCAAGATGGCTAAGACATAGAGAGAACCAAGCTTTATAAACTCTGTAATGTTATTTCTTGAATGTTTTAAAAAAGAATTTGTGAGGTCGGCCCAGTGGCTTGGTGGTTAAGTTTGCACGCCCTGCTTCCACTGCCCGGAGTTTGCAGGTTTGGATCCCGGGCGTGGACCTATGCACCGCTTGTTAAGCCATGCTGTGGCAGGCATCCCACATATAAAGTAGAGGAAGATGGGCATGGATGTTAGCCCAGGACTGATCTTCCTCAGCGAAAAGGGGAGGATGGGCAACAGATGTTAGCTCAGGGCTAATCTTCTTCCTCACCAAAAAAAAAAAAAAAAAAAGAAAGAAAAGAAAAAGAATTTGCTTTAACTATTCCTTCAACTTCCTAAGACATATCAATTTTTCTTATCTTGTTCTGCTTACCATTTCTTGCCTTGGATTGTTTGTAAGTTAAGATAATTCTACTTTCTGTAGCACTTTTGTTAAATGACTTCGTGCCCTTCAATTTAGAACTATATTGTGTCTCCTATCCTCTTCCATTTCCCAATACAGCTATTTTTTTTTGTTCACCATGTAGATCATGTTCATTGGTTTTCAGTAACCTTGTTCAGCTATTCTTTTTTAAAAATTTTATTGACTTTATTTTTTTAAAGCAAGTTTTAGCTTCACAGCAACATTGAGCAGAGGGTACAGAGATTTCTCATATATCCCCTGCCCCACACATGCATAGCCTCCCCCATCATCAGCATCCCCACCAGATGGGTACATTTCCCCACCAGATGGGTACATTTATTACAATTGATGAACCTACATTGACACATCATAATCACTTAAATTTCATAGTTCACATTACAGTTCACTCTTGGTGTTGTACATTCTATGGGTTTGGACAAATGTATAATGACATGTATCCATCATTGTAGTATCATACAGAGTATCGTGCCCTAAAAATCCGCTGTGCTCTGCCTATTCATCTCCCCGGTAGCTACTGATCTTCTTCCTGTCTCCATAGTTTTGCCTTTTCCAGAATGTCATATAGTTGGAATCATACAGTATATAGCTTTTTCAGATTGGCTTTTTTCACTTAGTAATATGCATTTAAGATTCCTCCATGTCTTTTCATGGTTTAGTATCTCATTTCTTTTTAGCACTGAATAATGTTCCATTGTCTGGATGTACCACAGTTTATTTATGCATTCACCTACCGAAGGAAGTCTGGGTGGCTTCCAAGTCTGGGCAATTATGAATAAAGCTACTGTAAACATCTGTGTGCAGGTTTTTGTGTGGATGTAAGTTTTTCAACTCCTTTAAGCAAATACCAAGGAGTACGGATGCTAGATTGTATGGTAAAAGTATGTTAATTTTTGTTAAGATACCACCAAACTGTCTTCCAAAGAGGCTGCATGCCATTTTGCATTCCTACCATCAATGAGTGAGAGTTCCCATTGCTCCACGTCCTACCAGCACTTGTTGTTAGTGTTCCAGATTTTGGCCATTCTAATAGGCATGTAGTGGTATCTCATTGTTGTTTTAATTTACATTTCCCTGATGACATGATATGGGACATCTTTTCATATGCTTATTTGCCATCTGTATATCTTTGGCAAGGTGTCTGTTAAGGTCTTTGGCCCATTTTTTTTATTGGGTTGTTTGTTTTCTTATTGTCGAGTTTTAAGAGTTCTTTGTACAATTATATCTATTTTTTTCTATTGTTCCCTCTTCATCATCATGTTATCTGTAAGGCCTCAGATATATTATTTCCCAAATTTCATTTTTTATGAATGCCTAAAACCCTGGTAATACCTAATGGGCACACCACCTCCCAGGTATACTTTGAGGATCTCCTCTCTATGAAGTGTCAGGTAGCATGTTATTCAGGTAAAGGAGGTGGTACGGAGAACCAAATATCACAACGAACTTCAGAGAGTCTTCAAAGACTCAGAGAGTCTTCAAAGGGAACTATTGGTTACTCACAGTTCAAAAGCTAGAATCTAAGGCTCCGGACTCTCATTTTACTGGTTAAAAATTGTGCCTTGGTTTTTTCTTGTAAATAGAACTATATGTGATGAAGCATTGGGTAGAGAAGAGAAAGGAGATATTAAAGTCTAGAAGGGGCCTCCTGATGAGCCTTCTGAGTGCTATGATCTAACCAGCAGTTAAATTACCTCATGTGTACCTCTCTACTTTCTTCCTTATCCCTCCACGAAACCTACAGTGCTCTGGCCTGTGTTTTACTATCAGAGCTTTCCTTTCACGTAAGTGACTTTCTTGATATGTGATGTTTTTCCATCCCTCGTAAGGGGTCCCTTTGTTTCTCCTGACAATTTCTATCACTCATTGCTCAGTCTGAGCTGCCTTATGTTCCTCTTCATAATGGGCTTATCTCCAGAGGGCATTAGCTAGATACATCTTTGAATGTATGCCACATGCTTTTTTTTTTTCCCCTTTCTTATTTGGTTTTTCAGGGTTTATTTTAATCCAAGATTATTGGAGTCTCTTCAGATTTAACATCCAGTGCTTCCTAGTTTGGGTCTGAATTTTTTTTAAGCATCTTAACCATTTTTAAGTGTACAGTTCAGTAGTGTTAAGTATATTCACATTGTTGTGCAAATGGTCTCCAGAATGTTTTCATTTTGCAAAACTGAAACTCTGTAGCGTTAAAAAACAACTCCCCATTCCCCAATAGGTTTGATTTTATCTTACGGGATAACAACAAATAACAAGACAGTTCTCTGGACTGTGATCAAAGAAGGAAACAGCTCCCAATTCCTAGGACCTAGTTTTATGTGAAGATGAGGATGGTAGGATGGTTATCTTAAAATTAGAAGGAAAAAACTCATCCAGAAGAAACTTTCATCTCTTTGAGTGTAATAGTCATCACCTATCTGTATATAAATACAAGTTGAATGACACTTGGCCTCTGAATTATCAATATTTTAAATACAAAACAACCATAGCCAGGAGTGATGTGCAGCACACAGGACCCAAACATTTTCTGTAGCAATTCTTAAATGCATTTGTAGTTATCATGCCCACTCCTCTTGGTGTTCTAACTTCATGCAATTTCTGTCTGTGAGGCAGCCCTAAATCTTTCCATTCCCAGAGGAAGCCTGCCATCTGTTCATCAAACTTGGAGTTGTTGGAGGGAGCAGCTGCAGTTTCTATCTGAATCTGAATGTGTGTGTGTTAGTCATTAAGAAAAAAATTTGTGCTCATTTGTGTTTTGAGTCATAACTATGCCATCAGTTGCTCCCAACAAAACTGTCAATGCCATTCGCAAGTGAGCAAGATCTGGATTCTGGTCCCAGCAATACACTCCTGGTGTATTTGGTCAACTCATTTAAAATCCCTTTTCTTTATCTCCCTCTAAAAGTGGAAAATGTGTGTTTTTTGTTTTTTTTTTTTGTGAGGAAGATTAGCCCTGAGCTAACATCAGTTGCCAATCCTCCTCTTTTTGCTGAGGAAGTTTGGCCCTGGGCTAACCTCCGTGTCCATCTTCCTCTACTTTATATGGGATGCCTCCACAGCATGGCCTGACAAAGCGGTGCATTGGTGCGCACCCCGGATCCAGGCTTGCGACCACCCTGGCCGAAGTGGAGCGTGTGCACTTACCCGCTGCGCCACCGGGCTGGCCCTGGAAAATGTTTTTTAAAAAATTACCTTTTTCCTTTGCTGAGAATGTGGAGGCAGCTCTTTGATCTTCTACCTTTTTGTTTGAGAGAGCAGCTTGTATTCAGCTCTGGAGCAAAGTTCTTGAAGAGAGAGTCTAAGGAACTGCTATGGTCAAGGGCTGCGAAAGGCCTTAGAGAACAATCGGTCCCATGCTCTTCAATCTTCAGATTTGCATATGATCTTGACAATTTTTTTTTTACAATGAGGAAGATTGGCCCCTGAGCTAATATGTGTTGCCAATCTTCCTCTTGTTGCGGAGGAAGTTTGGCCCTGAGCTAACATTCATGCCCATCCTCCTCCACTTTGTATGTGGGATGCCACCACAGCTTAGCTTGATGTGCGGTGCATAGATCCGCGCCTGGGATCCAAACCTGTGAACCCTAGGCTGCTGAAGTGGAGTGCGCACATTTAACCACTACGCCACCCAGCTGGCCCCTGATCTTGCCGATTTTTGCAGTATCTTTATATCACCTATTATTTACTTAATATTTACTTAGAGTTCAGATTGACTTACTTTTAACTGACTTTGTGCTATGTAATTATATCTGTAAATTATAGTTTAGATGTGCCAAATATATTAATCTTATATTATAAATTTAAAAATATCGAATTTATAAATATGTCTTTTTCCCCAAATCACATTAAAATAAATGCACAATTCTTAAAATAAAAAATAATAGACTGCGTGCCACCTAAAATCAGTGCTTCACATCCCATACTTTGGAAAACATTGATCTAAAGCAGCTCCGTCAATTTATATCTTGTTCCTCCACGGCCTGAGCCCCAGAGCCTGGCCGCATGGGGCCAAGCAGCCCCGGGGAAATGGCAAAAATGGGGCTGCAAGGAGCTCGGGCTTTCCCTGCCTGGGATTTCACATGCTCACATTCCCTAGCACAATTGTGTCTTCCCTGCCAGACAAGTGCCTCCCCCACCCGAAGAGCATTCAGCAACTTCTAGCAGGGTAGGCAGCTAAGATGTGTGGGAAAAGGCAGGTAAAGAGACGCTGTACAGCCATGTAGGATCAGCTTGGGTGAGTTGCTGATCCGACCATCGTAGAAACCAATTAGATAAATAATAACTTATTGGGGACGTTATAAGGGTTTTTCTAGCCCGAGGGTCAGCCTTCTTTTCCTGTAAAGGACCAAATAGTCAATAATTTAGGCTTTGTGGGCCATCTGGTCTCTGTCACAACTATTCATCTCTGCTGTTGTTACGAAAACAGCCAGAGATAATATGTAAATAACTGAGCATGACTGTGTTCCAATAAAACTTTTTTTTTGGTATAGACTGTACAAAATACTGTACTCTACTGTCTCTACAAAAAAAGAATTCATGTTGTGTGTGGGTGTGTGTGGTCTTTCTCTTAATGAGGTTCTTAGTTTCAGGCATTTAATTAAAGTTCTATGTGGGACTACTCTGACCCCAAATCCTCTTCATGAATAATTTACCAAGTAGTCACTCTCTATATTTTTAATTATTATTTTTTTAAATTTTTATTCAATTTAAACTAAAAAAAACCCAACTGAGCTTCAGAAAGTATGTGTCTTCATAAAGTCTTTCAGCTAATTAGAATCCAGAGTTTCTGACTTCCAGTTCAGTTTTCTAAAACATAGAAATGTAAATGGGAAAAGCATTCTGAGTGATAACTGTATGTGGAATTTGGTTAGCAGAATTTGGGGAGATGAGATAGCTTGGAAATATGGTTTGGAAAAATTGTGGAGGACCTTGGATGTTAGTTGTAGTAGTAGAAACTTCTTCCTGGGCTACAAGGTCTTAACCCTGGGCTACAAGGAACATCTAAAATTGTAGGTAATGTTTAGTGGATTTATGCACATGGATGTTTGGGTGGGGCGAGAAAAGTCTTCTGTAAAAAGCTAACAACCGCTGATCTTGACAATGGGAGGTTTTTTGATTCTCAAATAGAGGAATGAATAAGTGTTTTAGAGAGGCCACTCTCGTGCAGTATGGGAAATGGAACAGAATGAAGATAGCCTGAAAGAGAGAGACCTGGAGGTGACTGAACCGTCTCAGCAAAGGGAGCCTGAACAAGGCTTAGAGAGTCATTCTCTTAGTATGGACTTAGGAATGTGGACTTAGGTAACAGTGAACCAGAGAGAACTCACATTGGTTTTCTTCATTTATTTTGTGAGGATCACCCATGGACCCAAACTGTTGAGTGAGAAAGTTGCATAATGTAAGTATTATTCAAACAACTCCTGATTTTTGTGTGTGGTTGGAGGGTGGAGTAGGGCAAAGGAGGGAGAGGAATGGTGGTCAAAGGAGGGGCTTCTGCACTGTTGGAAAGTTGCTTCTTCTGTAGCTAATTGGGGCACACGGGGAGGGATGTTTTCTGTTACTTTTGCTTGAGGGTTAATAATTTTAAAGCAGTTGTTGGCACTTACCTTTCTGAAGGTATTGTAGTGCCCTGAGGGTGAGAAACTTATTTAATTGACAAAGCAGCCCCATGAGTCAGGCTCTGTGCCGGGTCCTTTGCAGGCTAGTCCACTTGGTGAGCGCAGCTGAAGAGAATGGCTCCTATTGACCACTGAACAACACGGAATGAGAATTTTTCCATTCGTTTACCAAACGTTCATTGAGCATACATTATGTTCATGGCACTGATGGGCACTAGGGCCACAGAGAAGGAGAAGTCATAATCCTTATCCTTAAGAAGCTCACAATCTATTAAGAATAGCAAAACAAATGAATACATTTATCTACATACGCACATGGAAACATTGCATAGAAAGTTAAATTAAGAAATAAAAATAATCTTACACCTGATGATTAATTACATACCATCTTGTGATAGTTTTTCTAAGGAGGACTGCCAGTGCTTCCCCACCCCCTGCCCGAGATCATTATCCTATTTTTTCACTGCAGTTTTATTGAAAACTTGGAAAAATAGACTATCCAAGGGATGATAGAAAAGGGTGAACACAGAAGGAGACAGTCACTTGGGGACTTATTGATTAATGACAGAGCCTTCATTTTGAATAAATAGCTTTGCATCTAGCTCAGACTGCTACCGATAGAAAGCCACCACAATTATTATTTCATACTTTGGAGGTGACATCTATGTTCAAGAGACTGCTTCATAAATAATAGGCTCCCATAACATAAATAATGAAGACTTGGCCTCCTCCAGAAAATTGCAATTGAAAGTCATAAGTGGCTCAGAGTAAGAGAAAATAAATGATAGAATGTTCAAGAAAGCCATTTGTGGGTGGGCTGGCTGGACTTGGGAAGTGCTGATGGAGCAGACAGTAGGCCACAATGGGCAACAGAAAGCTAAGATGGAGACGGGGAAACTAAGGCAAAAACTGAGTCTGGGGAAATCAGGAATAGATTCTCTCCTTATATATAAAATACCAAATAATGAGGCTTTTTGACTCCTCAGCAATACCTTTAATAACTCTTTCAAAGATGTCATTTGCAGCTGATCTTCTGTGTTGTCAACCTCATGACTGCAGAAACCAGACTTTTTAATGAGAGTAACATGAATAACACCAATCTGTCGATGGCATGTACATCAGTTAGCTATTGCTGCAAAACAAACCAGCCCCAAACTCAGGCTAACAAAAACAATCATTTAATATTATGGCTCTTGTGTCTACAGATCAGCTCTGGGTTGAGTGCTCTAGGCTACGCTTGGCTGGGGTGGCACTGCTACATGTGTCTCTCCTCCTCCTCTAGGGACCAGCGAGCTGGCCTGGATATGTATGTCTCATGATGCTGGCAGAGGTCCAGCAGGGCAAGTGGAAAGCATGCAAGGCCTCTGAGGGTCTTGGCACATCATTACTTCCCCCTTATTCTGTTGTCCACAGCAAGTCATATGACCAAACCCAAAGTGAAGGGGTGGGGAAATATGCTTCATCTGCATAATGGGAGGAGCTACAAAGTTATCTGCAAAGAGTGTAGATACAGGGATGGTGAAGAATTAGGAGGTATTAATGTAGTCTCCCTCATTGTGCCAAGATGAGAGAGACTTGGGTACAAATTTCAGCTATATTGTTTACTAATTAAATGTCTTAGAGAGATTGCTTAATCTTTCTGAATCGTTACTTACTCATCTCTAAGACTGAAATAATAGTGTTCAGATTTTGTTTGTTAAACCTCTGGAACCTAAACTAAATTAATTATCTTTTCTTCTTTTTCCTCTTCTGTGTATATGGCCGTATCTTTGCTGTCAAATTTCTTGTAATGCTGCCCATGTACATTCTTTTAGGCTCCTCAGGACTACCTGTATCACCTTTCAAAGATATGTTACTGACAAAAAGAAAAGGAAAAGAGAAGAAAGTGGAATTTTTCTTCGGTGGTGTAGTGTCCAATAATACAAACCTGAGTAGGTGAGAACATTCTCTCTTGGTCTTTGGAATGACTATCAACACTATATTAATTTTCTTTCTGGCTCATGCTCCTACCAAGAAATCTGAAGGATTTACTTTATCTGAATAACTAGTGCTTTCCCAATATACCCCCAATTATTAACGTCAGAACACTATTTGATATCAGCATGACAATAATCTAAGCCCTGCTTCCTTGCCCGGTCCACTGTGAGGTTGCCAAGGGAATATGTAACTTCTGCATGGAGGATCATTTTATGAGGGTATCCTAGGAAGGCGGTAAAATGCAGTGATTAGGAACATAAGTATCTAAGTGTGTCATATCCTTTATCTCATTTAATCTCCAAAATAGCTCTGTGAGGTACATCCCCATTTTACACATGCAGACTTTAAGGCTTAGGGAGGTTGGGTAAGTAGCTCAAGGTCATGTAAGGAGTAAGTTGTAGAAGCTACTTAAGTACAGATCTAATTTTAAAGTCTGTATTATTAACCACTCTTTTTGGTTTTACAGAGCAACAGTATTATAATTGAGTTTCATACCTGATTTAAGATTTAGAATTAGATAAACCATAGATATAATCTTTGATGTCAAAAAGAATAAAACAACAAAGATATCTAAAATAATTGAAGATATTTTATGTTCTATGAAATGTATGTAAATATTGTCATGTCTCCAACATATTATCAATGATACATATTTCACATAATAATTCAACTCTGTAATGTATTTGACCTTTCATAAAGACACTAAGTACAAGTGTCGCTTAAGTGTTTAAGTAACAATAATTTTGCTTGCCTTTGAAAAAATTTTAAGGCCTTTTTTGAAATTTTTTTAATGGTCCAGTTCTCTTTTTAAAGCAGAGGAAATCCTGATACTTTCCCTTTTTCTATGTAAATTTCCCTGTAGCAAGTGGAGACCTTCTAAATTATTTGATTGACCTTAGGTTGTATGCCAAATTGAAATGATTCTTTTCCAAAATAGCCATTGCAGCATCTAAAGATTTGAAAGCCTGGCTAAAGGTTTTATTGATGAGAGTCTAGTAGAAGGGACATCCCTCTAAAGTAATTCTCTCTCTGTTTTTTTTTGTCTTTTATTCTTCACTTTCCAACATCTCTCTTATAGTTCCTCTCCCGGACCAACTGCTCAAAGACTTTACAAAGTTAAATTTGTAGGTCTGGATGTGGAAGTTATTTGAAGGCAGATTTTATAGCTATGAGCTTTCTCTTAGACCAGCTGGCAGCCCCTTGTGTCTTATCTCCCCTTGCTTTCCTGAGCAAATGCCCACATAACCTGTGTTGCCTACAACACAGCCAGGGAACGAGCAGGCATAGTTAGTGAAACACGGAGATTTGTAGGATAGCAGAGATTGGAGAAATATTAGTACCCAGCATGTGCCAAATGTGGGGTGAGTTAATTAACACAATTGAGAACCAGATAAGTTTCCTAAAAGCAAATAGGGAACAGATTGTTTTCTTCTTGGATTTCGTGTCACCACGGTCCTGTTTTTCATCCCTCTCTCAGACCACCACTCTTCAGTGTCTTTTGCTCGCTCTCTCTTGACTCTGCCTCCAAATGTAGTTCTTAGGATTCAGCCCTGGGCTTTCCTTTTGGTTCACTTTACATTTATTTTGCTAGGAAATATTATCCTCTAACAAGGTTAGATAATAACCTTATAATAATTTATATTCCAATGATTTTAACTTGTTTTCTTTCTCTAGCTGGGATCTTTCTTATAAACTTTAAATCCATATATACAACGGCCAACTTGATCGCCCCACCCAGGTATCTCATAGGTTTCTCAGACCCAACATGTTTGAAACTTGTTTGTCCCTGTTAATCGGCCCCCTTTGGTCTGTGCTGTCTTAATAAATGCTAACTCCATCCACCTGGTTGCATGTGCCAGAAATCCAGGCATCATTCTTTTTCTTTACTCTCTCTTTTAAAACAGTAATTTAAAGTTTATTCCAGCTATAATACAGGTTTCTCTGGCATGCTTCAGAGCCCATTACCAAGACATTCTGTTGTGCTTGTCTGTCTGATTTATGGATCTGTGTAATTTCTGGTACTAGGGCATCATCCGAGTTTGGACCAGATAGTGGTGATAAAATGGGTGGAATAACTTTAGAAATAGTAAAAGCAAGAGATTACTGTGATTCTAAGACAAACGTTTTCATTATTATTTAGTGTAGGGTGATAAATTAGAATCATCAGCATTTAAATTTTAAATATTATTTAAAATTTAATATTATGTTAATATTTGGATGATGAATTCTTGTTGTAAATGCAATTGTCGAAAAGAATATGCATTGATAAGGACTGTCATTAGGGCCTATAACTGTGGCTTGGCAATCTGTCACAGGCCAAATGGTAAAGTTCCTTACTAGTGGTTTTAATGCCATGGTCTGTGCTGTTTTCTTTGGTTTTCTACTGTCTCGGCGTGGATGTCTGGCCAAACTCCAGGGCAGTGGGGAGAGGATGTCCTTTTGTCTCACGCCATCTTTGTTGAATGCAAGTGCTACATGGATGGCAGGTTGGAGGGGAGGATGGGTTGAGCAGTGGAGCAGGGCTGAGGGCAGTGAAGGGGAAATGAAAACCTTTGTACACTGGGGGTCATCCTCATCATCTCCTTCTCTTGGCCCACCCTCCACATCCAGCCCATCCCTCGGCCTGGCAAAATAGAACTCCAACCCACCAGTCTTCTCCTCCCCACCAGCCACCATTATCTCTCCCTGGACCATTGTAATAACCATCTAGGGTGTCTTCCCTCTTTTATTCTTACCTTCCCTCTTTCATTCTCACCCACCCATCCATTCCTTACACTGCAGCCAAAGTGAGCATTTTACAAACATAAATCAAACTGTCTTTTCCCTTCTTAAAACCCTGATGGTTTCCCACTGAACTTATGATACAAAGAATCCAAAATTCTTAATGTGTCCTACAAAGCTCTACATACTCTGCCTCCCCAGACTCCTTTACCCGCACTGTCCCTTTCTTTCTTTACACTCCAGCCATGTTTTCATCAACACACTCAGGCTTTCCCACCTCCTGGGGGAGGGCACCCTCTTCTCTCTGCCAGGATGCTCTTTTCCTAGTCTCTGCAGAGCTAATTAACTCCTCCTTCTCCCCCAGGTCTAGGCTTAAATGTCACTTCCTCAGAGGGACGGTTCCTAAACGTATTGATCTAAATTGCCATCCTCTGTTATGTTCTCACAGAATACTTTTCCATATAAGGCTTATCAAAATTTGTAATTTCTTATTTGTTATTGTAATAATGTCTCCTCTACCACCCAGTGGCTCCATGGGGCAGGAGCAGTACCCACTTTGTTATCATTAGCACACATCTAGCATGTGGTGGGTTGGCAATAAATATTTGTTGAAATAAAGGTAATATAATTTTTATTATAAATTAAAATATATATTTTTTATGGACAATCTAACTTTTAGGGGGACTAAATTATTCTTTGAAGAAGAATTAAGTCCTCATATAGAAGACATTATTAGGCAGTACAACAGACAATGTATTCAATTAAGATTTATAAGAGAAATGAAAATATTCATTAAATTGATATTAAAAATTTAATATTGGCTGGTCTTTAATTCATGAAAAGAAATACTTGTGTGACTGGCACCTTGAACAGGCAGGACTCTTGGAATATACTCAAAAAGCATATTTATTTTTTATTTCCCACTGTCTGTTTAAAATATATTCAATGGAGGAAGTGTTTCCCTGCCCTGGTTTACTTTTACATAATAACAATAAAAAATAATTGTACAGTTGTAACCATGGGCCCTCTTTGACTAGTCCAAACTGACACCATCTTATCAACAGAGTAAATAAGAGTGGTTTTTCAGGAACTGACAGTCGACTCCTTGTCCAGTTCAGGCCAATTGAGACCACCCATCAATGAAGCCAGTGCCAAGGCCTGATGAGTGACCCTTTTGACGTCAAGGAGCTGAGAACTCTACCCTCAGATCATGTTAACGTGATTTGTGAACATGGGTCTTATGAAGAGGCATGAAGCTTGACCATGCTTGTGCAGATCATCAGTTACATCACTTCTCCTTACCTCCAGTCATCTATCTCCACACTTCAGACCACCCTGCCCCTCATCCCATAAATTTTGCCCCAAGCCCTGAACTGGGGAGACAGATCTGAGAGCTTTTGCCTCCTCTCTCCTTGAAGGTCAATCTTGAAATAAAGCCTTTTCTTTTCTCAAAAGCTGATGCCGTAATAATTGGCCTTTTTAAAATGCACGTTGGGCAGAGAACCCCCACTAGTGCGGTAACACAATCACAACCTGAGTTTCAATTCGGAAATTAAGATATCCAGTCCCAAGTAATGACCCAAACTCTGAACTTGATTTAAAGTGAAAGTGTTTACACCCCTTTGGATGGTAGTTTTCTTCAGGCAGGAAGGCAGGGAAAGGGAGGTGGCTGCCGTCTCTCTTTTTGCCCAAGTTGGGCTTCCATCCCTCCTTTTTTATCTTGCTAATCATCGTTTTCTACCTTACCTGGACTGATGTGGCTGGGAAAGGGGTGATAGAGGGAGGGGAAATGAGAGGGACAGAGAAGTTCTTCCTGGGTGGATATTATTGTCACATGGATGTGCATTCTTTGTGCTTGGTAGGTGTTTAATATTCTCTCTCTCTCTCTTCCCCTTTGGAGGCCCCTTCTGAGAATTCTTGAATGCATGTCCTGTGAAGTGGGCAATGCATACATCTACATGGATGAGGGAGAGAGAGGAAGAGGAAGAGGGAGAGGGTGAGGGAGAGAAAGACAGAGAGAGAGAGAGAGAGAGAGAGAGAAAGTTATTTTGAGGAATTGGCTCATGATGTGATTGGGAGGTCTTGCAAGTCTAAAATCTGGAGAACGGGCTTGTAGGATGGAAATTCAGGGAAGAGTTGATGCTGCAGTCTTGAGTCTAAAATCTGCAGGCTAGAAACTCAGGCAGCATTTCTATGTTGCAGTCTTGAGGAGAAGTCCTTCTTCTTTGTGAAATCTCAGTCTTTGCTCTTAAGGCCTTCAACTGACTGGATAAGGTTCACCCATATTGTGGGAGTAATCTGCTTCTACTGACTTAAATGTTAATCACATCTAAAAAATGCCTTCACAGCAACATCTAGACTAGTGCCCAATAAAATAACGGCACCATAGACTAGCCAGCTTGATACATACAATTAATCATAACAGACTATTTCTGGTAAGTTTCGTGGTATCTACAGGACACTCTCTTGGGCAAGGTTTAAAAGGGCTTCAGCCTGGCTTTCTCTAAAGTGCCATATCAAATCTAAAAAAACCAGTCATATATCCTTTTCCCAACAAATTTTATTTTCTTTTTTTTTGCCATTTTAGTAGTTTGCTTTCTTTTTTCCCCAGCTTTATTAAGGCATAATTGACAGATAAAATTGTAAGATATTTAAAGTATGCATCATGATGATCTGATATCCATACACATTGTGAAAAGATTCTCCTGATTTAGTTAATTAGCACATCCATCACCTCACATATTTATCCCTCCTTTTTTTTTGTTAGAATACTTAAGCTCCGCTTTCCCAGCAAATCTCAATTATGTAGTATGGTATTATCAACTATAGTCAACATGTTATACATTGGATCCTCAGACCTTATCAATCTTATAGCTGAAAGTTTGCACCCTTTTACCAATCTCTCCTTATTTCACCCCCCCCCCACCAAGTCTGGCAACCACTTTTCTACTCTCTGTTTCCGTGAGTTTGACCTTTTTTTCAGATTTCGCATACAAGCAATACCACGCTGTATTTGTCTTTCTCTGACTGGCTTATTTCACTTAGCATAATGCCCTCAAGTTCCATCCATGTTGTTGCAAATGGCAGGATTTCCTTCTTTCTCGTGGTTGAATAATATTTCATTATATGTATATATATATACACACACCACATCTCTTTATCCATTGATTCATTGACAGACACTTAGGACACTTAGGTTGTTTCTATATCTTGGCTACTGTGAATAATTCTGCAATGAACATGGGAGTGCAGATATCTCTTCAATACCCTGTTTTTATTTCCTTTGGATATATACCCAGAAGTGGAATTGCTGGATCATATGGTAGTTCTATTTTTAATTTTTTGAGGAACCTCCATACTATTTTTCATAGTGGCTGCACCAATTTATGTTCTCACCAACAGGGCACAAGGGTTCCCTTTTCTCCACATCCTCACCAACACTTATCTCTTGTTTTTTTAATAGTCATTCTAACAAATGTGAGGTGATATCTCATTGTGGTGTTGATTTGCATTTCCCTGATGATTAGTGACATTGAGTACCTTTTCATGTACCTATTGACTATTTGTATATCTTTGGGAAAATGTCTATTCAGTTTCTCTGCCAATCTTTTTAATTGGATTGTTTGTTTTTTGCTATTGAGTTGTATGAGTTCTTTATATATTTTGGATTTTAACCCCTTATCAGATATGTAATTTGCAAGTATTTTCTCCCATTCCGTATGTTGCCTTTTCATTTCATTGATGGATTCCTTTACTGTGCAGAAGCTTTTGAGTTTGATGTAGTCCCACTTGTTTACTTTTGTTTTTATTGCTTCTGCTTTTTGTGTCAAATCCAAAAAATCATTTGAAAAGACCAATGTCAAGGAGCTGATTCCGTATTTTTTTTCTAGGAGTTTTATGGTTTCAGGTCTTAAATTTAAGTCTTTATTCCATTTTGAGTTGATTTCTGTGTATGGTGTAAGACAGTGGTCCAGTTTCATTCTTTTGCATGTGACTATCCAGTTTTCCCAGCATAATTTATTGAAGAGACTATCATTTCCTCACTGTATATTCTAGGGTCCTTTGTTGTAAATTAATTGACCATATATGCATGGGTTTATTTCTGGGCTGTTTATTCTGTACCATTGATCTGTGTGTCTGTTTTTATTCCAATACCATACTGTTTGGTTACTATAGCTTTGTAATATAGTTTGAGTCAGGAAGTGTGATGCCTCCAGCTTTGTTCTTCTTTCTCAAGATTGCTTTGGCTACTGGGAGTCTTTTGTGGCTCCATATGAATTTTAGGATTGTTCTATTTCTGTGAGAAATGGCTTTGGAATTTTGATAGGGATTGCAATGAATCTGTAGATTGTTTTGGGTAGTATGGACATTTTAACAATATTAATTCTTTCAATCAATGAGCATGGAATATCTTTCTATTTATTTGTGTCATCTTCAATTTCTTTCATCAATGTCTTATAGCTTTCAGAGTCCAGCTCTTTCACCTCCTTGGTTAAATTTATTCCTACGTATTTTATTCTTTTTGGTGCAATTGTAAATAGGATTGTTTTCTTAATTTCTCCTTCGAATAGTTCATTATTATTTATATATCTCCAAATCCAGTCAAAGTTTGAAGTCATCTGGATGGGGGTTATAGACTCTAAGCTAACTTGAAGATTAATAATAATATGAGCAAATCTAGGGAATGTAGGTTATGTGGCCTTCTCTTTTAAATTTTGGCACCATTGATACAGTGACTATAAATAGGACTTTTCCTATCAGTATAACAGATAAGGATCTAGTCTTTCCAAGACCAATGTCCTCTGGTCATTAGGAAACTTCAGCAAACTAAGAAGACAATGACCTTTCCTTCAATTACTTGGAATGGCACATTTGCTTCTTTTCTGGGTATGCTGGATATTCTCTTATTCCGTTTACTCCTTAAGGCTCACTCTTCTCCTCTCTCCCTGCTCCTCTGTGCCACAGGAGGTTGACATGTATCAATTGGATCAACCAGGCTCCTTTTCTTCCAGAAGTTCAGAGAGTACCAGAGGAGATAGAGGCAAAGTATTTATTTCCATGTCTCCCTCCCTGCCAGGCTTCAGGTTGGCAGTGGCTGACTTTCTACCAAGGCCACAGCTCCTGTTGGGTAACTGTCTTACAACTAGAGGTCTGACTGCATTCTGATAACCACTCCACCTCTTCAGACCTAGGTATGGTATTCAACCTCTTGTTGCTAGCCCTGTGGTTCTTCACCATTCTTATTGGTTCCACATTTTTGTCAACAATCCCTTAACTAAACTGTTCTCCATTACCCTGTTTGAATGTGCCATCTATATCCTGCTAGCACCCTAATGGATTACATAATTGGTACCAGAAAGGGACCCAGAAATGAGCTTTTAAAATGGGTTTCTGGGATTGAGATTATGACTTAATTGGTGAATGTACGAATAATCTTTTTTTTTGCTGGGGGAAAGGGGACATTGGTAATCCATGATATATGGTACCATCATGGGATTACTCAAAGTATCACCAGTAGTAGCATATGACAGAGTACAGATGGAGGGCAAGGTAATGGGAGACCAAGTTAGCCAATTCTCTCAACACCATTTATCGAATAACTCAATCTTTCTTTACTGATTGAAATAGTTTCCTTACCATAAACTAAATTCTTTTATATACTGAGGTCTGTTCCTGGGCTATTTTGTTCCATTTATTTGAATACGTCTTACGTGATCACTTTATTTTGTTGACCATCTGTGTGAGTCAAGGACATAACACTGATTCACAATAATAATAGCCTCCACTTTTATGGTGCTTACACTGTACCAGGCACCGTGCTAAGTGCTTTATATATATTTACTCATTTCATCCTCACAACAACTCTATGAATAGAAGCTGTTATTATCTATGTTTTGCAGATGGAAAATGAGACACAAAGAAGTTACATAACTGGCACCAGTTCCCACAGCCAGAAAGCAGAGGATCTGAGATTTGAACTGAGGAAGGCTAGTTTTAGTCTGCACACCTAACCACTATACTATACTACCTCCAACCATGAAGCAGTAAGAGCATTTCTGTTGGGGACTAAAAAGATACAGGCCAGGTGCACTGCTCCTGATGATCTAAATTAATCAGATAGAACTTAGATAACCTAGAAAAATTGATAGCTACTACATCTCCTAGACCGTCTCTTTCAATTATCTGTTTCTCAAGCAACCTTCTAGTTACTGTCGGACTTTATCTGTATCAGACTATCAAATCAAGTCCAAAACATTTTATACCTGCCCATCTTTCCTGCTGTTCATATTATTGAGTTAGCCAAATAAATTCAATTTCTTTCTACTGCTGGTTTCTCACAAATTGCAACTGGCATCTGTATATTCATGAAGGTTTTATTGCATTGCTAGATTCTAACTGTATTATTATAATAGATTACAGATTGTATTGGTGAATGCCATGATGAGACATGATAAACATAGTCTATTTTTTTTTTTTTAAATTAAATATGGCTCCACTTTTTTTGCTGGGAAAGATTCACCCTGAGCTAACATCTGTTGTCAAACTTCCCCTCTCTTTTCTTTTTTCCCTCCCCAAAGCCCCAGTACGTAGTTGTATATTCTAGTTGTAAGTCCTCTAGTTCTTCTATGTGAGCCACAACCACAGCATGGCTACTGACAGAGGAGTGGTGTGGTTCTGCCCTCAGGAACTGAACCTGGGTCATTGAAGAGAGGCATGCCAAACTTTAATCACTAGGCCATCAAGGCTGGCTCAAACGTGGTCTATTTTGACTGGATAAAATTCTCTTCAATTTCCTGGTCTGTAAAACAAGGATAAGAACAACTGACTCATAGTGTTGGGCATAGTGTTGAGGTGAATATTATAATAAGATCATGCATGTGAGAGCAATTAATAGTGCGTGGCATGTGGTAAGTATTCAAGTAATGTCTGTAGAATCTGAATCGTTACAGGCTATGGTTATTATATGGCTAAAACTAAGGGCGGAGGGGAGATGGGGAGTGATATATATATTTATTGAGCATTTTCCATAATCCAGGCACTATGCTTGGTGGTTTTCATAAATATAGCTTGATACTGTGGAATTAGTATTTTTGTAAGATAACTTCCCTGTGTGGTAGTGTTAGTGCTGGCGAGTTGATTCTGACCCTAAAGACCCTGTGTACAGCACAGTGGAGTCCTGCCCAGTCTTTTTGTGCCATCCTCTCACCTTCAGGTGCTGTATCATACAGTGCTTCACTGCTATTCATACGGGTTTCATGGCCAATGTTTCTGAAAGTGGGTGGCCAGGTCCTTATTCTTCATCTATCTGGAACCTGTCCACCATGGGTCACCTTTCTGGTATCTGAAATACCGGTGGCATAGTTTTCAGCATCACAGCAACGTGCAGCCGCCACAGTATGACAACCGACAGATGGGTGGTGTGGTTCCCTGACCAGGAAGGAACTCGGGCTCTGGCTGTGAAAGTATGGAATCTTATACCACCTTATACCACTAGACCACCAGGGCTGGCCTCCCTGTGTGGTATAAAGCCTAAAATTAAGGTCCAGTATTATATGTTGCCTGGACATCTGGTGAAATGGTGGGGGGTAGCCTTCGAATGTCTTAACCACAAGCTTCTCTCCCACTCTACTCCTGTGGGTAAGGTCCCCAAGCCAAACAACCCTCTTTATCATCAAATGGACCAGGTACAGTTCCCACTTATCCCTGAGTAGCCGGTTTCAGTGCCCCGCCAGCCCACAGAATTATTCAAGCGAGCCAATCGCATCCTCCAGTGGGAAATGGGGTACCTCACCCTCTTGATAATACAAAGCTTACCTCCCACAGGCCCTGGTTATTCATTCTGTTCCTGAGCACACCTGTGTGGCCTGTGGTGCCCTCCGTGCCTCTGGGCTGTGAGTCAATGTGACTGATAAACTGCTGTGAACTCATCTGTCTGGTGCTGGGTGTTGGGTGTTGGCCACCTGCACAGCCCTAGGGTCGGAATTCCTCTTTTGCCAACAGGGTGAATAGGAGGTGGTCAGATACCCTAGAGGACACTGAACTGAATGGGTACCCACTGAGTGCCCTGGATCGTTGCTTGCATCAACCTAAATAAGGAGGTAAACTGAGGCAAGCTCAAATTACCAGCAGTTTGAATTTATTCAGGAATAACAGAGGAACTGCAGTTCGGGAAATGCATGCTGTAGCAAGCTACCAGGGAGTCCCTCGAGGGTTTGGCATGGGCTTTGTTTCTTGGCACGGAATTCAAAGAGGGGCAAGTCTAGCCAGAGTCCAAGCAGTAAGTTCATTGGCTTGAGGATGGGGAGAGATTCCAGGCAGATGTTCATTGATGAGACGATAAGTCTTGGTCTTCTCTTGTAAATCAGGCATTTAATGGAAGTCAGTCTTTCACTTCTTAAGTTCCATTCTTCTGAGGGTGCATGTGTGAGATTCTGCATCTCATATCTCCAGTTCTATTTTAGATTGAAATCCTTTCACACTTCTCAAACTTTAACGTGGAAACCAGTTACCTGGAGATCTTCTTAAAATTCTGACTTTGTAGGTCTGGAGTAGGTTTTGAGAGGGGCCTGAGATTTTGCATTTCTAGCAAGCTCCCAGGTGATGCAGCTGCTCCTCAGACCATACACTCAATAAGTAGGCCCTAAGGGACACAGAATCCAGGCCAGGGAGACCTGGAATAGTCACCGTGTCACTCATCAATGACCTTCCAATCATGCAGGAATCTGGCACATCCAGGAATGACTGATGGCACCTTCCAGGGACTGGGACATTCAGCCTGTGGAATTGGAAACTGATCAGGATCTGTTTAAGATGCTAAGATGGGACAATTCAATGGTGCCAGAAGGAAGAAAATGCTTAGAGGTCACATGACCAGGAGATCCACATGTACTTGCCAATCTCTGCCTTGCTCGAGCCAAGATCAAAGAATACTGTTACGTTAGAGAAGAAAATATCGGTCCCCATAAAGCTTATTGCTGGACTTCTTACAATTAAAGAACTTTGCTGATTTCTATTAGTTTTTTAGTAAAGTTCACTGGGAAAATGTTTGACTCAGGGGAAGCAGGAAAAGAGACACAAGATTTGTTGCAAAGTGCTCTAATAACAAGCAAGCCAGATACTTCCCATTGAGAAGGATGGCGGAAAAGGAGAGAAGCAGAAGGCTAGGATGAAATAAAATGATGTTTTCTCCAGGAAGCCTGACCTCAGTGAAAATCCAAAAGCAGAGGCCCCCAAGGAGTCCTTCTGCTCCCAGGAGATGGTGCATATTAGATTGGCCTTATGCTTAGCAGGCAGGCCTTGATGCTAACATCTCTTGACCTCCTCATGTGATCCTTGTCAGCCTGGCCCTCATTTGTTAAGCTTGCTTTAATTATGTGCATAATGGCTCATTATTTTTTATAAAGGAAGCAGCAAAGGAAACAATTATGCAAATGATGAGGTTTGTTGTTCACTGAGGGATTGTGGGCTAATTAGGCACTGGTGCAAAAACACCATTGCCAAACACAATGCCAAAAAGAATCCTGCTAATCTCTATCTCTGAGACTTCAGAGTACCAGTAAGATAAACTCAATGCCCAAGAACAAAGATAAAATGTCAGAAGATCTCACCTAAGGCCAGGGGCTTTGATCAGAACAACTATGTAATCTTCCTTGCTAAGGTTGAAGGCTTATCTAATTTGTCCAAGACCAAGCTTCTCCAAGCAGTGTCTCCTTTTTAGATTGGTCTTCAGTTGTCAAATGGAAAGGATTTGTGTTTGGACCTAGTATTCTTTCCTCTGGTCTCTCCTTTGGAATGTCTCATTCATTCATTCAACTGGTTTTAATTCCATCTAGTTAAAATCTTTACTTATTAGACCCTGTGTAATTTGGCTCTTTCTTGCCTTAACCAATGACACAGCTTCCTGACACAGTTTACTCATCACAGGTAGCCTTCTTTCAGCCTTAAATATTCCAAGCTACTTTAATCTTTGATCTTTTACCTACAATGTATTAATCCCCCTCCCACCATGTGACCCCTAATTCTGATTTATTAGATTAGATCAGGAATATATGTCATATGCTTTTTTTCCGTGCTACCCTGTATTTCTCTCTTGGGCATTTGTAATTTTTGAAATTAATTGTTCTTGTAAAATGACCTAAGCTAGCTTGGTTATTTATGAGTATTACATCTTTTCCAGAACTCACAACCAGCAGGGATATTACATTGAAGGCAAGCCTCAAAATGGATTCTGCACAGCAAATATCATCAAGCAGGCACAAAAACTATCACACAGACTGTTCTGTAAGCTCAATGAAATCCTAGTTCTCTGCCTTTTTATGCACCCAGACAAGCTCTTAATTAAAAGGTTCACTGTAGGCAAATGTGAAAATACTCTAACAGCAAGATTCAGCTAAATTTCTAATCAGTATCAAATACTGTTTAAATGGTAGGATATAGGACCAGAAGAAATACCAAGGCCTCGAGCATCATTTCAAAAGATATAAGACCATTAGGTTTGCTAGATTCTTGTATTTGTTTATGTAAGGGTGGTAGTGCGTATCCAATACTTTTAGTTATTCCATACAATTGGAAGATCATTTATTTCACCAAAGAAAAATTATTTCCAACATCCATTATACTAAGTAACATATTTTCTGCTGTTGATCAAATAATAAGGTAACTGTACCCTTATGGTAGTTGTCTCTGGAGTGTGGATTTTGATTGGGGTCCTTCAAATGCTAACTAACCACCCCTGGAGTGTGTATTTCTGATTAGGGAGTTCAGATATTAACCGACCACACCTAGGATATAAATTTAAATGACCACCTATATAACACACAGCCTGTCAAGTAATTTAAAGTAAATTGCAGACAATATAGCAATTGTTAAATTTGCAGGTTAATGTCTGGTTTACTTACTGGAATGTAAGCTCCACGGAGGGGGAGATGACTTATTCATATCATATACCCAGAGTCTGCACAGTTCCAGACCCAGAGCAGGTGGCCAAGAAATGTTGGAATAAATGGAGATCATCTGCCAACCTCTCTTCCTTCCTTCCCAATTCTGCCTTTTTACTTCCATTTTCTTCTGTCACTCTCCTTTCTTTTTTTTTCTTTCTTTTACTTCCTTCCTTCCTTTCTCTCTCTCTCTCTCTTTTCTTTCTTTCTCTCCTTTTTTCTTTCTCTCTCTTGTCACCTTTCCCCGCTCCCTTTCTCTTCTTATTTATGTGGGAAACTCATGTGGCTTTTTCAGAATTCTGGCTGAATTTTCTGCCATTGAAGAACTGGAGTGTTTGAAGATTTACTGTATCTTGATTTAGTTGCCTTGAGGCTTTATACGTTCTTTGTTTCCTAATCTGTAAGAGGAGGAGGGCAGTAATGCCTACCTGAGAGGGTTGTTATGAGAATTTATGGAGTGTTCCTAGCATGCTTAATTACCACTCCCACCTGCTTCTAATTTAGCCCTAGCCCCTATTTCACTAATTATTTGATTTCTTTAATTTCATTAGCCAGCATGCCATTCATTTCTTTCTCCTACTGCTCTTGAGAACATGAAACTATAGCATCTTCTTTGCTGTGTGTGTGTGAGATGGGTGGGGCAGGGGATGGCAGGCCAAGGAGAAATGCTTTGCTTCGCTCATCTTTCTCTTCTAGCTGGACCCTCTTAGACAAGCCAATTAATCCTCTTCAGCTTCTGTTTTCCTACCCGCAGGAGGGGGTTGTGATGCCATCCTCACATAGATGTCATGAGGATAAAATGAGATGAGTATATATGAAGACAGTTGGCCCAGATAGATGCTCAACAAATGTTAATGAAATTGAATGATCCTTTCTAACCAATTGTAACATCAAGGTTCAATGAGAAAGCTGACCTTTCTGAGCTATGGGTAAGGGATTTATTACAGGAATTAGACCCTATACAATTACGGGAGGCTGGGGAAGTGAAGGTCTGAAGGGTGAGTTGGAGGATCACAGAAGACACCAACCAGTCAATCTGAAAGCCAGGCCCATCCAGCTGCCTAAGTGAGACTGAAAGGGAAGCTGATGGAGAGGTCTATGAGGAGCTGTTGCCTGTCTAGGTCCACAGCCACACATCTGTTGACGAACCTGGGATCTCTGTTAAACAACAGGACGAGTAATCGGAAAGAAGAGTTTGACTATAAGTTGAGAAGAGTGACAAAAATGCAGAACCCACTGGCACCTGCATCTGTCTGTCACCCACATCTAAGCTTGATGACCTTAGAGAAAAATGGCTGCTGCTTCATTTTGACCTTCCAAACTTCATACAAATTCCAATTTTGACCAACTTTAACTCTGTATAATATACAGGCATAAGAATTCTGGGAAATGTAGTGTCAGTTTTACCAAGTTGACCCAGAAAAACCACCATACCAATATTTTCCATTTTACAGCTATCTCCTTCTGGCTTTGATTTAAATTACATTTTTTTTTCAAGAAATGCCAAAGATTGTCCTTTAATTATGATTTTAACTTTGTGGAGTTATATAAAGTAATGTTCTAAAGGGGTCAGAACTTCTATTTTGCACTTGAAATGAGATGTCACATAAGAAAAGGGTTTTAATGTAATCATATATTAATTTTCTTACAGAGGGAGATTTTATTGATTATAATTTGGGTTTAAATTTCAAATATACACTATCAATTACAATATCCAGGGTCTTATAGTTTGTTCATTTGTTTTTTATTTATCTCCTCCCACTAGATTTTAAGTTTCGTTGTCTATCTTGCCATCTCTTCTTTGAGCCTCTTGGAACTCTGGCATGGAAATCCTGAACTCTTTTCAAACCTGTGCTTCTATATCTCCAGTGGGCCCAGAACACTTGTAGGTAAAGACTAAAATAGTAGGTACCATCTCCGATTTGTTAAGGAGATATAAGTGTTAAGATTCTTGAGTTCATAAGGGTAGGTCCTTAAAGTTTCTTTTTTTGGTGAGGAAGATCAGCCCTGAGCTAACGTCTGTGCCCATCTTCCACCATTTTGTATATGGGATGCCACCACAGCATGGCTTGATGAGTGGTGTGTAGGTCTGCACCCAGGATCCGATCCTGCAAACCCCAGGCCACCAAAGCAGAGTGCACAAACTCAACCACTAAGCCACTGGGCTGGCCCCCCTAAAATTTCTTGACAAAATTTGTCTCCGTTACTTGAGGCTAATAGCACAACTGTGAGCCCACTTACTTCAGGAGCTCAGTGTAGTTCAAAGCATTAATCATCTTCCTTGTTAAGCAATGGGGACTGGCAAGATGAATAAGATGATGGCATTGTCTCAAGGGACTTGATAAGATAACTTTATGAGTGAGGTACTCTGGAGGAAAACACGGCCAGTTCTTGGGGAGGAGAGGGCAGAAATCGAGGAAAGCAAACTAGAAATGGTGCCTTCAGTTGCCGGCCATTGTAAGATTTCATTAAGCAAAATAAGTGGGCAGGGTGTTTATTCCCAGTAGAGGAAATTCAAGATCTGAACATTTAATTAATCTTTTAACATCCCTGGTTGAGTGAACTGAGAAGTTTCATTCTTATTTCAACAAATTGAAATCTGACAAGAATGGATATAGGAGAAGATAGAGAGCCAGCAAGATAGAATGAGTTTGTGAATGTAAAAGGTAAATTGTTAAGGAGATGAAGTTTATTTTTAGCATCTCCATTTATCCTCTGGGGCTCCTCTAACCCCCTTTGCACTCGGGACTCAGTGACCGTATGCTATCTATGGCCGCTCCCCCTACTTTAAAGCCATGCCTTGGCTCCCTGGGACTCTCATTCTTCTATTAAACCTTACATGTCTTCATCTTATTCTTTTGAGGCTCTGTTTATTAGACTACTTCTTTACCTAGACACTTACTGTCATCATTCAAATACCTTACATTTGCAGAGTTCCTTAAAGTTTGCTAAGTGCTTTTAAGTATATCACATCGTTTGATCAATCTATCAGAATGGATTACTATATTAATACATTAGCCCCTCTAGAAAACATATTGATATTTTGACTACTGGAAATAGTACCATACTCCCCAAATCCCTTAGTTTTGCATAGTTTTTATACTTTGTAAAGTGTTTTCACATCTGTTATTGAAAAGGCTTGAAAGGAATGGAATTGGGCACTGGGGTAGACCGGAAGAGGATTTTTTTTTTTTTTTTTTTTGTGAGGAAGATCAACCCTGAGCTAATATCCACGCAAATCCTCCTCTTTTTGCTGAGGAAGACCAGCCCTGAGCTAACATCTATTGCCAATCCTCCTCCTTTTTTTTCCCCCTTTTTCTCCCCAAAGCCCCAGTAGATAGTTGTATTTCATAGTTGCACATCCTTCTAGCTGCTGTATATGGGGCGCTGCCTCAGCATGGCCAGACAAGCGGTGCGTCCCTGCGCGCCTGGGGTCCGAACCCCGTGCCACCAGTGGTGGAGTGCACGCACTTAACCGCTAAGCCACGGGCCGGCCCCAAGAGGATATCTTAAAGTAGGGGTGCCTTTTGGGTCAGGGCCACTACATTGCACAACCCCAAAGGGCACCACTGACACTGTTCATCCTGGGAATGGCACCTCTGCAGCTGTGCAGGGTGCTACCTGTGAGCAGCTAGACGCAGCAGCTCTGTTTGTGGTCTTCAATTCATTCCCCTCGTTCCTCTGCCCGTGCCCAAGAAGATGGCTTATAGCTGCTAGCCAGTAATGAGTAGGAGGGGGCTGGGTAGAAGGAATCCTAACCCTACACTTCCCAGGATGGAATAACTAAAGCCCCCACATTACTCCCTTCTTCCCCAAGCCCAGGGGCAGTGATAAAACTATATTGGCAGGGAAATTTTTCTTTCAATGCTCAGAGTAAATCTTCTCGGAGTTACAGTTAGAGCAAAGGCCAGAGATTATAAAACCATATAAAGCACAACAGGATTTTTTTCCTTTTGATATACCTCCTCCAGGCAGCTGTCGTTTACAGCTCAGTTACTATGCTCATGATGCCAGGGACCTGCAGGCAGGCTACTGCGATTTTCAGTTCTGATGAATTCAGAAGGTACCCTAGTTTCAGTAATAGTTTGTTTGAGTCTGTGCACTGGCTGTCAGAGCCCCTTCTTATCAGTCTTTTACACCAAAGTGGTATTTTCAGGGTTCTTTCAGCTTCTTTCAGGGTTCTCTTTCAGCTTCTTGGTTCTTCTGCTATGAACTCACTCTCTCACTGTGACATTTGTGCTTCCGGGATCCAGGAGGTCTGAGTGGGGCCCCGAGACCACTTGTTGTCTCAGCAGTTTATCAAGACGTCCTCAGCAAGTGTGGCAATTTTACAGGAAAAATAATGAACATTTCGTCCACATATACTTCACATGTTTTCAGTGTAAGATTAATTATAGACTTCAGAGAAATTCTGTTACATTCCTAACAAACCAAAATATTCTAAAAGCATTGCTTGTGTCAAAAAGCCCTGTGAGGCAGCTGTCCCTGGTAACATTCGGTTCATCTGCATCACTGTGTTTGTGTTGGGTGTGAATTTCAAAAAAGTCACCATCACTTCTCCATACACAGACAGATTTTGCTCCAAACTACATAGAGACCAAAAATAAATGGCAGAAGCAATATTTCTTTAAACATTTAGGCATTTTCTCCTTCCCACACCTCTCTTTGCTCAGGTAGGGGATGTAGAGCCCTGTGACCTTTTCTTATTCTTGGTTGGAAGCATGGAGACCCACAGAGAGAACGCAATACGTTTGAGCAGCTATGAGGGCTTATAACAAATGAATGTACAAGTAGCTCCTCACAAGTACTTAAGTGCAAACTGTCTCTAAAGCTGCTTTATTTGAGGGTGGTTTTGAAAGTTTGAAGGGAGTAGGGTCTGTGGGTTGTAGGAGCCTAATCTGCAGTCCCAGTGGCCAAACCCTTGGCCAGAATGGAGAGTCCGTCCTCCTCAATCTGTCCACAACTATTTCCCTTGAACTGTACTCTCACAGTCAATTCCTGCCAAAACTTAACAAATAGTTTTTACTTAATATTACAGATTAAAGAACACATAGATGTTGTCTCAGCCACCGATTTATGGTCATCATTTTGATCAATGGCACTCTTTGTCATCATCTGAAGTAGTTTACAGAGGTGAGCTTATATTACATCCATGTGCGTACCTTTGTGCTCTCTCACCAGTAACTTTTTACTTTATGGCTGTCACACTCTTTGTGCACCTCACACCTGAACTGGACACGAGGCCATTACAAACTCGATGCGTAGAAAATCTGGAAGTCGAGTATATTCTCCCAACCCCTCTCTATTATTGCATTTTATTTGGTGTTATCGTTTATGTCCGTTATTTTTGATTTGGGCTGTTGCATGATATCTTGATTTTACCAAAATGACTGAAAGGCTTAAAAGGATTTATCAAAATATAAATATAATGATAACAATAGTCACATCAATACTATAACTCAGAATTTATGAACAGACCTTCTCAATATAGAATGTGAATATAATTAACATATACTGTGAATTTCCATCAACTACAGAAAATCCATGGGAACAATGATTTTGCACAAGGAAAAAAAGGTATTATTAGAAAGCATAACAATAAAATATCTGAAATTTGAGTGTTACTGGACTGACAGCTTAATTTTCCTTAATACTTGGTATATTATCCATTGAAAAACATCGTCATATAGAGCCATGAAGACATTGTAGCTTTTGCATCTTTTTCAAAGAAAGTATAATAATATATCCACTAGGAATAATTTCAGCTGCATTTAAGAAATTAACCCCAAAATAACAGTGGCTTGAACATAGAGAGATTAATTTCTCCTTCTCAAAGAAGCCTGGGGGCAGGCAGTCCAGGGTTGGAATAATGGGCCCATGGTGTCATCAGAGCCCCGGGCTCTTTTCTCTTTAGTCTATCATCTCAATGTGTGGCTTTTGTTCTCACAATTACTTCATGGTCAAAGATGGCTGCTGCAGTTCCAGACATCACAATCCTACTCCAGCCAGCAAGAAGAGGTAAGGATAGGCATACTCATTCCCTTTCAAGGAAACTTCCCAGAAGTCCTACAAAAACACATCTATGTATCTCACTGACCAGAACTTAGTCACCTGAGCATCCAAGCTGCAAGGGAGGTAGGCAGATAGCCCTCTGCCTGCACAGCATAGTGTCCATCTAAAATTTGAGGTTCTAACACGAGGAAGGAGAGAATGGACATTGTGTAGCAGTTTCTTCCACAAATAACCTCCAAAGTAAACTGATAGTTTTCCAAGAATAAGCACAAAATGATGCTTTCTAGTATAATACCAATAAATTTTGTTGCTAAAGGCAAAGATGAGACCAAAATGGAAGAAATTTAAAGTAGTACTACTTACGACAAAAATGAGTATTTATCACACAAATCACAAGAATCTTGTGAAATTAGCCACAAAGTTAATGATAAATATCATGTTTGAGGGTTATTGGTAAAATTCTTTTATGAAATGGTTCTGTTGTGTATTGCTCAATATCAATGGAATATAATGTGAAGGAGCAATTACTATCTCAAGTGCATAATAATAGTAAATATTTTGCTTTGCAGTTCTATAAAACCGCTGATTTCAGAGTTTTAAATAGCTCCTAACGTTTGTCACATTATGTATGAGGGAAAATTGCTTGACAATTTTTTGTTCTATTTATTCCTGAAAACCCATGATCTAGGAGATTTTTGTTCATTTAATTAACAATAACTTTGTAAGTCATGATGTAGATAGGAAAACATACATTGAGATTAGTTCTGAAGGAGGACCAGCCGTGTTTATAGCAAATAAAGAGATTCCATTGAAATCTGAAATCATTCACTGTTTTATTTACTTGGAATCGTTGGCAGTGACGTAGGCTACAAATTTTAAGTTTAGAGGGAAGAGTGAAAGTTGTAAATACAAATAGTGGCTACTTAGTGCATTATGTTCAATGTATTATGCAAAAAATTGGGCACTAAGTAAAACCTACTGATGGTAGGTAGAACTCAGATACCTGTGGCATGTGGTGGTGGTGCAATTGTTAAATATTTTAACAGTGGTGAACTGGAATGGGATGTAGCTGACACCTTGACTTTGGCCTTGTGAGACCTTAAGCAGAGAATCCAGTTGAGTCTGTCCGGTCTTCTGACCTACAGAACCCTGAGGTGATGTATGGGTGTTTTTTGTTTTTTTGTTTTGTGAGGAAGATTAGCCCTGAGCTAATATCTGTTGCCAATCCTCCTCTTTTTGCTGAGGCAGGTTGGCCCTGGGCTACCATCCGTGCCCATCTTCCTCTAATTTATATGTGGGATGCCGCCACAGCATGGCTTGATAAGCAGTGTGTAGGTCCACACCCTGGATCCGAACCTGTGAACCCCAGGCCGCTGAAGCAGAGCATGCGAACTTAACCACTACACCACCAGGCCAGACCCTATGGGTGTTGTTTTAAGCTGTTGTTTGTGGTAATTTTTTATGGAACAACAGAAAATAAATACAAATTAATACAATGTGTTCTAGAGGGAGGGAGATAAACCCTAAGAAGATTCAGAGGCCTGCAGCATCAATGCAATTTTTAGCTAATGGTCTGAGTCACGCTGGAACATTCTCTTCAAAGTTAGGGGCAGATTATTGCATCTTGTACTTCCCATCACCAGGAAGGAACACAATGCCTGATAGATGTCTTATATTTCTGGAGGCAGTATATTTATTGCACACTTGGGAATATTGTTTCAACTCACTTACAGGGTGACACATAAAATTGCCAGCTTTGTGTGGATCTCAGAACAGAAAAGGGATCTACAATAGGTCCGGGCTGATGGACACTTCCACACTGGATTTGACTCCTATTCCAAATATCGGTTTGCCTTTTGTGCCTGCAGGGTCTCAGCCTGCACCGCTAACCAAGGAGGTAGAAAGAGTTTGATCCACAGGCATGGGATCCCACATAAAATTGCACTGGACCAAGACACCCATTGTATAGCAAAGGAGGTGAGCAGTGGGCACATGATCATGGTTCCACAGTCCTATCATATGCCCTGCAGGCTGCTGGACTGACAGAGCACTGGAACAGCCTGTTGAAGGTCCAGCTGAGGTGCCGTCTTGGAGAGGATGCCCTGGGTAGATGGACTGTTATCCTCTAAGATGTAGTATACACCTCAAATCATTAAATATTAGATGGTGATGTGTTTTCAAGATGTAGAAGACATGGACCCAGGAAGCAAGAGGTGAAGTAGCCATGACCTTGCTTATCATCAGCCCAGTGGCTCCTTTTGGGAGTTTGTGCTTCCCTTCTCCGTAACTCTGGATTCTGATATTTTATAGTCTTGATTCTTACAGGGTGAATGGGTCCACCAAGGAACACAGCAAGGTCCTATTAATGTAATTAATACGATTAAGCTCCTGCTCAGTTACTTCAAAGATCTTGTCCCAAGAGGCCAGCAGGCAAGGAAAATAGTCACCATCTAGCAGGAATAATTGACCTTGACCATCAGGCAGAGGTAGAGCTGCTGTTACACACTAGGGGCAGGGAAGAATATATTTGGCACTCAGGTGATCCACTTGCGTTGCTCTTGGTAATTGTTTGCTCAGTTTTGATGGTAAATGTGGCAGCAACGACTACCTGGAAACGTCATGGTGACCAATGGCCCATGGCCATTCTTATTCAGAGATAAAACATCTGTGTCACCTCAGCAGGCTAGCCATTTAGACCAGCAGAGGTGCTAGCTGAGGGTGAAGAGACTCTAGAATAGATGGTGGAAGACAGGCAGGATGAGCATCTGTTACTTCCTCAAGGTCAGGTGCGATGGCAGAGATGGTAGTTTTTCTCTCTAACCTTCTTGTTGTAAGATTCCCCCAGGAAAAGAAACCAAACAGAATACTGGAGGAGTTTCTCCTAGAATTTATTACATGAAGCAAGTGGATCCAAGTGGAGCAAGGAGTTGTCTACAGAGGATGCAATGGTGTGCCACCCAGATAGATCCCCCTCCAGGTTGCTTCATTCATTCCCCCAGCTGGCGTGAGTGTTGGTGGCAGATAGCTGTCAGCTGAGTTCCATAGGCTGGAGAGAGCTGCCTTGCCCAATATTATGCAGAGGAGAGCCTGCAATTAACACCCCAATTTGAGACAACTTTGAAGGATCACCTCAGTCCCAGAGCTCGCTGTAGGATTGACCAAGATCTTCGTTGCAATGTTATCGCGGTTCCGACTCACCCTCTGCCCAATCCTGCCTCTTCCTTCTCTCGCAGGTATTGACCTCCAAATCATTCCCCAATAAACCTCCTGCACACAGATCTCTATCTTGGAGTATGATTCTTGAGTTTCTGACCTGTGATGGAAGGTTCGTGCCAAATTATATCCTACTACAAATATATGACACAATAGTTTCATCACAGAATTTCTGATATTGGATACCTTGGTTTTTTAAATGTGACGATTTATTTTTATTGTCTAAATTTATTATACAAAATGACACACTGGTTTTATTTAGAATTTTAAAAATTCCTAGCAAGGTCGAAAATATTCTTACATGTTCATTTGTAAAATGTTTGTAGGTGTGAATATTGTTGGACCTGGTCTTTATATGTCATCCAGACCATTGGCCATTTCTTTTTCACCTTTCCTACTTCTTTCACATGGTGCACAGAGAAGATTTTGAAGTATGCTGGTCTTGTTTACTATCAAATAAGACACTATTTTGTCCTCCAATCTCCCAAATTCCTAGAAGGGCCAATTAATGAAATTGGGCTGGAAAAATGCTAAATATAAATAGGGTTTTGATTAAAGGACTGTAAACATATTTCATGACTTCCCTTTGTTTGTTTAAGCTTTTCAAGCTTGTGACTTCAACTTTTCCAAGGCTGGGCTATTTTCTCTGGATGCCGGGCTACATATTTCAGGACAAAATGTGCAGACGTAGCACTCAGCATCCATGGCCCTGCATTGGGCTCTCCTTCAGACTAACAAAAACTTTAGCTTTTATCTGACTTCATTAGAAAAGATTAAACAAATTTAAGGATATTTGGAAGCCTTTTCAAAAGTCAGAAATACTTGAATAACCCTCCAAACTGCTACTGACATTTTAAAACTTGATTATGCAAAGAACTTCATCTCTGGGACATGGAATTACCTACTGCCAAAAATAACTCAGTTGAGACCTGGAATCTTTTTCTAGCTCTGAGAGAAGCCATGTTAGCAGGATTAGTTAACAGACCAGAATCCCCATTTTGAGCAAAGACAGCATATGTAATTAATGGAATATTTGGAAACAGACACCACCTGACTTAGGATGGCTTAATTTGAGAAGTTCAATCTTTATAGGCTTATCATAAGTAGCACTTTCATCATAATGAACAAACTTAGTATTTATGAGTACTTAACGGCTGAAGCTGATGTGCTTTTAGAACAGACTTAAGTCAATGCAAATAATTAGTGCTAAGACAACATGCTGTGCTGATTTGAAAGGTGAAAAAAACTTATGATGATATGAATTCATGATTGGCTAAAGAGCATGCTCCTGAACTAAGCTATCAATTCTTAGCTTATCAATAAGGCATTGATTGTCACTTTTTAAAACTCTTATTATGAACAGAGCCTGGGAAACCACTAAGAAAAGGTGGTAAGTGGAGTAAAGGATGGTTTAATTGTTCAGAAAGATAATTGACTGGCAAATTTCAGATTTCAGGGGAAGCTGGAAGGGCTGACATAAAGACATGGAAGGCTTCTCCGGAGAAGTTAGCTGAAGTCTTCTAAGACAAAGGCTACTGTTCAAGACAGGTGTTTCATGTTTTTGAAAAGGGAGCAGGAGATCACTGTAAGAGAAGTCACCTTTGAAATTCTCCTTTAGAATTGACCATTCATGCTCATTAACTCATTTTGGCCCAAGTGAACAAAATATTGGACATTTTCAAGGCCCTTAGAGCAATGAAAATGGCTGATTCTGATGACTAAGAAACCTACCAGGAAAAGAAGGCATTTTCAGTTCATGTTTCACTGGACTGACATTTTCAGGAACCAAACCATTAGCCTATGCCAGCCCCCACCCCACCAGATATTTTCAAATATAGATTTATATTATGTGTTTGGTTTTACATATTAAATATATGTTTGTCAATGTGTGTATCCAAAGCAAGGGGTTTTTCATGATTATTTGCATTTTAGTTATGTGAAATGGATTTTCAGAAATAAAACTCCAATTCAAGAGTCAACTATGGAACTCTTTTAGCTGTCCTCCAGAAACTTTATTGTAAATCAGGTGTCAACAATCTGCATTTCTAATTCCAGTTTGTCATTTCTTCTGAGGCACAGAGAAAGGAAAAGAAGAGGTGGGGGTTAACGGTTATTGAGTGCTACGAATAAAGGATCTTGTTTAGTTTTTATAAACACCATTGCCAAGTCGGTCTTATCATCTACGTTGTTAAGATGAGGAATCTGATGCTCAGGGAGATTGAGTAATGGGCCCAGGGTCATTAAAGTTAGTAACTGGCAGAACTGAGACTTAACTGCAAGTTTATTTTCATATGCTGCTTTTGCCAATAATCTATCCTACAAGAAGATAAAGATATGGCATTAAATTATTAATTTAAAAGTAACCATTATGACATTTACTTCTTTTTATCCTAAAATATGCCTTGCTCAGTGCTGGGCACATCATAGCGTCTAACAGGGATAGGCAAAAAGATGGATAAGGCATGAAATTTGAAACTGGAGCACCCAGGCTGCAGAGCCAACCCCTGGCTCAATTCCTGGATTCACCATTAACTAAACATGTACCCTCAGCCAAGTCAGTTTCCTCCTATTGTAAAATGGGGATAATAATACCTGTCTTTCTTGTTTTTTTAGTGAGGAGGATTGGCCCTGAGCTAATATCTGTTGCCAGTCTTCCTCCATTTTGTATGTGGGATGCTGCCACAGCATGGCTTGATGAGTGGTGTGTAGGTCCACGCCTGGGATAAGAACTTGCAACCTCCTGGCCACCAAAGTGGAGCACACAAACTTAACCACTACGCCACCAGGCCAGCCCCAATAATACCCATCTTTTAGGGTGGATGTGAGGATTAAATGGGTTGATGCTAGTAAATCACTTAGAGTAGTGTCTGGTACATAATAAGTTCTCACTGAATATTAGTTTTTATTATGATTGATCAGACAGATTCTACCTCATTGTAGCTGTGTGAACTTGGGTAAGCCTCAGTTTCCTCATCTGTAAAATATGGAAAAATAATTTATCTTGCATGGCTATTTTATTCAGCAAGCATATACTTTTATAGTCTTTGCTCTATACTCTATGCTGTGCAGGTATTAATTCATTTAACTTTCACAGCAGCCTAATGAGGCAGGTACCATTCTGATCCTCATTTTACAGATGAAGAAACTGAGGAACTAGGAGGTTAAATATTTTTTTCAAGGTAATACAACTGGTAATTAGCTGAGTTGAGATTCAAACGCAGACACTCTAGCTCTGGAGTCTGAGTTTGTAGTGACTACTCCATGCTACAGATGCAGTGAAATAATATTTGTAAAGCATCTGTAAAACATAGCAGAAGCTTAGTAGATGTCAACTCCTCTCCCATCTTCTCAATAAATACCTTTTGAAATTCTCGTGGAATGGAAAGTGATATGAATTTATCAGCTGGCTTACATGATTTCCTAAAATGTCCACGTTTGTGTAATAGCAGCATCCCTGTGCTCTTTGGAGGTGCCCAGAAATATGTGAACGTACCTCTCTCTGATTAGGCCCATCTTGGATCATCTTTTCTGTTGACACGTTGTAGTTCCAGGAAGCCAGACATCAGCATGCACTCCAGCATGTGCAGTGATACCCTGTAGAGCAGCTGTCAATGATGACGGTTTGGAGCAGAACAGCTGGAGGGCAGGGCTGATATTTCTAATGACTGAGAACAAGCAATGGAGATAAGGCAGCCAAAGGGATGGTGTCTGACAGCAGGGTGAGCCCCCCCACTCTGCCGTTCAGGGTTCCTTGATGCGGATGCTGTAAGAATTCTAGGTGGGACAATTCTGTGTTGTGTGGGACTGTCCCGAGAAAATCAACCTGAATTATGTCATACATTGTAGGATTTGTAGCATCCTTGACTCCCAGACACTAAATGCCAGTAACTCCACCAGTCATAGCGACAACTAAAAATCAAAACCAAAATATGCTGCCATACATTGCTGCCTTGGGGTAAGAGGTGGTGTTATCACCTCTATTAAGAACCGCTCCCTGTCTGGTCTTTGGGGTTTATGTGGGTTTATGAGTGGAAGGCTTTGCTTTATACTGCCTTGCTGCTTAAAATCAGGGGGCAGCCGGGAACCCCTAGCATCAGCACCATCTTGGAGCTTATTACAAATGCAGAATCTTAGGCCCCATCCCCAACCTATGGATCAGAATCTGCATTTTAACCACATCCCCAGTGATTTGCACATGTTACAATTTGAGAAACATTGTCTTACTAGATAGAACATGGGCTTTGGAGTAAGATTTCCAGGGTTGAAATCGAGACTGTGCCTCTTACTAGCTGGGTGACCATGGGAAGGTCACTTAACCTCTCTGATCCTCAGTTTCCTGGTCTCTAAACAGATCTTAATACCTTCCTCATGGTGTAAGCACTCAACAAATGTCATTTCCCTTCTCCCCTTCTCCTTTCCACTGGAGAACACAGTCAGGAAAACCAGTTAGCTGTTTGGTGATCATTAGGGAGTTATTATCACAGGAAATTGTGGCAAGATGAAGAGAGGATGATACATGTTCTCTCTCCTGTCTCTTCTGTCCTGTCTCCTCACTCTGCTGCATTCTTTCCACAGTTAGAGACACAATACTTATCAATTTCCAGCTGGGGCATCGCTGGGCCATGACAAACACTGGAAGAGAAGGGCTGATCTGGGTGTGACCAGGACTGGGAGAGGCCAGTCCCCTTGGTTCAAACAGGTCAGATTGGAAGAACAAATTAAATTTCCAAGATAAAACCTGGTACTGATGGCAAAGGCTGGAACATAAGGGAAGAGCCCAGAGATCAAGTTCAGGTCCAGGAAGTTGATTCGGCAGACAGTGGGGGAATGAGGCTCTGAGAGACATCTGGGACTAAGGAAGATGGAAATAAAGTTGTCAGGGCACTTTGAGATCCTTTCACTACACCCCTCTTCCGTGCTCCCAGGGTACCCTGCACATTACTCTACCAAGGTACTCACTACTCTGTCCAGAATCACAGATTTGACTTCTTTATTATTAGATTGAAAGCATTTTGAGGATGAAGATTATCTTAGGGATTATGTCTTGTTTCACTTGTTTATATGTCTAGAATGTATAAATAGATACTGTTTGTTGAATGACGAAAGAGTGAATGAAAATTTTGCTTCCAGTGCTACAATTCCATCACAGCCCATTCCTTAGGGGAATCCATGGGCCTTTAACAGAACGAACAGTGAGGCACTCCCTGAGCAAACACATCCCCATTGGCCTCCAATCCCACATGCCTCTGTCAGGTAGCAGCCTGGGTGTCCCACTGCCCCCTCTCTTCTTACAGCTAGTGTCCTAAGCCCAGAGAAGGAACTCAGGGGAAAGGAGAGAGAGTGGGCAGAATCTCTACCTACCAGGTCTCCTTAGCTCATGGTTTTGACTGTGGTTGGATTGAGAGCCTGTTACTTTGCAGAGAACGGGCTAACTCCGTTTCCAGGAGCTCAGGGAGGCTAGGAAAGAATGATCCTGCCTGTCTTTACTGAAGAGCCACCTGTAGGCTCCCTAGGATGACTCAGGAGGTCAGTGCCCAGGAAGCTAGCTCAGGGATTTACCTGAACTCTGATGGGAGCCCTGAAACTGGCCTACGGGAGACAGACACAAAATGCACCCTCTCCACTCTGGAGCAGAGGCCGTGCCCCCTCTAGCAGGGCTGCTTGGTGAGCTTGGCAGCTTTTCAGAAACAAATGTTCAGAAGGAGAGGGCGCAACCCCTCAAACAGCCCCTGGGCCTCAGGACCTGAGATTAGTCACCACCGAGGATTACTCATCCTGTAACAGTTAAATGTGTTTGATTTCATTGCAGATCAGCTCCAGAGCTTGTTATCGTGCTCAGCAAAACCGTCTGCAGCCCGGAGTCTCCTCATGGGAGGGGAGAGATGGGGGGCTTGGTGGGTGTGGAGGGAGGAACGGCCTGTGGAACGTCAATGTTGAAAGCGAATAAATCAAAGGAAACCCTGCTCTTACTCTCTCCCCCTCTTCCTAGCAGGTCTTTTGTCAAATTCTGGCTTTCTGAAGAACGCATCGTTCTCCTCAGAAGACCCCAAGCAGAGATGGGCAGAGATGGGAGGCACTGGTGGGTAGATGAGGGTGTGGAGTGACCCACGGCTCTGCGTGCAGCACGCTAAGTGCGAGAATGGTTTTGAACCCCTTCTCTCTTCCCCTCCCCCCAACCTTTTTTATTTCTATTTGGTGGGGGTGGATGAGGTGGGCTGGAGGGACGGGGAGGAGAGAGGAAAGAGCAATGAAAGTAGGGAGTGTTTGCCACGTTCTTTACAACGTGAGCTGTTTTCTCTCTCTGTTTTTCTTTTGTCCATTTGTTTGCTCTTTTTAAATTTTTCAAATGGTAGAAACAGTATCCAGTTCAGTAGCTCCCTTTCTCTTTTCCGGTCCCCACTCACATTTTGATGGAAAGTTTGAGTCACGCTGCTGTGTAAAGAACATGGCCAGGTGAGATGTTGACTGAGGACAAAAAGAACATGCAAACGCCAGTGGGAGAAGAAAGTCACAGATGCCAATATGGTCACGTGACTAACTGCAGAAAGGAAGTCTTTGTAACTACGCATCTCGGCTTTGCTTTGATATATATATATATATATAGGTATATATATTAATCAGCTCTTTTTCTCTTCTTTCTCATCCCCCCTCTATCCAATATAAAGTGATAACCCTATAATTTGGCATTTAGGTCATAGGATATCAAAGGAAGATTGCATCTGAACTAGGAAAGGAGTGAATATTCCCAGAGATAAAGCGACAGATGGGACACTGTGTCTTTCTTTTTAGAAGGCAGGGGAGTGCATCCTCAGTCCTGTAAGGGACAGGTGTATCATGTCAGGAATAACATGACATTGTTACTGTCATTTCTGGGAAGTTCTAATCTGTGCTCATTTGTTTATTTTCAGCTCAGCATTGTTACCACCTTTTTCTAAGGTCCCCTTTGCAACACAGAGGAGAAGCCAGAAACCACGTTTCTTGCAGTTCCCTTTCCTGTATGGTTCTGGCTAGAGCTTGTCCACAAGAGGTTCTCAGGCGAGATATGGACAACGGAGAAAAGGCAAAGCCATTCTCCAGAAACCGTTGCTGTCAGGGGTGGAGGCAGCTATGGCTTCCCAGTGAGCTCATGAGGACCACCCGCCTCACGGCTGCAGCCCAAGATGGTGGCAGCTTCCCAGAGACCCAAGAATTTCAGAGGTTACCTACTAGCGGCTCCTCTAACCTCTCCTCTTCCCGTTCTTACAAAGTTTGTAAGACAGTAATTCCTATATACATATATCTCCCAGGAATATATGGAGAAGGGTTTTTTGTTTTCCCTGTTTGGGGAAACAAATGTCCTGGCACCTGGGCTGGGCGTGGGCATTTGTCTCTTATACCACCTGACAACACCTGACTTCTAACTGACTCGAACTTTTCAACATGCTGCCCAGCAGTGTGTGTTGTGAATTCTGTTCAAGTGCCAAGGGGAGACATGGCTGGTGGGAGAACGAGACAGCGGTCTGGACTGTCTCACCACAGCTGCTGTGTGGATCTGGTGACAAGGGGAGGGTCAGCCAGGAGTGCTCTGCTGTTGAGTTGTGGTTGTCAGGTGGGTGACCTTGCCTGGAAATGCCAGCATCTAGATAGAGGCAGCTCAGAGCCTGACAGGCCAGGAGCCCAACAGTGGGCCCCTTTGGCCACTCCAGAAATCTTCCTTCAGGGAGGGACCTTGCTTCTGTGGCGGGCACCCAGCCTTGGCCCCGGGTTGTCCCACACTGAGTTCAGTCGTGGATGGGCCTGTGTGCCGGCTGGCTGAGGGCACGCGCCAGGAACCTTTGGTGTAGAGTGAGGGCTCTGCGGAAGTGGTCAAGAGCCTGGACTCTGCAGACCAACTGTTGGCATCTGAATGCTGCCTCGCCACCTACTAGCTGCGTGACCTTGGGCAAATTTCTCCACCTTTTTGGCCCTTAGTTTTCTCATCAGTACAATGAGGATATTAATAGTATCTGCGTCATAGGCATGATAATCTTTATGTAAAGTGCTTATAACAGTATCTGGCTCATAGTAAGCGCCACGTGAGAGTAAGCTATCATTATTATTACAACACCAAGAAAAGCAAGTTGGCACGATGATGGAGCCTTAGGGTAAGAGGGGGAGGGATTCTGAGGGCAGCGTCCCTAGTCCAGGCTGCTGTGGACTCATACTGGACTCCTGAGGAGAGCAGGGGGGCTGCAAGTGGAAACTGAGAGGAGGTCACTAAAATCCTTGGGGACAGAGGGCCCCTGTGTTGGTGCCCTAACAGAATTGGGGAGGCAGTCTCCCCCCTTGGCAGAGAACACAGCCCAGCAGGGCAGCAGGAGTCTGCAGAAAGGTGACAACCTGGCAGGGAGCATGTGCTCTGGAGCTGACTAGGCTTGCCCTGGGCTGCATGCCAGACACCCTCAAGACTGCCTAAAATAGCTAAGGGGGACTTTAGAAGGGTGGAAGGTCCCATTTTAGCAGGAGGTGTGAGAGTCTTAAGAGCTGGGTTATACTTACATTAGATACCCTTGGATGGAAAATAACCAAGGGCTCTGGTAACAGATGGACCTGGTTTGAATCCCACCTTTGACACTTTCTAGTGTAAATACTTGGAGAGCAGGAGCCATCTTATTCATTATGGAGTACACAGGATTCAGTACATGCATGAATGAATTTAATATCCTGGAACCTCAGTTTTGCCATCCGTAAGATGGAGAGAGTGTAATGACCACTAAAGCTGATGCAAGGATTACATTAGACAATGCCCAGAGGCACCTCAAGTCCTTAATGAATATTACATTCCCTCTTTTTTACAGTAAATATTCAGTGTCTTGCTTAAAATAGAAACGCATTTGTTGACTCAAACTGATTAATGTTCCTTTAGTGAGGTAAATGTAGTCCATTCTACATCTGCCGAAGCCGAGATCCTTTACGAGAAGAGATCATCTCTCTTATAGGTTTTTCCCAATTTGATCAGTGCTCTGCAGGTGTCATTTACGACTCAGTACCTTCTGATAAAAATCAAAATATAGCTAGTTATTGGTTAGCATGTTGAATTTTAGGAGAGTAAAATGTTGCAGCTAGGTTACTAAACAATCAAAACAGATTATGATCTAACTTGAAAAAGTCATAATACAGGAAAAACTATTGATTTGGACCCAAAATCCATAATATGTAGACACTACACATTATTACTAGGCCTTTTCCTTCTTTGCACATTTAAAGTGCTCTCTGACCAAACTGTTCAGGCAAGCTTGGAATAATGGAGTCTTTACTGGCTTTTGCGCCCATGACAAAGCCTCAAGAAATGACTGAATAATCAGTGGGGAAGGGACTGTTTCATGTTTGGTCCTCTTTCTCCATCTTGACTCTTCCTCCACACTCTGCCCCTGGAAGCTGGGTACCTAAACTTACTAAATCTGACCTGAAGTTGGCATCCACCATCAAGTCAATAAGCTCTAGTTTACAAGTGGTTCCATTTCTCTCCTATCTTGCAAGATGCATGGGCTTTGTTGTTGCTCTTTTCTTCAGAATAAGAATAATCTTTGGTTAGCTTCTCGGGGTTGAAATTCTATTCTGGATGATTGAAATTGCTTGCTATTTAACAATCAGATAAGCATGGGTATGCTGAACTTAATTTTTGAAGGAGAACAAAGTAAGTATCAAATGTTTTGTTAATGCCAGTGTACCTTAATATGACTTGATTATGTACCTCTATCTATTTATTGAATCAAAGTGTTTATTTTTACATCCATTTTACAAGGCATGATGTATAGTTAAAATCATGCTTGGAGAGTTTATTTCTGACATCCTTCAATTCTGTTTCAAGATCAGAGGGACCTTCCTGCTCTGCAGAAAATATTATTTATTGACATGGGATAAATTTTCTTTAGGAACAAGCCAGGGCTAATTAATATGAGAAGTACTGAGCATATCAACTGAATGGCTTGAATAACAAAACATATCAAAATGTGAATTACCACTGTCAGATGCAAGCTTTTAACAACTTTAATTGATATAATTATAATTAGTATGCAATGTCTTACAACAAATGTAGATACAGTGACATCAAATATCAAAGAAGTTGCACGTCTTTCCATCTTTAAATGATGTAGGCTAACTCACCCCAAGAAAGCAATCTGGCACTGGTCTCTTGGTTAGCACTATTACCAATATCAACTAGCACTTTCAAATCAAAGTTGAAATGGTACATTCATTTGCCAAAAAGAGGTTAAAGGCAAAGAAGGTGAAACCGTGCAAATTAGCATCTGGCCCAGTTGCAAAATTTATTTCCCAGATGCGAAGGATTGAACCATGCACCCTTGCAAGCAAGATGAAGGGCAAATAGATGATATCAAATCAAAATTAACTCCACAAAGAACCTAGAAGACTTCAGGATGGTAAAGGCCAGAGGTCTACTGCTGTTAGTGCTCAGGTATCAATACTGTGTCACCCTAACCTCCTTGGTCCTAACTCAATAGTCTGTGAGACCTACGTCCTGGGCCATCCTTTCATTTGGGGATGGAAACCATCCTTTGTGGTCCCAGGCTCATTAACCCTGCAGTCAGTCAGCTGCACTGGGGGGCAGCCCGGAGCTGTAACAGCTGTCTCATGTGGCTACAGTACAGCTGTTGTTTTACGGATTTAAGTAAAAACAACACACAGTATAACAACAAACAAGAAACTAGGATCACTTATATATCTATGTAATACTTAAAACGTCTATAAATATTTTTCTGCAGATACTGAAAACACTGTAGACGTGATTTCATTAGTCCTCACAACACATTTGTGAGGTAGCATGGGGTGAGGTCAATATGAAAGCATCACCCCCACTTAAGAAATGAAGACACAGACATCCAGGGAGGGCAGGAGACTTCATCAGGGCCATGGGAAAAGAAAACAAAGCTGAATCCCACTCTCTCATCATTTGCAATCCATGGTCGAGAAGAGGCTCTTTGCCTCCCTCCTGCTCTGACATTCTCTCTAATGCTCTATGACTATTCCTATCCCTGGATGGTGTGTGGTTGTTTTAGGTCCAGTGGAGCCATTTCCCTTGAGGAGACCTGAACAGACTTCTCCCTGAGGTAAAGGACGTCAACTATCGGCATATATTTCAGGGGGTGTGTGTGTGTGTGTTAAGCAACATTTGTTGACCACAGTTTTTAAAACCCTTTGGCCAATTCAAAAAAACAGAAAAAATGCACTTGGCAAAATAAAGTTCAACCCACAGGTATTTTATACTAACATAACAAAGAGTGTTAGAGTTTTTATGGGAAGCTGTTACCTTGCTCAATATATCTGCTTTAGGTCCAGATTCTTCTCTTTGCCATAAGGATTTGGAAGTTAATAAGAGCAACAAATCCATAAAGTGCTCTTGCACAACAGCAGCCTTCGGTAAGGAAAGATGCTGAATCTGTGGTTTATAATTGGCCAGGATTCCCTAGGAAGAGGCCAGTCCCTCTACCCAGTATTTACGACTGAAGCAACATCCAGAAGAGCCCTCTCCAAAGGTGTTTCATGGACATTTTGTCAAAATGCTTGTGGCTGAGGGAGAAAAAAATATAGGGAATGTCCTCTTTTTATTGAATTGTCCTTTGTCAAACTGAAAGCCTCTAACGAAGGTGAGGGTAGTGAGGAGGGACAATTATTCAGGCCAAGCACGGCCAGAGGGGGCACCCTTGATCACTCCTGGCCATTTTTCTGAGAATGTCCACTTTTTTTGTCTTTTAATAATCAGAGACATCAGAATTCCTAGAAGTCTCCTTCTCATTACCCACTTGTGTTGTAAAACACCTCTGCGGGTTGCTCATTCTCCTTTGATACCTAAGGGATTTAGGAATAATTTCTTCTCAAAGTGTGGGATGGCAGGTTGTGGGAAGTGGCACAGATCTTAGTGTCTCTGACACCAGAGAGGTTTAGAACAGCATGGCAATGGTGGTTTTCATGTCAGGTCTTTGCTGGGCTACAGTGATGGACAGGCTGAGCTGAAGGTTAAGTTTCCAGAAACCAAACAGAGTCATGGCAGCAGGTCCAAGTTTAGAAATAAAAATTGATCCAGTTTCAAGTTCTTTATGACATTGTAGGACAATATAACACATTTTGTAACAGGACCCAATATATGTTTTCTACTCCATGAAATCAGGACAGAAGATGCCAGTTGCTAATATCGGGTGTTACAGGAGGACAGAATTATAGCCATGAAATAAAGCTATCTAAAAAACACATAAAAATAAAAAGGCAACCATGCATGCCAAAAACAACCCATCAGCCAACAAACTAAATACTTTTTTAGATAAAAATTTAGGAAATCATTTCGGTTAATTAAAATAAAAAATATTACTAATGAGGAGTGTCTTGTTTTTTCACAATGGGAGTTGCAATAAATCAGGGTTTCTTAAACTCAGCACTATTGACATTTGGGTCAGTTAATTCTTTGCTGTGGTGGGCTACCCTGTGCATTGCAGGACATTTAGCGCATCCATAGCCTCTAGCAGCACCCCCAAGTTGTGACACTCAAAAATGTCACCAGACATTTTCAAATGTCCCCTGAGGGGAGCAAAATCACCTGCTGGTTGAGAACCATTACAATAAATGGGTGCCTGCAAAGATAATCAGTTCTTTCTCAAAATTTGTGATGCAGAATTTTAAGACTGTATACCCAGGGGTGTCCATTTATTAAAGGACAGAATTAGTAAGGTAAGTGTATGGGAAGAATAAATGGATTAATCAAGGTGTCTGTTTCCCATGGAAATGCCTCACTGAGCAATTGCAGATAGGCTAGTGCCTTTAAAAAAAATTTTTTAAAACAGTTTACAGCCATTATCCAACGGACAGTAAGGCAGTGAACCAGCTGCTTTGTGGGTATAAAGCAAGAATTCTATGGGCTCCTCCAATCCAGGAGTGGATGTCTCTGAGTTATTGAGGGCTGATTCCCACTTCTCTAATGAAGTAATCGATGCATGTCAGCTTCCTCTCTTCCCTCCCACCCTACCCCCACCCCCCACTGTGCCCTCACTCCGCATGCCTCTCCCTTCTCTTCTTAACTAAACTCATCTCATAGCCTTCTCCTGTGGAAACGCAACTCTGTTGAAAGCTTATGGGCTGGGGTCCCAGCTGCAGGTGACTAGAAGGGGCATCCTTAGAAGCTGTCGTGGCCTGGAGGGGAGAAGAGGTAGAGGGCAGGCTGAGATCTGACAGCAACCCGCTACTCTGCCCTCGGCCTGCTGGCCTCCTCCAGGACACATCTAGTTTCCTCTTTCATTAATTAGGCAGCTATGAAGCTGGCATCCAGCTTGTAGAGCCAAGCAGGGGTCCTGTCAGACACAACCAGATAAACAGAGGTTAAAAAGGAATCTGAGAAACCCCTGCTTCCTTACCCATAGGGGAAATCCACCCAGTATTCATTTCCTTTCCCCTCATTGAGAGTTAATGTAATTTCCTAAATAAAAGCTTAAGAAATACCACAAACAAAAAGTTCCCCTTAAAGTAACCCCGACAAAACAACTCGATCCCTCTTCCTCAGTCCTCTCATGGTATGTCCTGTGGTGGGTACAGAAGCCTCCCCCATGGGGGTCTGGCCTGGCCAGCTCATGGTTGGCTCATTTCAGCTGCAAATCAGCCTCCACTCACCTTTAAAGAATGGTTCTTTTTGTACCAGAAAGGGGAAGTTGTAGCAGCCAGAGGAGAGGGAGGAAAACAAAACAACCATACCAACAAAACAGGGCTTAAGATTGTCGCTCAGTGTGCATCAGGTACTTGTTATTAATCTACTGGATAAGCACTTATAAATAAAGAACAGTTCTTCCTCATCGCAGGCTATGTTCCTTTGTTAGGAGTCGTCGTACAGAGGATTGTTGTAGTTCCCCCAGGACCCGTAGTCATGGTCATCCAAAAGCCTTCCGTAGGAGGAATGCCTGTTGGGAATGAGAAGAGGGTTGTGGTTATTTGGAGAAGTTTCCCACCTGAGGTCAGCCTGCAGGCTGAACCTGGGGAGGCTCACAGGGCCCACAAGAGGGAAGACAACCCCTTGGCAACAGACCCACCCACCGTGGAGGTCCCAGTCTACAAACACTCTGTACGTTACGACTGATCAGCTGGGAGCCCGACTGGCACCTTCCATTGAGATCAGCTTGGTCCTTGTCTCTCTCCTTGACCTCCAGTGCTGGAGAAGGAGGAGGCCCCATTTCCATGGCTATTTAATAAGAAGTAAAGGGATTGCATTGAATCTATAGATTGCTTTAGGAAGTATGGACATCTTAACTACGTTAATTCTTCCAATCCAAGAGCACGGAATATCTTTCCATTTCTTTGTGTCTTCTTCAATTTCTTTCAGCAATGTTTTATAGTTTTCGGTGTACAGATCTTTCACCTCTTTGGTTAAGTTTATTCCTAGGTATTTTATTCTTCACAGAAATAGAACAAAGAAGCACAAACGTCACCTTCTCAGTGAGGCCTTCCTTAAGAACTCTATTTAAACTTGCAACTCCCACCCCCCCAGCACTCTCTGCTTAATTTTTCTCATAGTATCATCACCTTCTAACATGCTATATAATATACTTATTTATTTTGTTATTGCCTCTCTCCCCTAACTAGACCATATGTATGGAATATTTGCCTGTTTTATTTGTTCTTAGCTCTATCTTCAGCATCTGGAAGAATATCCTCAATAAATGTTTGTGGAAGGAAAAGTGATTGGAAAAAAATACATCCTGAAAAGCCAATCTATTCACAAGATGGCAGCTTCCTGGAGAAGATTATGGTCATTTTATGACTAAAACTAATGACAGGATTGGGAGAACACCACAAAAATGAGCATCTGGTGCCTTGGAGGTTCACGCTAGCATGTGAGTTGTTACACCTTGCCACTGGAAGTCAGGTATGCTATATATAGTACAGAGAAACATGCCCATCCTCCTCCTTTCTTTCTCAGCTAGATATGAAAATCAAACAAAATGAAAATACAATCTGAGAGGCACAAAAAGCATTTGCTATACTTATATCTGTTGCTAAAATAATGGCTGCCACTCTTCGGAAGCTTATTTACATCTGCCAGGCACTTGAAAAGAGATGATCTGTTGAAAAGAACCAGACCCTTGATGTGCTGGTTTCAAACGCTTAGCCTTCAAAATTCTGATTTCTGTCCTGAAGGCTGGCTCAGCTGACCCAGTCCATAGGCCTGGAAACTTGAGGATGTTCCACAATATACTTTGTTTTCTCTAAAGGCCCACATTCATTTCTGCGGGTGTGAGAAGGAAAGAGATCACAAATAGCACACCGCTGATCTCTGGATCGACGGGAATAGGGGAGGCCAGTTTTGGTGAACGAGGTCACTGGCGGCCATCCATCGCCAACACTCTCCTCACATTTAAAACCTCCAATTCCAATCAAATCCTTTAACAGGATGATTGAGAAATGGAAGCTATAGAATAAACAAGTAAAAACCTGGGGATTAGGAGACTGGAGCTGGGCCTAAATGCCGGCGTGACTTACTGTGGCAAGCCGGACCAACATCTACCTAATAACCACGTTGCTTTGCTGACAGGGCACGTCTGCCTCGCTTTTGTACAGTAACGTAACTTCTCCCAGCACTTCTATATCTAGCACATAATTTTATTTCCATAAAGTGTCAGTTGGTCCAATAGACGTATGTCCTTGAATATGTTTTTAATCCCCGCTTCTTCATCTATAAAACAGAGAAACCTAAAAAAAAATTGTGTTAGGGTTGTTGGCAGGATTAAATGAGGTAATGCATATGAAATGCCTGGCACATAGTAGATGCACAATAAATGTTGGCCAGTATTGCTTTTTAATTTTTATTATAATGAAACTTACACAAGCACATGGCAAATCTGCAAACAGTATAAAAGGGAATTGAGTGAAAAGTGAGTCTCCCTCCTACCAGGAACACCTGAGCCTACGCCCCAGGCATGGTTAAAAAACCAGCTCCTTATATTATTGTGATTTGAGTTTTTAAAAATTACTATCATGCTTGAGCGGGGTTAGAGGATTAAAAATCTTCTGGTCATCAGGTTTTACTGCTTATGGTAATTTGAGGCGAGACTATTTGATCAGAGCTGTCTGAATCTGCTGTATTAGGAGAGCCGTCTATGACACAAACACTAGTAAAATAAAGGAAAAAGACAGACCTTTCACTTTTCTTGGCCTACTCGTTTGAACAAACAGTGAGTTGAGCAAAATGCTGATAAATGGGGAAAGCAAAGCAAGAGATATAGATAAACCACATTTGGGAATGTACTGAACCTGTAGGGCTTGTTTTAATATATTAACGAGCCTAAACAAGAAGATATCGGGTGTGCTGGGATTCAAGTCAGGTTTGGATAAATTCTATAATACCATAGAAGGAGTAAGACAAACACATTTTTGTGTGTGTGTGATAAGGGGGAATAATTAGCGATCATTTCATTTATTTATTTATTTATTTATTTTTAAATTTTATTTATTTATTTTTCCCCCAAAGCCCCAGTAGATAGCTGTATGTCATAGTTGCACATCCTTCTAATTGCTGTATGTGGGACGCGGCCTCAGCATGGCCAGAGGAGCAGTGCATCGGTGCACGCCCGGGATCCGAACCCTGGTCTGCCAGCAGCAGAGCGCGAGCACTTAACCATTAAGCCACGGGGCCGGCCCAAGCGATCATTTTAAACTATTTCTCTAGGTCAGAACTTCTTAAATCAGGGCATGTTTCAGTTGGAAGTGGGGGAGGTTTTCAGATTGGCATTTGTGGAGTCTAAGAGGTGAAAAGATTAGGAAAGTGGGGCTCAAGGAATCTAGGTGACTTTGTCCATGTGACTTAATGGTAGAGCTGGTACCAATACCTAGGTCTCCTGGCTCTATGATGGGACACTTCTTCATCTAATTGCACTCTGAACAGCAATCTGTACGAATGACTTCATCATTGGGTCAAAGCAGTTGTGTTTACTCAGTTTTGTTGTAAAGACTGGCACCCATCCAACACAGCTCTGTTTTCTACTTGCTGGACCCTGGCTTCCCTCTGATGGCAACCCTCTTGGGGGCAGACCATGTCTTACTTTTCTTCTAATTTTCTGAACATCTCATATGTTGCTCTTGATGCAGTGGTTCTTTTATAAATATTTGATGATAACTGCTCACATCTATTAGCATATAAACAGTATATATGGAGTTTGCTGGGTCAATACCAGCAGTGATTAGTAGGCCTGTGGTAATTCATTGAGCCATATAATTGCGGCAAAGTGAAAATATCTTATTAAAGAACTCAAAGGGTCAAAGCCGCCATTTTGACCTTAAAGATATGAAGAGGAAAGAGAATTACAGCTGAATTTCTCCCATGCGATGATGTGGCTTTAAAGCCCTCAGCACAGTGCTCAAAGTCCCTGTTAGTCAATGCACTGTGCTTGTTGTCAAAGTTGTTCTACTGTATTGTACTGTTTAGTTCGCTGAAAGCAGAACCTGCCGGGACAAAATAGGGAATGACTTATGTTAAGCCCCTGACTCTATGCTTCCTTCACAAGGGGCTTTGCTCTAATAGGAAGCAGCCCTCTCCACTCCCCCTGCCCCCCACTCCAATTGGTGATGCCTTGTTGGTGACAACTGGCAGATGTGGTGGTGATATTTGTGGTTTGAGGCCTTCTCCACAACCATGGAATGGTACCTATTTTAAGATAACTGTAACATTAATACTTAATGGAACTCAATTGTCTTTGAAAATGAATGATGCCTTGTGTTGAAACAAACATATTTTAGAAAACACCTTCTCCTTTATAAGGATCAAGCCCAGTTCGCCATCAAGTCTCCAACCTAGTTTATTGCTATTCCTCACAAAGTCCTCTCCTCTATAGTCATGCGGGTCTTGCCACTCAATCATTAGTGCTTATTATGTGCTAAGAAGGAGAGATATAAAGATGAATAAGATATGACTTAGTGCTGGGAAAACACAGCTGAACTTGCAGCTCATTAGTCATTAGTAATTAAGCCTTAGACTCTTATCATCCATTAGCAAAGCTACTTGGTGCAGCTGTCACTGTCCCCTTTATTTCCGCTGGTGGCTTGCTTTCTCTGATTGTGATTTCCCTGCCTGACTCCTTTCATTTAACTATTCATTGAAAACTTACCATCTATCAGGCTCTATTCTGGAGCCTGGGGGATACTTCAGTGAACGAAAAGACCAAATCCCTGTCCTAAGGGATCTCACATTCTAGTGGGGGTAGACACAATAAATACGACATGAAAAATAATATGGCAGATGGTAATCAGTGTCATGGAGGAAAATGAAGAGGGAAGGGGAAGTGAGGAATTCCCCATGGGAGGTGAGGATTGTAATTTTGAATAGGTGATCAGGGAAAGTCTCACTAAGACGACATTTGAGCAGACACAGAAAGGGGGTGCAGATGAACCATATGGATGCCTGGGCTATACCACAGAGACAGAGAGAACAGCAAGTGCAAAGGCTCTGGGGCAGGAGCAAACAGCACATCTGTGTGGTAGCTACTGGACTATAATTTTTTAAAAATAAACTTTATCTTGTAATGATTTTAGATTTATAGAAGAACTGCAAAGATAAATTCCCATATGGCCTTCCCCTAGCTTCCCTTGATGTGAACATCTTACAAAACCATGGCACATTTGTCAAAACTAAGAAATTGACATTGTAAGCTATGATTTTGAAGCTAAGAAAACTGTGACCTTAGGGATGATTTCATTTGCCCACAGTTACCATAGCAAGTTAGTGGCAGAATGAGTATCACAATTCAGGAATCCTGTCAGTTCTGTCTTCTTTCTACCAAAATCCCAATGAGAAACATTTCCAAACATTCATTTTCAAAGTGTTCTTTCCATAGTCTGGGTTTCTTTTAAAAAGAAGTCACTTTCAAACTTATCTTTAAATAATCACCTTTATTTTGAAGTGGCAGATAAAATTTATTTTATTTTTTAAAATTATCTGCCAGATATCATATTGGCAGACACTCAACACAGAGGCGGCCTGCACACTGGAACACTTGTCTATCTGTAAGCAAGTTCAGAGTCACAAGGTAACTAGAGCAAGTCTATGGTTTAACAGATTCCAATGGCTTCCCCTTCTCTATACCTAGTTTCTCTGGATTTGGAATAAACAAATACTGCTGCCACACCCCAAACGTCCCTACCCAGAATCCTTCACTCAGCCAGCAAATGTTTATAAAGCAACTATTATGTCAGGTACTGCTGGGGGCTTTATATCATTCTAGTGGAGAAGACTGGCAGAGAACGCAGTGATTCCAGGACAGAGAAGTGAGTGGTACAAAGGAACCCACCATGGAGAGGGTGGGAGGAGGCTTCCCAGAGAGGGTGTCTTTTGAGCTAGCCTTGGAATTAGCCAGATTAAAAAGAGGTGAACCAAACACCTCCAACAGAGGGATCAGCATGTTCAAAGTAACAGAGGCATGAACAGCTGGGCAACTCTAGAGCAAAGTGTGTGTTTGGAGTGTTAGGGAATGAGGGTAGAGCAGGGTTACTCAAAGTATGGTCCTCAGACCAGCAGCATTGGCATCACCTGTGAGCTGGTAAGAAATGCCAATGCATGGGCCCCACTCCAACCTACTAAATGAGAACCTATGGGGATGAATGAGATCAGGAAACTGTTTTTAATAAGCTTTCCCATTGATTCGTACGCACATTAAAGCTGGAGAACCACTGAGGTAGAGAATCAAGTCAACTAGACCTACAGAAAGCCAAAAGCTGATTTGAAAAAGGCAACTTGTAGGTAACAAATTCTGGAAGCTCCTAGCCTTTATGGCTGGCTGAGCCTACTCTTTAAGCCTGACCACCACCAGAAGGAATCCAGTCGTATAAAATGTAATCATAATAGAAGACTTAAAGCAAAACAGGTGACTTCTAACAAAATGCCTTAAGAGCCAGGCCCTGTCGTGTCTACAAATCAAGATCACATTTATTTTTGTGCAGGGAACAGCCCCTGTTGTCTGTCTGAGTTACCAGCACACCTAATTATAGCAGCATCCACACTGCTGGCGATAGCAGATACGGACTCTCGAGTAGGGGATTATCTCGTGGCTGAACAGTTTTGAGCCAATTTAAACAAAACCAAACCGACTTACTTCATTCTTCAATCATCACTAATTAAAGACAGCCTTCTGCAAGAGGCAGGCAGGGCCTTTGCTTTCCTTTTTTTTTTTTTTTGTGAGGAAGATCAGCCCTGAGCTAACATCCATGCTAATCCTCCTTTTTTTGCTGAGGAAGACCGGCTCTGAGCTAACATCTATTGCCAATCCTCCTCCTTTTCTTCCCCCAAAGCCCCGGTAGATAGTTGTATGTCATAGCCGCATATCCTGCTAGTTGCTGTATGTGGGACACGGCCTCAGCATGGCGGGAGAAGCGGTGCGTCGGTGCACGCCGGACCTGAACCCTGTGCTGCCAGTGGCAGAGCGCACGCACTTAACCTCTAAGCCACCAGGCCGGCCCTGCTTTCCTTTAAAGTTGCAAACAAGCCCTGTAATAACATCTCTGTATAACATGGATGCAAGTCCACAGGCCTTTAGAAATAGCACAGTTGAAATTGTCAAAATGGAACATGGAAGCCCGCACATCAATACATAATAGAAAACTGAGCTGCTGCACCATCTTCCTCCTCCTCCTCTCTCTTCTCCTTTGAATTCCTGATGCCTACTGAATGGGACTCTTGGCAGCTACCATTTTGCTGAGCTCCTAAGTAGTAAGCCGTGTTTTAACAACAACAATTACAATAGCAACAGTAGGTAGCCCTTCCATCACCCTCACCTAGTACCCAGCACTGAATGTTTATTTGTTCATGATTTAATCCTCATAACCATCCAGACTTAGGTCTTAGTATTACAGTCGCATTTTACGAATGAAGAAACTGAGCACAGAGTGATTACTAAACTTGCCCTCAAGTACATGTTTTTAACCTCCATGCTCTGTGGTCCCTCCAGGTGCTCTATGTTGATTTCTTCCTTTCATCTTCAAAACAAGCTTGAAAGATAGGTGTTGTCAGCAGTACTTTTGCAGCTGAATAAATTAAAGATCAAGGAGATTATAAGTGGCCCAAGGCCGCTTAAATAGTACCCAGAAGGGTCAGTGTTGAGCCTGACTGCAAAGCCCACGTTCCTCCCCCCACGCCATACTGCTGCTGGTTAAAATGGAAGGTCAATAATTGAGTGGAGCCCTGGAAGGTTCAGGGCAGTTCATTTTTATAAGCCTCATCCAAAAGGGGCTTAGTTTACTGAAAGATGTGGCTCTCTGGGCAGTGGACACTGTGACAAAACTAGGGGTCATGGGTCCCTGAAGAATAGGAGTGTGAAAACAGATGCTAATGAGTTTACCAGTGCCTTCAGAGGGAATTAGAATTTGAGAAAAAGGTGAAACTACTGAGCCACGGTTAGCAGAGCTTGCAAGGCATGCCCTTTTTCTGGTTGTGAGGCTGCCCTTTCAAGCGGACTCTTCTTTTGCATTTGCAGGGACATTGGCTGGCCCAGGCGACAGCCATGGTTGCAGGCCAGAAGCTAATGGCTCCCTCATGGGCTGCGATTTCAGTCACTTGCTGCTGCAGCCAAGTGAGCTAAAAGGCCACAGACAACGGACCTCTTGTCACGTTATTGTTCTCAGAAATCTGGGATGATAGGAGCATAATAAATTTCCAACCAAGGCACAACCCAACTTTAGGTACACACACACACACACACACACGCACACACACCCACATCTGTCAATTGAACCAAATGTATTTTTAATTAATGATTAGTGGGGCTTTCCAAGAATCTGGCAAAATAACACTTGAAAGGGTTTTAGCACAGCCCTAAGATTCATGAGAGCGATTAACCTCCTTATGTTATCATTTTGCCGAAATAATTAATAGAGTAGCAGATAGGGGTTTTCCTTAGGGGGTTTCTAAGCAGGAGTCTGATCGCTTTATCCACACTTAAGTTTGTAATGCCAAAGATAAATAGCAACCTTATACTTATACCACTGGGGCCTTTTTACATTTAAAAGGGAGGACCTACATGGGGGAGAGAAACAGTGACTAACTCAACTTAATCATTCACCAAATTGATCTGGTGTTGAGAATGCCTGGAGAAAATATACTTTAAATTTTTAAAATAAAATGTTACACAATTTTAATCAGCACTCATTAGAACCAATTTTAATGGCCTACTAGCAAAATTTTCCAAACACAGTAAGTTCTGTGATGGCAGGACTGTGTGTCATCATGATGTGACCCCACTGCTGAGAAGAGTGCCTGGTCCATGGCTAACGCTCGGTAACTACCTATCAAGCAACTGTGGTGCTGGGGTCTCTTCCAGTTGACGACTTTGATGATGGCAATGATGATGGAAGTGCTATGTACTTGGGAAGCAGTGTCCATTAATCCTCCCAAAAATGCTACCAAGTACTTAAAATTACCGCCCTTATTTTATAAGGGAGGGAAGTGAAGGTTAGTGAAGCTCTGTAACGTGCTCAGGTCACACTAGAACCTGCTAGAAAGTGGTAGAGCTAGGATTTCAACTGAAATCTCCCTGTTTCTAGAGTCTGAATTCTATTTTTTTTTGTAAGGAAGATCAGCCCTGAGCTAACATCCACGCCAATTGTCCTCTTTTTTCTGAGGAAGACTGGCCCTGGGTTAACATCTGTGCCTATTTTCCTCCACTTTATATGGGATGCCACCACAGCATGGCTTGACAAGCGGTGCGTCAGTACACGCCTGGGATCCGAACCCACGCCGCCAGCAGCGGAGTGCGCGAACTTAACCACTACGCCATGGGGATGGCCCCTAGAGTATGAATTCTTAATCACTGTCCTAGACTGCCTGTCTATAGTCAGCGGAAAGTTTGAGGTGGTAAAGCTCAATTCTTGCCTGGAGTCAAGAGGAAGAGTCCTTAGGTTATTTCAACATCATTTTTGGCAAGTATGTGACAAGAGGGAAGTGTTTCTATTTCGCTCCACACTCCAGTGGAGGTTGCATTTTTGGTGACCTTAGCCCTTCAGAAACTCACCACTGGTGGTTCCAAAATGACTCTAAAGTTTATCCATAAGTTTCTTTTTTTTAGCCTCCTCCTCCCCCAGACACAAAGAGAAACTCTGATACCAACCGGGAATGAGGTTCCCAACTAGTTCATAAAAGCCAATTTAACTCATAATTAAAATACAGTGTGTCTACAGTGATAAACTAGCAATTAAGCCAGATGGAAAAGGGCATCATTCAGTAAGATACAATTTCATAAAATTAAAAATTAAGTTTGCTGCTCAAGGAAGTATAGACTTAATGAAGAGAAAGTTTTTTTTTTTTTTTTAAATTTGAAGAAGACCTCTGGATTCTTTTATAAAGGCTTTTAGACACAGGTAATGCTGGCCCTTTAATTTCAATTTCTCTTTGAAAACTTGGCTTTCCTGTTCTTTGTACCTTACCTAAAGGTGATATTACAAGGCACTCTCATGCTTGACACCATCATTAGATTCATTTGGTGCACATTTAAAACAAAAGATGGAGGGAGAGAAAAGGGAAGGCGGAGGGGAGAGTTCCCTAGTGGGTGTTGGTCTGGACTGGGGTGACTAGAGGAAACGAGAAAGGGCAGTAAAGAGGATGTGTGCACAGAGAAGAGAAGTTAAATACATGAACTCCCATGGTGAACAAGGGCAGGAGGGAAGCACAGGGCGGGCACAGCCTCTTGAGGAAGAAGCATGGCTTCGGGGAAGAGAAGTCAGTCAGGAGTGTGTGTGTGCACGACAGTGCCTGGGGATGGAGTGTGCTTACGTGTACTTGTTCATTTATTCAACTTAGCGAGCATCTCCTGTGTGCCAGCACTGTGCTCACAGATAAAGTCTACGTCCTCATGGAGCTTACTTTGTGGTGGGGAAAAGAGACAATAAACAAGCAAACAAATAAATAAAAAACAAACAAAATAATAGGGATAACAGCCAGGATGAAAGTAATTGAGGCGCTAAGAGAATAAATAACAGGGGCACCAAACTGGAGGGGACGTCTCCTGGAGGATGTGACGTGAAAGCCACGCATGAGGAAGAGCTACAAGAAAAGCATTTCAGGGACAGGGACCAACAAGAGCCAAGGGCCTGGAGAGAAAAAGAACCTGGTGTGTTCTAAGAATTGAACAGGAAGCCAGTGTGACTGCAGCTAAGCGGTTAAGAGGGAGAGAAAGACGGTGATGAGTGAGAAGAGGTAGGCAGGGGCGGCTCCATGAATGAACTTGAGGGCCAAGCTGAGGGGTTAATTCTAAGCGCAGGGGGAAGCCACTGGGGGCTTCTGAGGGAGGAGTGACAGGGTCAGAGGAGCTTCCATAAGATGGCTCCAGCTGGTCTGAGGAGAAGTGTTGAGGTCAGGGAGTGGCTGTGCTCATCATGGCGGCACGTGTCCTTCTGTCCCTTGTTACAGGCAGTGCCCAGACTGGCAAATCAGACTGCTACTTGCCATTTGGCATTTTACAGCTGGAAGGACACTCAGGGTGAGTAATGTCCTGGGATTTCACAGAGCAGTAGACAAGAAAAGCGAGGGATTCACAGACTACTGCAACTTTCTATTCGGCTAAGGAAAATAAAAACTCAGCTACCATCTGTGATCATCTTCATTTCATAAAATAAAACATATTTTAAAACCAAAGATACAAGGACATAATCTCAGGGGAAAAAACCAATTTTACAGAAAATGCTACGCTTGCCTTATATTTTCGAGATTTTGCTTTATAGACTGGGTACACATCCACACATCAGTGTTCAGAACATATCAGTGTTCAGGAAGCACTAAGCCACCCCTCTCCTCCATTTCACAGATGAGACACCTTGAGGTTCAGGAGGCGAGTGGCTTTCTCAGGGTGATGAGGTGAGTGAGCCAAGGGCAGAGGGCCAAGGCCTCAATCTCCTGACTCCGGCTTCCTTCTCGTTTCATTACATCATCATGCTCTATATTCCAGGTTGTTTCTTCTGCTTTGCCAGTTTTCAGATACTGTACCATCTATCCCTGCCCAGTGTGGAGTACGCTGGCCATTTTCACTTCCCTGCCAATATTTCTGAGACCTCAGATACTTATCAAGAAACAAGCACTCAGCAAAACAGCTCTCAGCCTGGAGCCCGACAACATGGAATCCTGTTCTTCACAAAGAAGAGGAAGGTGCGCTCACCTGATCTTCAGATACGCCGCGACTCCAAACACCAACAACACAACGGCAATGACTGTCACCGTGATGGCGGCGATGCTGCCTGTGAAGGAGGAAAGGCACGGGAAAGAAGATGAAGGAAGGGCATTCATTTGAGACCATTCTGTGCAGAAGTCAGAGCTGGAACGCAACCCAGGATCTTAATTCTGTTACCAAAATGCTTCTCATGCTAGGTGAGGTTCAGTAAATGACCAATGTTTATTAAGACCTTTTGACTGGCCTGGAGTTCAGAGAACAGTCCACCATAATATTTGATTATCTTTTTAAGAATGACACCATTCTGTTGCTGCTGTTGCTACTGTTTGCAGGGGTCATGGATTTAAAATTTCCTGATGTCCTCTTTTCTTCTTTTATAGGCTGTCACTTGTCTTTCTGCCACTTGCAAAATACCGGAAGACTTAGAATGTTTTACCTAAGGCTCATGACAAAGTAATGTGGTTGTTTTTTTAATAATCCAGAACCGCACGGGTGTATCAGTAACGTCCACCTCAAAAGGGTCATCTTGGTAGGAGATGCACTAATTTTAATGATGCCGTCAAATCAAAACATTTTTTAAAACTCCTCTTGGGGAAATGTGTCCAGTTTTTATCCTTGAAAGGTAAATTCGATTTTGCAGAGAATAATGTCAAGTTTGGTATAAAAATAAGGTCACGTCTGGTAGATAAGCCTATGTTTTGTTTGTAGAAATAACCAGGTGCAATTATAAAGTAACAAGAATGTTTTACTGTGTAATTTGAAGTCTGCTTCCAAAGGCAACTATTAATGGGCAGTTAAAAAAAAACAACTCTTTGAGCACGTAGCCTGGTAAGAATAACCATACTGCTTCCAAAGATTACTGTTTTGAAGCACAACACTCTTTTTGTGTGAGCTTTGGACTAATAATGTATATACTTCAGTGTTATTTCACCTTAGAAATACCCAGAATCAATTGGGCTCTTGTCCCCTAACAGTTAAAGCTTGGGCAGTACAGCTGGTGTTAGGGACTCCATTTACCCTCTCAGGCCACGGGGAAATTATTTACCACTTCAGCAAATGAACGGGACTCTGAAACACATTGGAAAGAGCATCAGAGATCTGGAGTCTGAATATGTGGATTCAGGTGTGGTTCCGCCATAATTAGCTGTGTGACCACGGGCTATTTACTTAAATCTGTCCACTCGTATACGACTCACCTGTAGCCACTCTGCCCTTTCACACGATTTTAGGAGGATTAAATGAGATGCCATGTGCACCAAGCTAAAGTCCTATCCAAAATGTACCATCCTGGATCAGTGCCCATCTCTTGTGTACCAGATTTCAAAGGTGATGGATCTGCCCCACATTTTTTGAGACTAATCATTTGTAGATTATCTTGCCATTTCTCCTTTTATTTTTTTCCCACTCTTATGAATGGCTTTTGTATATTGTTCTTCTCATTAGCCCTTCCACCAAAGGAATTAGAGCAGAGCTCAGAAGCAAATCAGTCTACTTATTAACTCTTTAGTAACTCCCCAAAAGTTCTGGGTGAAAGAAAGCTACATCAGACATCCATACCCCCAGTGGTTATAATTTCCAAAAGAGAGGCAAGGAGGTTCATTGCCACCATTGCGATTAAGACCAGAGCTTGATGTGTCTACACAGACTGGCCATATAGCACCATTTCAGAGCTTCCACACTTCTGGACACACACATGCCCATCTCCTTGCTCCTAGAATCCTTTAGAGCCAGGTTAGTATAATTATCAGTGCATCCCTCTTCCCCTTTTTACTATTGTAAAGGTAGAATTATGGCACTAAACGCTCAAATGTGCAGACTGGATCAAGTAGAAGAAGTTCAAGGTCAGATCCCCTTGTGGAAAACCTCCACTCCGACTTTGACAGGCTGCGCTTGGCTTCTCGGCCTCCAAACTGTGCTGAAATCAGAACAATTCAAAGTTCACTGAAGCCTCTTAACAGCTCTTTTAAGAGCTTGTGAAATGAGGATTATTACTGCAAGATGAGGTGATGGGGGTATTTCAAGCTTCAAAAAGATACAGTGATTGCAATTAGGAGCAGCTTTAAAAACAGACCTTTTAATTTAACTTTCCCCTTTAAAAAGATGGGAGAAGAGGAGGAATATAGTTGATTTCCCTAGGAGACTCTTCTTTCTTGCCCCAGGGATGGTTTAATATAGGAAATCGCAGCGGTGACATTTTTCAAAGTTTCTTCCCTAACTCAAAGCATTGGATCTCCTCTAACTCTGCAATTTATTTAACTTATTTATATACCACCTCTTTCTAAAGATAAATCAGGCAGTTCCCCAACTCAAGTGCTGTTCTTTTTTTCTAAAACAGCAAGTGATCGAGTGACCCGCTTCCCCTCTGTGTGACTGGTGACTGTCTAGCTCTGGGTGTAACCCCAGTGTTCAGATGGGGCTCTTCTTTCTTGTTCACAGAGAAGAGCCCACGAGACCAGAGCTGGAATGAGCAGGCGGTTTTCCACCTGATGGGCCCCTCAGTGCAGCTGAGCAAAGGGGCACTTCTGAGGGTTGGTACTGCCCAATGTGAGGCCAAAACATGTGAGGTAAATAGATTGTACTTAAATATTTGGACCACCTTACTAATGATTCTGCCACCCACTGGCTCTTCTCAGAGGGTGGCAGCCATGGGAGCCAGCGACTTCTGGAACAAGAAGATCTCTATCAGGCTCCCAGCCTAGGAGGTCTTGTGTCCTGAGCTGGCTCTCAGGCTGCAGCAGCTGCTACCTTCAGAAGCAGCCGGGAACCTCACCCTGGGAAGTTCCACACCTCAGGGCATCACAGTTTGAGCATATGAGGGGGTTGCTGAGCCAACATCAGCACAACCTCATATGGTAACTGAAAAGGCTTGATTTCCTCCTTGTGAAAACAAATGTCATTTCCCCCTGAGTTCTGTGTAAGCCAAACTGGAATTCCCCTTCTCCTCTGACTCTTTTTTCAAAGTGGTGCAGGGAGAAGGAAAATGAGGAAGGTGTGGCTGGGGCAGGGGAGGCTCTGCCCTGTGAGGAAGGTGTGGACACTAGGTGGGCAGTGCTCTGGGAGTGGGGGATGGGAAGGTGGCTGGCATTTCTGTTCCTCCTCACTGAGATTTGCGCTGTTACAGACTGGGTGTGACTCACGCTGTAAAGCCCTGGAGCCAGAAGAAATTAAGAGAGAATTGGAAGAAACTTATCTGTATATTTTATAAGCCGAGATGCCAGAATATTCCACTGTGCTAGCACATTCCACCGTGTTCTGCCTGACCAGAGGGCTGTTGAAGATCCATGAGCCAAAGCTTCCTCGAATTTTGGGCCTCTCTGAAGGCTGGGATTTCTCGGGGGTGTCATTTCGCCGCTTTCATAACAACCCCCAACAAAAAACTGGGAACAGGCTGAAGAATAAATAGCATAGTCTACACTTGTAGGTGGTTACTTTGGGCTGGCACTGTGCCAAGAACTTTACAGTGATCATCCTGTTTAATTCTATTTATGAGATGAGTAGAATCATTCCCATTTTATGGAAGAGAAAGTTAACGTTCAGAGAGATTAAGCACTTGATTCAAGTTTTTCAGTCTGGTAAATGATTAAGCTAACATTTGAACCCAGGACTGTTTCATTCCAGAGTTTGCATTTTTAATCATTAATACACTGGTTACCTCCCCTGGCCCTTTTCTCAACTTGGCCAGCTCCTACTCTTTCTTCCTGACAACTAAATATCAACCTCTCTGAGAAGCCTTTCTGACACCCCCAAGCAAATTACAGTGGTGTTGTGTGTTCTCAGCTCTGCGTCTGCTCTTTCAAACATTCTGTGCTGTGTTTATGAGCTTCCCCAGGCAGATTCTAATCATATTCATCTTGCATCTCTTCCCTCTTCTGCCCACACTCTTAGCACCAGGCACAGTCTCTAGCGCATAGTGGGTACTTAACTCATTTAATTAATGTTGAAAGAATGGGTGTAATATTGGCACACACATACACACACATAAAGGTAACCGGCAGTTTGGCAGTTTTTGAGCCCAATTACTGTGCTAAGAAAGTCCCCAGCAGCAGGCTCTCCACCTATCCATCTTGGAACCTCCTGCTCCAGGTCTTAGATCTGAGTATTCACTCCTCTGACTCTACAGCCATGGTCCAACCACCCCAGCTTGCAAGCCCCTATGGATGACCGAGCTGCAGGAGAATTATTTTAGGAATAACTGTCTGAATGGAGTCAGATAATCCCCTCGAAGCCAGAGCAAACTCCCAGAGGCCATGCTCCTGGTCAGACCTGGCCAGACCCTGGAGGTCACCACCCGCCCTGCTTTGACTCTGCTCCGTGTCCTGCACGGCACTGGAATAAACTGTGGCCTCATTTTAAGGGCTCTCTCCCCCACTGCCTGCCTCCCACGCCACAGACATGCCCCCCTCCCCCCACCACACTCCTACTAGCCCTTCACAGACTCAGGACATCTTGCATACTCAGAAGGAGCTCTGCTCTTGTCCAAACTATCTCCCCCTCACTTGACCTAAAGATGCCCTCCTGTCTTCCTGGGCTTAGCAAGATTCCCAAACCTTAAATGTTCCTCTGGGGACTCTTCTCACTGAAGGATTTTCTTTTTTTCCCACTTTAAACATGAAAGAAATGTTTCATCTGACCTCTTCGGCACGATACTGGCCAATTGTATGCAAAATGAGAATATTAGGATGTGATGGCGTGAACCCGAACAGCCTCTGAAAGAGAGAGCTTTACTAGGCTCTTTAAGAAAGCTGTTATTGCTCTGAGAGAGCCGGGGCTGGCGGGGGTGGGGGGTGGGGGCGGAGGGGGCCGCAGAGGAGATGATGGTGGGAAGTTCTCAAGGGTGACGAAAAGAAGGTGAGTGTCTTGCTCCTCTCTGTAGATGAATCCTGAACTACATTCTCCTTGGAAATTCAACAGTCAGCTTATTTAGAATTACTGTGTAAGCACTTTGACCAAGTTCCTGGGTATGTGTGTGCATGTCTGGTCTATTCTGAGAAGTCTTTAACAAACCTCTTGACTGTTTTTCAATATTCTTGCTCTTTTCTTTCCTTCCCTTGGTCCAGAGAGCAGGTGAAAAATGGAGAAGAGAAGTAGATGGCCACTTCAGAGTGTGTGGTGGCTCCTTCAGTCAAGGTCACAAGAGGAAAAGAACATTTTGTCTCAAAGGAATTCTTTCCTTTTAAAAGCACGTGTCTGCGCATGTGCTGGAGGAGAGAAGTGGGTGACTGGGGAGGAAAGGGGCTTGAAGGTGAGACCTCTGTGTGTGCCTGAATCTCTCTTTATTACACCAGGAAAAAGGTCTTTCATCTTTACAGCTATAGTCTCGTATCACAACTCCTTCCTCTAAAGAACAATGATAAGAGTAGTAATAAATGACAACAATAAAATAATAAAAACTGACACTTTCTTGTTACTGACTCTGTGCCAGAGACTGTTCTATGAGCTTCACTTATTTTAATTCATGTAATCCTCACAAAAACTCTATAAGGTAGGTCTCTTATTATCTCCATTTTACAGACGAGGAAACGGAGGCAGAGAGAAACTAAGGGCCCAGAGCCACATGGTTGGTAATTAGAGGAACTGGGACACAGGTGCAGGCTCCAGAGTCCATGTTATTACCCACCAGGCTCTCCTGCCACCCTGGGTCTAGTGTTAGATCCGAGTCTGCTTGCGGGTAAAACCTGCTGCTCTGGCACATGCTCTGTCTGCTTCTGCTGGCTGTCCAGGAATCAGGGCCTAGCTTGGGGCTGGGTGGTGGTTTGGGTCCTCTTGTAGGTACCGGTCACGGTGGGTTGAAGCTTAATCATTCAGATTAATTGGGAGGAGGATTAGTTAGAAGCAGACAACAGTCACAGAACGATGACCCAAGAAGGTCCATGTCGTTGGTTTCCAGCATGTGTTGTGGTCCAAAATAACTGCAGAGAGCGCTGCCAAATGCTGCACATTGCAGTACGTTAAATAACCCAGGGTGCATGGCAGCTGCAATTTGCTTTGGGGCGTGTGTCTGTGTGTGTGTGCACGAACGTGTGTGTAGGTTGTGATACGGGAGAGAAAAAGTGAACAAGATCTCAGTTTTGGGATCCAATCACCTAGGTGGACCCTAATTTTACCATTATTGAAGGTCACTTTGACTTCTGGCCTTGAATTCTGCTTGAATTTCACTCCCAGTTTTCCTCCTACTCTACCCCACACCAGGAAAGCTAAGCTTATCTTCCTCTGACCCCAAATCAATGCCACAAGCTTCTCCTGAATGAGCTCCACAGGCTCCTCTCGAGCTAGGACAGCGCAAGGTGGAGAGAAGCAACAGCAGCACTCTGAGGATTCACTGCCCAGGCCGGGAACCATGTGAGGGAGTGTAGGATTAGATGGACAGATAGGCAGGTAGGTAAGGTGAGAGGTGGGTGGTACCAAACTCTGTATTTCTGCCTCTAATTCGGGGGTGGGGGGGAGGGTTGTCTATAAAAGCTGGCGCAGTCCTGGGAAGAGGTGGGAATGAAGCTGTTCCTGAAGGATGGGCAGGACTTGAACAGGCAGCAATGAAGGTTTGAGGCAGGAACCAGCTAGATGGAGAACAGACACCTAACATTTCCAGGCTTGAAGGATTAGCACTAAGTCTAGAGACAGAAACACCTCAACTAGTGTCCTTATCTAAAAAATGGGATAATCCCTGTCCTCTTCACTTCATAGGGCTGCTGGGAGGATCAAATGAGATGAAGTGCTTTGTAAATTAGCACAATGAAGGGGACTGCTGAGATCCTTGCATAGCCCAGCCCCTTCACTTTATGGATTAGGAGATGGCCATACTGGGGGATTCACTGAGTGACTTACCCAAGGTCACATCATTTATAGAGGTGACAAAACTAAGGCCAAAGTCTATATAAGAGACTGTGTGGAAATAAATAGGGACCACGAAATGGTTGGGTACTCAGGACCAAATCATGGAGAATTCTGACAGCCAGACATGGTGTTTGGGCTTGACATTGTGGGGAACGGGGACCATGGAAGTGTTTTGGGCAGAGGGAAGATTTGCAAGAACCTTCTCAAGTCCAATGTTCTCTTGGAAATCATGCCCAATGACATCTGCTCATATTGAGCACTGTTTTTCTAGATGTTTGCCCTTCTACTTTGTATGGCACAATTTAGTAAACTTATTCTAGTATATAATTAATACTGACATACATACATAGCTGTGGATAGTTATACACATACATACAAGATATACATGTATGAAATACAGTGTTACACGAATGGTTTTATGTGAGCACGTTCTGCCTGCTCTCTAGGCTGAAAGTCTCTCAGAGCCAGGGATACCAAGATACTTCTTCATTTGTCTAGGTACAAAGTAGGTAACTCATAAAATAACTCATTTCTTCTGAAAGTATAACTTTTTTTAAAAAAATTGAACTTTATAAGTAGTTATGATGCAAAAATAAAACTCGTTTATAAGGCGTAAAGCTTGCACACAAATATGCTACAGAATTTTTTTTTTTTTTTGAGGAAGATTAGCCCTGAGTTAACATCTGTTGCCATTCTCCTCTTTTTTGCTGAGGAAGATTGGCCCTGGGCTAACATCCGTGCTCATCTTCCTCTACTTTATACGGGACACCCACAGTGTGGCTTGACAAGTGGTGTGTAGGTCTGTGCCCAGGATCTGAACCGGCAAACCCTAGGCCGCTGAAGTGGAGTGTGCGAACTTGACTGCTATGCCACCAGGCTGGCCCCTACAGAAGTCTTTTTAATTAACACAACCTAAGTTTGTCTTAGTAAATTAGTCCTTCTCCCCGCTGCCCCATGCCCCCAAATCTTTAAATCACTAAAGTACTGCTTAGTCCTTTCTTTACAGAGTGGGAGAGGTAAACATTACCAAAATTAGTCAAATAGTACCACAATCAGAACCTTTTATGTCATGTTTTATACTCTTATCTAAAAGCCTGTAGGTGGGCAGAACTGGTCAGTGGGCAGAATTGGGATTCAAACTTTGGGACAGGATCCCCAATATCTATACTTTTCCACTTCCTGTAATCAGAAGAGCTGGTTTGGGGACTGGCTTTTCTTATCTAAAAGCATTTTACCCACTTAGGTAGCATGTAGTTAAAAATGTATACCAGAAATGTTAACCTCTGTTGAGATAATAGAAGATTTACACTTGCCCGAGCCAAATGCTGTTTCCTCTTCCTCCATTTCTCTCTTGAGGGCCCATCAGCTGTACTTTAAGGATGCAGGGAGCACAGGTTTGCAATTAAATCAACTCAGGGCACACAAGTCGGCACAGTCCCTGGTTACCATGGTATTAAAGGTTCTTCACTTCTCTTACAATTACAATCTTTCCCCACACAAATGAGGCCTCTTTCCCGCTGGGAATTTGTTATAACTACCTGTTTAGGTCGCCCCATCCCAGCTCTCCTTTGACACCTGTAATGTGACTGGGTTTCTAAGAATAGCAAACAGTGTTCCTTATCCCCTTTCCCACAGCATTAGGACAAGACGATTACCACACAGCAGCTTCCGGTCAATGTCCAATGTCTGGGAGCATTCCTCCCATTCAGTGGACCTAAGGGTGCTCCCTAGACCAAAAGGAGCCTGCAGGGACTGGGAATTCCTCCTGAAACATGGGTGACCCCTCCATCAAATGCTATTAACAGAACCTCCTTAAAGACTGCTCTGAATTCAGTCTTGGCTTAACGACAGTTCTCAGGGGATATCTGTAGTATCGTGCCAGAACAGTAATAAAAGCATTAAGAAAAACACTCCTGGCCATAAAAGTCATAGCAGCCATCAGTTACCGTGGCTACCTGTGCCAGGCACTGAGCCAGGCAGAGCTGGGCATGTATTTCCATTTTGGAGTTTAGGAAATGTAGGCTCTAAGCAGTTAACAAAAACCTGCTCAACTGGTTAGTGGGTAGAAAAGGGATTTAACCTTCAATGCTGGGTTCCCCAACCTATGCTTTTCTACTTTCTGTATTCAGAAGACCTGGCATGGAGACTCACTTTATAAACGCACTAGTTGAATAGCCTTGGGCAAGCGAATTTGTGCCTCCCCAGCCCCCCCACCTCCACGGCTTCATTTGTGTCCCTATCTCTCCTTGTAAAATGGCGATTAATTCAATCATTCACACAGCTGATGTTTATTGTTGGCAATGTGCTGAACTTTGATGAAACACTCCTTTCCTCTCAAAGTGCTTTTACAGATTAAATAGCGTACTTACAATGCTTTGTCCATCATGGAGTGTAATATAAAGGTCTCACTCAGGCTCCAGGCACCTCTTACCCATAAAAACTCTAAAGCCAAGAAGGAACTGTGAATTCAGAGGACACTTGAGCCAACCTGGGTTTTAGAAATGACTTCCGATCTCAAGTTCAAGTTTTGCTTACAGTGAGGTCATGACCAATGGACTAATGTAATTTTATCATTGAAAGGAAATTCTAAGACGGCTCATTGAATCTAACCCCTTCATTTTACAGATGATAAAATGGAAGCTTATAGAAATTAAGAGATTTGGTTGAGATCAGACTCCATCAATGGCAGAGCTGGGACTAGATACCTTTTGATTCCTGGTTTATATTTTTTTAAATTCTCTATCCCTTGGTCTCAGCCCAAGTAAAGGCCTTAAAGCACTGATAGGTGAGGCAATAAACAAGAACAAGTCCCCAGCCTCTACTTTAGGGCAATGTTTCCAAAATTCAGACATCTCCATTTACTCTCACATTTTCTGCCATGTCCACACCACCTGCACTATTAGTTTCATAATCTGTGTCTTTAAATCAAGTCATTATTTTCATTAGATACTTACTACATACAGCCTCACTCGAAACAATGATAGCTATGGCATCATGAATTCAATATGCTATTTAATTCTTTTTTCAAATTCATTAAAACAAAAATACAGTTTTTATTAGAATAAAGAAGTTTCATTATCTTGCATACTACCCATGTAGAGACCATACTTTTGGGGACACTGCTCCCAGGACACCAGATTCACAAAGGGGCTGGAAGATGAGATGCTGGGCTAGGGGTAAATCAGCTGCCCTCACAGCCCCTGGAAGACGCCAGGAAGAACAGAGGGCAGAGAGTCGGGGTCAGCAGTACCAGTGTAAACATCTGCCACTGCTCTAGGGAATGTGGCAGCTTCATGAATACTACTTATTGTTAGTACTCAAAGGCCAAAACTGGAGGAAATGTGGCACAGGAGGAACAACCGTCCTGACTCCCCCACTCCCAGGAGTAGCAGTGCAGACATGAACAAAGACTTCACTTCTAGGTCCGGGACGCTAAGCCCTGACGTCTGTCCCTTCATATGCTCCATGTCGGTTTCTGCCCTTCTCATAGGTCTCCTGTAGGACTGATTCACAGTGCCTGGCATTATAAGCCATCATAACTATTTAACAATTACTTTATATAATGAATATAATTCAGCCTGGGTTGCATTATAACTTCTACTGGGCTAAAAGAACCACACCTTGACATGGGTAGGAATCTTAGCTCTGAATCAGCCTTATCCCAGATCACCTGGGGGATGGGGGGAGGGAGGGCACAGGGTTCATGAGATTTCTGAAGAATAACTGAAAAAAAGAGAAAAAAAGAACAGAGAATCCCTTCTATTATTTATCCCGGGTAAGGGAAAATCTTCTTTTCCTCTTCTGAACATTCTGATTTATAAGTGTGAGTGGGTCAGCTGTGCCATGTTAGGTCATCTAATTCCTTCACTGGAGGACATAGATATTTCTATTCTGGAGTCAAGTCAGAAAGAGGAAAATAAACTCCTAAATCTCTCTACCATCTGAGTATTTTTAATGCAATTAGCATTGAAATTATCAAAAAGAATTCCCTGATTTTTCCCCCAGTTTGGGACAACTAGCTGCATGGCAGCAGCAGGAGGAGGTATGTGTAGGCTGACGAGTCAGCCTTTTGTAGCCTCCGACTTTCAAGATGAAAGCCAGGTTGGGGATCTCAACTCCAAAGTCATCACTTTGTGACTGACACACAGAGGGGCGTATAACATATCGCAGGAAGCATGCCATTGTCTTCCTCAAGAGCCACCATTTGTCTCCATGAAGACTGAAAGAGGTTTTTGGTTGTTGTTACTTCTTCCTTTATCTCTTCAGTATTTCAACGATGAAAATGAGGCATGACTATGGATAAAACAATACGGAGGGGAAAAACAAACCAGAAAAGTTGGCATATGCTCTTTTTGAGATTTGTCCAGTTTGCAGGTGAAGTCTCAGCTTTCTTTGGAGTTCCCCAGCCTTAGCAAGTAAGACCTTCTACAGTGGTATTTTCTCAATTCAGAGGATCTAAGCAAGAAGGAAGGGAGGAACTTCTCAGAGCTCAAGACAGAGTCCTAACCTTGTTTGCCATGCAGTGTGCAAGTTCATCATTTGTATCATGGAATATGGGTGGGAGCAGAGAGTCACAATTTCAGGTCACGTGTCCCAACACCTTGGCCAAGGACAGTGACATCATTATAATCACTGCAGCCCAAGGACTCAGGGATCTCCTCAGAACCATTAATGTACCTCGCCTCGTGTAATTAATCACCAAGGCCAGGTAGGAACCTGCTTTTGGATAGTATACTTTACCAAGTTTTAATTTCTCCCAGATACACGCCTCCAAGGTTTTAGAGTTAAAAACTCCGGAAAGAAAATAATTTCCAAACTTTGATGCCAGTTAAGGGACGAGGGTAACCTCTAGCTCCTCATTGTCCACCCTTAGGGGCAAGTGGGGCCGAGGCAAAATCCCATAGCTCAGCTTTTGTAACCTGCCTGTCCCAAGTTTTCTTTTCTCCCAGCTAGAAATCTCTAGATGCTTGCACTCTTTAACCCTTTCTTTCGGATTTCCCAAGTTCCATGAAAGTGTTACTATTTCAAATGTGAACACAGTTAGTTTTTCTCTTTCGCACTTTTTGGATGATCATTTTCTGCACTGTGTTATAGGAGGGTGCTTAAATGGACCTTTATCACCTAATATTTATAGTAGTAATCCTTTTGGGAGTCAAAGTGTTTTACAAAACGTTCTATTTTTTTTTTTTTTTAAAGATTTTATTTATTTTATTTTTTCCCCCCAAAGCCCCATTGGATAGTTGTGTGTCGTAGCTGCACATCCTTCTAGTTGCTGTATGTGGGACTCGGCCTCAGGATGAACGGAGAAGTGGTGCCTCGATGCGCACCCGGGATCCGAACCCGGGCCACCAGCATCGCAGCGCACGCACTTAACCACCAAGCCACAGGGCCGGCCCCAAAACATTCTATTTTTACAAGTTAAGAACATCAAAGTCAAAAAAAAAAAAGAAAAGAAAAAAAGAAAATCAAAGTCTAGAAGAGTCAAACTCTTGTTGGCATCTCCGCTGAGAATTAGGGACCCAACTGTAAAAATAATAACAGCTAACATTTATTTAGTGCTAATTCTGTGAGAGACACTTTATATACTTGTCTCATTCAATCCTAATAAGAATCCTATGAGGCAAGTACAGTATTATTATATCCTCATTTTATAGATGAGGAAAATGTGACACCCAGTGATGAATAACTTTGCCCAAGTCTCCCATCTAGCAAATGGCATTGGTGAGATTTGAACCAAGAAGTCTGATGCCAAAGTTTGTACTATTAGTAACATTCTTGCCTTCCTGGAGCCTGGCTTTGAAATGACCCCATAATTTCTCCAAACAGAAATATGGCAAAGTGTTTTTTATGGCCCACTTCCACGAACTTATTGAGATTTTATGATTTTAACCTAAATTCACCTTCATTTTTGAGCCTGTGGTCCACCCCTGAAGGCTGTTAGTTTGATGATAAAAACAAGATAAAGTGCTGTCTCTTATGGGCCAATATTTTTCTTTCCTAGGACCTGAGAAACAAGGCATGCCGAGGACAATATCAATTTAGTATCCCCATGTGTTCTGCTAATACAGTACTCCTGACTCAACATTCTGGGGTGGGATTTTTTAGATCCTTCTCTGATAAAGATAATGGATTGGCACTGATCCATTCTCACTTTCCTGTGATTACTTTGTAACTAAGAATACACACTTTTCTGAGTCAGAGGATTATGTTATATTAAGGGTTCAGTCTGGATATGGACTCAAGCATATTCCAATCCGTTTTCCCAATGAGCCAACAAGCCATAGACTCATTAATGATATCAGCTGTGCTTATAAGCTAGCTCCCACTTTCTCAGTAAGCATTTCCAAAATCACTTTAGTCATATGTGACTGGTGAAAGTATATGAAACAGAAAAAAGAAATTACTCCATGGAGACAGAAACTCTCCAAATGTAATGAAAGGTGACATTGAGACAATTAAAATACGTTGTATTTATGTTGTAAATATGTTGCATAGAGTTGTACTCTACTAGATAACAACATAAATGGTAACTAGCTGATTTTATTACCTTGATACATATTTTTCAAAGGATATTTTGGAAATATTTCAAAACTAGATTAAGATTTAGGTAGTAAAAATAAACCAAATGAGAAATAAAAGTAGCAGAGACAAGAATTCAGAATAATTTTTACCCAAAATAAAATCTGACAGTTGGAGTTCCTTATGGGAGTTTGCTTGGCGTTAGCAAACTTTGAGGTTTAGCCTAAGTTTAAAGAATTGGACACACACACACACACACACACACACACAAATGTGAGTGAGGGTTTATAACAACCCAAAACCTTGTCAGCCCTGAAGTCCATGGGAACCAAAGATAGGAGTAAGCATGGTGGGAAAAGAGAGGTGTGGCAGCAATGCGGGTGGGCAGAAACTCATGGTGAGAGGCCATTTAGATGGGTTTTAGCCCATTATTATTAATACATAATAATGATGTATTAGAGAGGTATCTTTGTGTGCACAGGTGTTATTGACTGAATGTTTGTACCCCCCCAAATTCACATGTTGAAATCCTAACCCTGCAATGTGATAATATTAAGAGGTGGGGCCTTAGGGAGGTGATTAGTTCATGAGGGTGGAGCCCTCATGAATGGGAATTGTGCCCTTATAAAAGAGATTCCAGAGAGCTCCCTCACCCCTTCTGCCAGGTGAGGACACAGTGAGAAGACAACTGTCTAGGAACCAGGAAGCGGGTTCTCATCAGACACAGAATTTGCCTGCGCCAGAACGTCCCAGCCTCTAGAACTGTGAGAAATAAATGTTTGTTGTTTAAGCCACCCAGTCTATGGTATTTTTGTTACAGCAGCCTGAACAGATGATGACAATAGGTGAAGGTGTTTAATTTTTCATTCTCAAATCAAAGGTCAGGATTTATGAAGCTAAGAAAATATGTGAGTTTGTGGTCTAAAGCTTGATATTTAGTCATTAAAAGTCATTCATTTACTCATTCATCAAACATTTATTGAGTACCTATGCTGAGCCAGACACTATTAGGTGGTGCCCGGAATTTATTTGTGAGCCCAAAGAGACAAGGCCCCACCCTCATGTACCTGGAAAAGCAGTGTAAGCAATAAACAAAGAGCCACACAAGTACGTGTATAATCACACGCTGTGAAGAAGAGATACAACTGAATTGTGATAGTTTGTAACTGAGAGACGGGAGCTGGATTGGGGGTTCCGGGAGAGACTTCCTGAACAGGTGATATTTGAGCTGAGACCGGAGGAATGAGCTGGAATTAACCGGATGAAGTGATGTGTTGTGGGTTCCAGGTGGAAGCATCCGAATGAGGAAAGGCCCTGTGTCAAGAGGGAGACCAGCAGGTTCGTGGAACTGAGAGCTGTATGGGAGATGCAGAGAGCGAGGGGTAGTGGGGGAGATGAGGCAGGGGTGGCAGGCAGAGGCCAGATCCTGCACGGCTCTGTGGGCTTGTGGATTTCATCACAAGAGCAGTACGATGCCCCAGAGGGGCTGGGATGCTGGTGGTAGTGAGGCTATGTGTGACCTGATCAGATTTGTGTTTAATCACCACTCTAGCTGCTGTGTAGAGAACCCCCAGGTGGGGAGATGGGCAGGGGAAGACATGAAGGGACCAGTCAGGAGGCTATCACAGTGGGATTAGGGCAGCTTGGACGTGAAAGTGAAGAGAAGTAGATGAATTGGGAGCTACTAAGAGTTCAAAATCAACCATCCTCAGTGATGGAGAGGACACTCGGAGTGAAGGAGAGTGAACTGAAAAAACAGAGGTACCATTCACTGTCAGAGGCCAGGCCTGGGCACCTACAATGATCTAATATTCATAAAACTGAGCTCAAGATACCGTACTTTTAGGATTATTGCTTCCTGATATATTCTGGGCATTCCAAAAGAATCTGATCGGTAAATGTTTAACTTTCTTTTACCTGGTCTTCTTACCTATGTTTTCTTAATTAAAATTTTCCCCTTTAACATATTTCTAATATGTCATCTAAATAAGATGGTTATTAAATTACTACAATACACAGTTTTTTACTCCTAAAATTTTTCTATGTATACTTGTCAAGTCTGTCGGTTGTCATACTGTGGCGGCTGCATGTTGCTATGATGCTGAAAGCTGTACCACTGGGATCTCAAATACCACAGGGTCACCCACGGTGGACAGGTTTTAGCTGCGCTTCCAGACTAAGACAGACTAGGAAGAAGGACTTGGCCACTCACTTCTGAAAAAATTGGCCATGAAAACCCTATGAACAGCAGCAGAGCATTGTCTGATGTAGCGCCCAAAGGTGAGAGGATGGCGCAAAAAGACCGGGCAGGGTTCCCCTCTGCTGTACACAGGGTCGGTAGGAGTTGGAATCGACTCAATGGCACTAACAACAACAAAATACTTTTAAAATTATTCTTCCACCTTTTCTAGAAGTTAATTCTTTTTTCATTCATCCTAAGAGTTAATCAGGAATAAGGAGATGTGTGCAGCTGAAAGTCCCTTGCAGGAATGGACGCAGAGACGTCTAGATGTCTGTGCCTGCTTAGTGTCCTTTATTTAAAGGAATTTATTAGCACAGTTCATACTGAATAAATACTGGGGTTCACACCAGCAATTTAAAGTTCAAAGGCCTTCACCAATTTTCATAATTACGTGTCCTTCTCTCTGTAATGGAAAGTATAGGATAGCATAAGACCAGTGGACACTCGGATTTTACAGATTTTACAGAGAATATCCATTTTGCAACAAGCAGAGTGACTATGATTTTGAGGTTTGCATATGCATGAATTGATGACGTTTTCAGTATCACTTGGTGTGCAACGTCGGTTAACCCCTCAAGCATTTGTGAGCACTGAATTGTGCTCAGCACTGTTCAGTTTAATTCAGGGAGTCAAAAACTTTCTGCAGTCAGAGTTTCCACCCTTGACGAGCTCTGATTTAATAACACAAGATGGCTCAAATTTAACACATCTCCTCTCTCTTTCTTTCTTTAAAAGCAAAACAAAAACTGAAAAATGAAAATCAAAACTCGTTTCTTCTGCATAGCCGCTTGGATGGCTGCTACTGCCCCCTGCCTCTCCTGCCATGGGGCAGCCGCACCCCTGAGACCCCCTGCTCACACTCGGCATTTGACAACACCCTATGTAGCTCATTTCCACAGTAGTTGTGGGGCCATCAGTCCTCTGGCAACTTTTCATTTCTACTGTAGGATGGATGTAGTGGAAGAACACTTGACTTCGGGTTAGTTAGGAGAACTGAATTTGAAACCTGGCCCGTTCCCTCAAGTGAGAACTCGAGTAAGTCACTTAATCTCTCGGGGCCCTATGTTACCTGTAGAACAGATATCATCGAGCTCACCTCACTGGACTGTTCTGAGGACTAGGTGAAGGGCCACTTGTGTCAGTGGCTAGCCCAATTCTTGGAATATTTATATTCTCAGTAAGTCCCATATGAGTATGAATCTCATTTCTTCTGCATAGGAGAATTATAACAAACAATTTTCATGGTATGATAAGCCAAAAGGCCCTGAAAGATTGTCTCTCTTATATTCAGTTTACAGGAAAGAGTCCTTAAAGTCAGAGTAATGACAGAGTCTATCAGTGACAAAGGCAAACCAGACACCAGGTGTAAACTGGCCTACATGTCTCCAGTCCTGAACTCCCTGCAATTTACTATACATATTCCTGCCAGTTGAGTATTCTTAAAATATAATTCTCGGCATTTTCTTTCCCTGATCAAAACCCTTTGGTGACTATCACTGTCCTGTCAAGTCAAGCAGACTGTCTCATCCTGCTACTCAGGGTCCTCTAACACTTGTCCTGGAATCTTCCTTCCTGCTGCTCCTGCAATGCCCTCCTCCATGCATCCTGGGATCCACAAAACCAAGTCACTTGCCATGCCGTGTACATGCTACAGTGTACACTCCAGGAGAGAGAGGACTGTCTTATTCACAGCTAAATCCCAAGTGCACAGCCAGATGCCTGACTCATAGTGAAAGCTCAATAAGAGTTTGTTGAAGATGGTGAGCATTCTTCATTATGATAAATATAATAACAATAATAATGGTAATCACAATAGCAAAATAGTAATAATAATAATGCTGATGATAGCAGTAAACAATAGTAAAATAAAAATCATAGGCATTGACTGAGCCATTGCTCAACAGCACTATGATGTAAATTTATTAGGTCAACTAAACCCTACAATAACCCCTTCATGTGGACACTCTCCTTATCCCATCTTACTGATGAGAAGACCAAGGCTCAGAGAGATTAAACAGCTTCCCTGGTATTAGGTGATAGACGCTTTCATTCATTTATTCAACAAATGTTATCGAGGGTCTACCAGATGTCAGGCTCTATTCTAGGGGATGGGGATGTAACCTACATCTTCCTCTTTGTGAACAAGGTCCTTGCTTTCATGGAGCTGATGGTCTAGTGGCAGAAAACAGACACCCACTCACCAAATAAATGAATTCAAGTCAGAAAGTGGTAAATGATCCAAAGGAAAATAAAGCAGCATAAAGGAATCAATGGCGATGGGCTTACTATTTCACATGGGGTATGAGGAAAGGCTCCTGAGGAGAGGACAGCTAAATGAAGTCTTGACTGATGAAAAGGAGTGAGCCATTAAAGACCTGGTGAGAAAATATTTCAGGCAGATGGAACAGTAAGAGCAAAGGCCCTGAGGCAAGAATGTCCTCGGTACGTTCAAGAAACAGTAAGACGCTAGTGTATTTGCAGGTGAAGGGGAGGAAGGTGAGAGCAGAGAGGCTGTGTTAGTTCAGATTGTGCTGAGCACTGTGGGCATGATACAGACATCGGCTTTTGCTCTGATTCAGAAGGAAAACAACTGGAGTGTTAGAGCTGAGGAGTGACAGGATCTGTCCTAGGTTTTAAAAGGATCTCTCTGGCAAGGCTGTAGTGAGACCAGTTACAGGAATATTAAAGTCATACATGTGAGAGATGACAGGGGTGAGGGGAAACTGGGTTCTGACGGACTGGATGTGGAGTAAGTGAGAAAAAAAGAAGTCTAGGACTAGTCCAAGATTTGCGGCCTGCAGAGTCAAAAGAAGGTAGGGACAGACTGAGGGAGGAGCAGACTGAGGGTTGAGGAAATCAGGAATTCATCTCATACACGTTAAGTATGAGGTGCCGAGGAGCCACCCACGTGGAGATTATGAGTTAGTTGACAGCTGGATATACGTGTCATTAGTTCAATGAAATAAAACAGAGATAGAATTTTATATTTCAGAGTTATCAGTATATGGATGGCATTTTAAGTCCTGAAATGGGATGGGATGATCTCAAGAGCGAGTGTGGAGAGAAGAGGAGAGCGTGAGTGTAGAGAGGTTGGGGAGAGAGGAGGGCAGTATTGGCCGGGTGTGCTCCAGTGTAGGAAGGCGAGGGCTGAAGGAAGGCAGCTGACACTCAGAAGGAGCGGTCAGCCAGGTAGGTGAAGAGCAAGAGAGATGTGTTCTGGTGGTCAAGTGGAGACAGCGCTTTAAGATGAAGGCAGTGACCATCCATGTCAAACGCTGCTGATAGGTTGGGTCAAGCCAGGCCTAACAATTAACCCCTAGACTTGGCACTGTGGAGGGCACTGGATACCACGACAAGAGCAAGTTCTGTGCTTGCCACTGCCGGGTGGAGTCTGAACCCAGGCATGTGCAGCATGAGCTACTTTGTCACCGGCTCCCTGCCTTTGCACACAAGTGCCTGAATCTCTCTTGCCCTGTCTCTTCTTAGGCCCAAATTTCACTTCTTCTCCTACAACTCAGCTCAGGTGCTCCCTCCATCATGGAACCTTCCCTAATCCCTGTAGTCAACCTTAACTGCCATGACATTCTTCAATGAAGAACGAAACCAATTCTTCATTGGTGACCATGTCTAGATTTGTTGAATGGATGAATACTTGGATCAATAGAAATATGCTATGTAAACTCACACAGAAGAAGACAAAATGCTAAACAAAAGTGTGGTATTATTACCGCCACTGTTAAGGCAGCACAAGAATTTCTCAACAAGAACATTCCCAAATAGTAATCTGTGAGCACAGTCTCCCAGGGTGCTGCTTGGTCTGAGAAAGGAGCAGTACAGCACGGCTGGTGCCCAAGGAAGACTTCACTGTAGTTTCAAGGATCTGGGCTCTGGGCCCAGCTCTGCCACTGGGCGGTGTGACCTTGGGTGAGGCACTCCAAACTTCTGGGATGTAATTTCTTCACCTTTGAAATGAACAGATTGTATCACATCTGCTCAAAGATCCTTCTACCCACCTTGGTTCATTCTCAAATTAGAAACTAGCAAGTGGTACTGAGAGTTACTTGTGCTGGTTCTCTCTACCTAAACTATAAAATCTCAAAGAACAGGTTATTACTTCTTTGCATCAAGCACAGGGTCCTCGTAGATGCACAATAAATATTTTTTGATTTAAGAGATCATAAGGGATAAATCCTCTCTGGTCTATGAAATGTACACTGGCCTGTGCTCAGTGACCTCCTTCTAACCTGCCACACCCATCCCTTCCCCAATCATTCATCCATTCACTTACTCTGAAGTTGCTACTGGGTGCGATATTCCCTAGAAGTATAAAGGTTCATGACCCAGCTTTGTCACTAATTTTGTGCCTCTTGACACACAGTCTAAAACACAAGCCAGCACATTGGAACAGGACTGTCTTGGATAATCTAACCCAGGAAACTAGGGTACTTGTGGAAGGTAGTGCTAGATTATGGAGATTTTTGCATGCCAAGCTCAGACTTTGTGCTCAGGAAAATTAATCTACCATATCTAGGGCACCTTGGAGGGGGCAGAGAGTGGAGAAAGGGAGATCAGTTAGAAAACTGAAGGAGCAGTGCCATGTAGGTGGTGGTGAGGACCTGAACTAGCAAAGAGAGAGAGATGGGTGCCACTGCCTGCAAGCCTGTACTTTGATGGCACCTTTTTTGGGACAGTCCTTAAGATACTGAGTTAAGTCAACACTCGCTCTGCTCCAGGTACCTAGTCTATGCTAGAGATGTTCCCTGCATGCTGGGAGCATGGAAAGTACCAGGCAAAAAGTGGGGACATGGGGCTTGGGGTAGAGTTAAACAGAAAGTACACATCTAAGTGCAAAGCGATAAATGCTGGCTTGTGGTATAACCAGGGTGCTATTGGGGATGGGGGCTGCAGAGAGGAATGAGCATTTGAACTAGGTGTGCCAGATTTCTCCCTTTTGCCTCTCTAGATCCACTCCCCACCCTTCTCCACTTTGCTCTCTGACCTGCCCTCCAGGAGGCTGACCTGTATGGATCACATTAATGGGTTTCCTTGTTCTTAGTTTCTGGCTGCATATCTGAGGGAAGGGGGCAAGCTGAGGCAGAGTAAGGCTTCCCCTCACGCCCAGGAGGTTAGCCTTAGGTTAGCTGTGTCCTTCAACCAAGAGTCACTACTTCTCTCAAGGTGGTCTAGTCTACAGGACTCTCTCCTTCTGGGTTCTGGTTACTAGTCTCCCCCTAGGCCTGACTCATAACAGCTCTGCTGTTGTGATCCCTTGTGGTTTCCCTCTACCCCAGCCATACCTTTGTAATTAGTTCCTTTATCCCAGTTTGACTGTATCTGTCTTTCTTGTTGGGGCTTTCACGGATACCCTGGGCCTTTGCAATAAAAATTTGCAATTCTTTGGGACTTTATCCCCTAGTAAACTGTGAGGTCTTCCATGAGGAATCATGGCTTGTGATCTTGGCTCTATCTCTCTCCACCTCCACTGTCTAACAGTTTCCATTCGTGGTGGTTGCTTATTGTTTGTTAAAAGATGTTAATTTCTCCCCAGTCACAGCCATTCCTTTGACCCCAGCTGGTCATGCATGGATGGCTCTGTCCTGAATTTTCCCCTCTCAGTCCACGCCCCTGGCAGACTACCCAGGGGGCCACAGCTCCATTTTCCCCTTTCACCTTCTGGCTGTTCCTACCTCACTGTTTCTCAGTCAACAGGCCAAATGCTCCCACTAAAGCCTTTTCCTGCCCAATACACTCAAGTTTACAGTCTTCACGTCAATGTTAGATGCATGCGACCTCAGAAAAGATCCTAAATCTCTCTCCACCATAATGTCCAAGATTGCAAAACCAAGATAAAAATAATACTAACTTCAGAGGGTTGCTGGGAGAATAAAAACAAACGTGACGTCTTGTAAAATTTATTGTCTTTCCCATGAAATGTATCAGTGACTATAAAGAATAAGCAAGTTCTCTACAAACTCCCCCTACATCCTTTGACTGGTTTCCATGAGGTAAACACTTTATTTACACACTGAGCAGAATAATAATAACTGACCTTTCCCAAGTACTTACTCCCTGCCAGGGACTGTTCTAAGTGTGCTCTATATGTCATCTCATTTAATCTCCATAAGAACCGTGTACGACAGAACCTCTTTTATCCCCGTTCTGCAGATGGGGAAAAATCATCTCTCATCACAAAGAGATGAAGTAACTCGCCCAAGGCCAGGAGCCAGAATTGAAACCTAGGAAGCTTGACCCAAAGCCACGCTGTTCATCTCTTTGCTTATACAGTCTCATTCGTTTACATTCTCTGTGACATATGCAAAGACAAAACATAAAGATTGGCAGCAATTAATGAGATATCATGTGGAAATTATTAAGTAACTAAAAATAAAGTTTGCATTCTTGTGGAAATTCTTGTGAATTATAACTCAGCTCAGGCGTTACACTCCAAAATTCAAACAATCAATTGTGTTTGGTTACCTGAACTGCATTCTTAACATCTCAGTGTAGTCGAGGACACTAGACGTTCTAGATGGAGACTCACCTGAACTTAGTGCATGCTCCACTTCCTGCATGAGGGGGGAGGCGGTGGTCTTGATATCTATCAGCATACAAGTCACTATGGCCGGCACAGTTGTTTGGGGTGTTGCCTCCGTGGGCACCAGCTCGCTTGTGGCATGTGAAGTGGGCGTGTGGCCAGAGCTGTGCTCCTCTGTTGTGGACTCTGGCACGGTTGGGCCTCCTGTGGGCTTGGTGCTGGTCTCCGTGGAACTGTGCTTGGTGCTGATGGAGGCAGAAGGAACCTCTGGTAGTGGTGAGGTTGTTAGGGGTGAAGGTGATGAGGCTGGAGCCTGAGGGGAGGTGAGCGCGGGAGTCTCAGCAGGGTACTGAGACCCCGTAGCTGGCACACTCGCCTCAGAGGTGCCCGAGCTGTCTTCCGTGGGTGTGGGTGTTAAGTGGAGCCCACCGCTTGTTGGTGAGGGGTCTGGGTTTGTGCCTTCCCAATTCGAGGTTGGGCTGGTGGTCTCCTCTTCTCTGGGCTCTATGGAAATGTTCTTGGGGAGTGGAGATGTCTGGGCCGATGCTGTAACTGGGAGCACTGAGTTGCTGGAAGTGCCACTTGTAGGGGACGCAGGAGGGCTTTCTGGAGAGCCTGTCCAGACGGCTGTCCCTGGGGTAATCTCTGTTGGCAGAGAAACAGGCAGGCGGAGTGATGTAGGCATGCTCTGGACCCTCAGTCCTGTGGAAGAGCCGGTATGAAAGTGGTTAATGTATGGAAACCTCAGTCTGTTTCACAGCACTTTCATTTTCACTTTCTTATTTTGCACTGTGCCTCCCCAATTTTAAATATCTTCTTCCAGCTAATTGCTCTCTCCTTCCTTTGTAACTATCAGTAGGAACCAGTCTGAAGGCTCAGCAGGAGCAAATAGCGGGTCAGTCAACACAAGTCCAGCCAATACATGGAATGAACTAATCTTGTCACCCTTTTGCTTAAAACCGTGCCCTTAAAAAGCAAGACCCTCTGGGTAACTGACTTTACAGGTAATTTGCCTGGACTGCTGAGGGGCCTCCTCTACAACGCCTGAGGAGATGCCCAGGGTCTGTGCTGGGGGCGGGGAAAGAATGGTTAGAGAGTGTGCAGTGACTGGCAGGAGGGGAGGCAGCCCCTGCAGAGTGCCCTCAGTCCCGCCTCCCCCCACTGAAAAGCTGGAGAAACTCACTGATTGACTGTTCCCTGCCACAGGAGCTCATTGATTGGCTGTTGCCTGACACAGGAGCTCACTGATTGGTTGTTTTCTGCCCCAGAGTTGTGAGCTCTGCAATTAAGCACAGGGATGCAAGGGCTATGGCCGTGCCTGCTGGGATGAATAAAGGTGTGAGCACATTTCCTATGGAGGAGGAAAGGGGGAAGGTCCCAGAATAAAAGCTGGGAGGAGGAAGAAATATGAGGTTTGAAAATATTTTCTGAGACTAGAATCTAGTGCTCCCAAATTCTAGCCTGGGGCCTTTACAGTCATATCATTTTGCCAAACGTTCTCTTTTATATTTTGTAAAATTTAGTTAATTTCCTTTCTCCCTCCCTCCCTCCCTCCCTCCATTTACCCACTCAGTTTAATTAATTAATTAATTCATTCAAGTATTTAATAAATGTCTTCTATATGCTAGCACTCTGCTAGACACTGAGTTTATGATTTCACTTTTTATGTAACACATCTCTTGATCGCCTCCTCATGCCCGTGACCACTCCCCAGCTAGCATTTCCTCTAGTCAACTCCATCTCAGAGGATGGCACCCCCCCTCACTCAGTTGCTCAGTTAAAAGCAGACTTCATCCTTGATCCATCTCTTTCCCTCACCCCCACACCAAATGCATCAGCGAATCATGATGACACTACCTTGACAGTATAACCCAATCCAATCACTTTTCGCCACCTCCCCTATTATCTCAGCATCACTAGGGCCAGCGAGCACTCACCTAGACAACTGCCATAGCCTCTTACCTGGTCTTGCAGTTTCCAGGTTTTCTCGCTTTCAGTCTACTTTTCACATAGCAGCCAGTATAATCTTTCAAAGTGGTAAATCAGATCATATTCTTTAACTGATCAAAACCCTCCAAAGGTGTTCTGTTATACTTAGAACAAAATCCAACACTACTCCCCTATGCCATCCCATGTTCTCCTCATTATTCCAGTTGGTCTCTCCTCAACTGTCACCTCCTTATCAGAGGAGCCTTCCCAGACAATCCTAACCAAAATCATTCCTATTCCAGCCCCTCGCTTATTTTTTAAAAGATTTTTTGAACTTTTTATTGTTAAAATATACATAACATAACATTTACCATTCTAACCATTTTTAAGTGTTCAGTGGCATTAAGTATCTTCTCATTATTGTTCAACCATCACCATCATCCATCTCCAGAACATTTTCATTTTCCCAAACTCAAAGTCTGTACCCATTAAGCAACAACTTTCCATTCTTCCCTTTCCTTATCCCCTGGAAACCACTATTCTACTTTCTGTCTCTATGAATTTGACTCTTCTAGGTACGTCATATAAGTAGAACCATATAATATTTATCCTTTTGTGACTGGCTTATTTCACTTAGCATAACATCTTCAATGGTCATCCATGTTATAGCACGTGTCAGAATTTCCTTCCTTTTTAGGCTGAAAAATATTCTATTGTACGTATATACCACATTTTGTTTATCCATTCATCCACTGATGGACACTTGGATTGCTTCCACCTTCTGGCTATTGTGAATAATGCTGCTCTGAACAGGAGTGTACAAATATCTGTTTGAGACCCTGCTTTAAATTCTTTTGGATATATACCCAGAAGTGGAATTGGTGGATTGTATGGTAATTCTGTGTTTCATTTTTTGATGAACTGTCATACATTTTGCTCATTTTTGTTTTTCATAACAAAACCTGGTCTTATTCAGGGCTGTTTCCCCCAAGCCTAGGACAGTGCCTAGGTCATTAAGCACTCAATAAGTGTTTGTGGAAGGAAAGAGAGGAGAGGAGAGAGGTAGAGAGGGGAGGAGAGTGAAAAAATGAATTAACTTAAGAACTTTATTCAAAAATGCTCCCGCATCTCTCTACTCTCTTCTGCATATCACTTAGTATGAACACATCTGTCATAGCTGCCTCAGGGATGGCTGCCTACTGGTGTTATCTGAGGAAGAAACCTTGCTTAAAAAGTCAGCCTCACTTTGTCATTCTACCATGACATATACCCATGCCCGATGTCTTGTTAGGTTTTCAAATTTTTAACCCTCCATACTCTGAGGAGATTTCCTTGGGGGTAACATACAGGTAACAGGCAACCATGATCAAGATTCATAAGGAATAAAACATAGGCTAGATTCTAGCACAGAGGAAGGGAGAAAGAGGAATGGGGAGGCATTCAGGCACATGGGATAAACTGCTTACTTCATTCTGCCGCACAACAGATTCAATAGCTTATGGAAAGTCTTGCTACAGAATCTATCCTGAAAACAGTTTTCTCATTACTTAACTGAATTTAACATTTGGATTGTTACCAAAATAACTGGTTTTATTTTATGTAAAAGGAGTTGGTCAGGTCCATAAACTACAAGAGAGTTACTCTTCTAGTAAACAGGAGGACGGGCCTCCCAAATTAGGCCACATAATAGGCCATGTTGCTCTGGTGGACTTTTGGCAGCTGTAAAGTATCAATAATTTCAGGATGAATACAGATCAAGACATCCTTGAAATATGGACAAAACAATAGTTGGGACAAATATCATTAAAACACTGGATCTTCATATGTGACCCTTGGAGCTTACTGGCTTTGCATCCTGGTAGCTCCCATGGCTCATTAAGGATTCTGAGGCCAGAAAAAAAAAAGAAATGACAATGTTTAACTGCTATTCATAGTATCATATAATAGATGGGCAGATGGAGGCAGAGAGAGCCTTAGTCTGGTAGCTGAGTCAGAGTCTTTGGAAGCCTGGGATGAATGAAGAATGAGTCATATAAAAAGAAGCACTAATTCATTCATTCAAGCTTTTATTGAGTAGCTTCTATGACCATGGGTTTGCCCTCAGAGAGTTCACTATCTAACAGGACATAAAGGACACCCAACGTTCTGTAATATGATGTGATAAGTGCCTTATGGAAGTAAAAGCAAGTCGCATTGGGAGCCGTGAGGAAAGACGAATAAATTCTGTATGGGGACCACGAAATGTAAAAAGTATACAAAAGTCATTTTCAAATGACATTTAGAAAAGTCACAGAAGAGATGGTATTTGAATTGGGTCTGAAAAGATGAGAACACACAAGATGCCATTAAGGAATATGATGCTCAGGGTGACAATTACATTGTCATTTCCAGTGGAGCTAAAAGCTGTACCATAGAAATCATTATAGTGCTGAAAATGACATGCTCCAGGAATTGGCTTTGATGCTGGAGACATTCATTTTCTCGTCTAACTCTACTACACTTTTATAACCTACCTTCCTGTTTCCAAGGAGGACTGCAGGTGGTCATTCATTTTTCTTGGCTGCTTACTGGGTGCTTAAAGTACTTGACAGTCTCGTTCAGGCAACTCCTACTTCTAACAAAACAATAATGCATGAAATTGTGTGGCGACTGGTTATCTTCACTTGAACAAGGCATTAAATGACTCTTCTTTGCCTTAGTTGACGGTACATTCCATATTGCTCTGACTGCATGAGGATGGGTCTTTCAGCATGAAGTTATCCAAGGCTCAGGCGCCATGACTATCCTAGAGAATGCCTGCTGTCCTGGTTGGCTTGGGCTGCCAGAACACAATACCACAGACTGGGTGGCTTTAACAACAGAAATTGACTTGTCACAGTTTGCAGGCTGGGAAGTCTGATCAAGGTGTGGGCCAATTCAGTTTCTGGTGAGAACTCCCTTCTTGGCTTGTAGGCAGCCACCTTCTAGCTGTGTCCTTACCATGTATGCTCGTGGAGAAAGAGAGAGAACAAGCTCTCTGGTGTCTTTTCTTACAAGGGCACTTGTCCCACCGTGAGGGCCCACCCTCATAATCTCATCTAACCCTATTTACTTCCCCAAAGCCTCATCTCCTAACATCATCACACTGGGAATTAGGGCTTCAACATTCAGAATCACTGAGTAATAGTCTCAAGAAATATCATTTCTGCTTTCTCATACATAGAACCTGTGTTTCCACAGGAATACCAACTGAATGAGTCAAACAGGCAAGGATTTATATTCCCTCAGGATTTCAAAAAAATTTTTAGAGCTAGAGAGGGCCTAACTGTTCGGTGAGTACAACCCTTCATTTGATAAATGAGAGAACAGACATAGAGAGGAGAAGTGATGTAATTGAATTTACATATCTAAGAGGAGGAATTAGGCGGTGTTGCCTAGAAAGAATTGTGTAGGGACAGAGTTAGAACTCCCACCCTCTGACCCCACCACCACACTGGGCCCCAGCCTCGAAAATGCTCGTGGAATGTACTGTAGGAACCACCCTTACAGAGAAAGCAAGGAGAAGCCCACAGGAGACTGGACAGCTGAAGGAGTTAAGATAACGTAGTGCCCCATACACCTTCCCATCCAGAGGAGAGCCACTTTCCTTTGATGAAAGGAATTAGTTCTAATATTTCCTTGAGAAAATGGCAGAGTAAATAGAATGAAGAAGTTGAACCCATTATTCTCTAAATTAGAGGTGAATGAGCATTGCTCCAAAACAGAGTGACAGTGCCTGATATGGTATGCCCTGCCTGGGCAGTTACAGGCCCACATGCCTGAAATAGATTGACTCAAGGAAGGAAATCTCTTAGACTTGGCCCAAATGAGAGGTCTAGGGTATGATGGCCAACTTAATCTGAAATTCCTCTTTGTAAGTTCACAAATGGCAGCCTTTCCTGAAGTTTGGTCAGGTTAAAGCTTTTCTGTTGCAAGAATAGCTGACAGATTACCATTCAGAAGAAAAGCAGATTCTTAGCTGGATAGAAAATTATTCGTGTCCATGTATCTTGTCCTCTATGGGAGAGACCAACATAGTTTATGTCTCTTTGATATATGAAAGAACTGTGTCTGGCTTGACCCCTGGTTTCTTGCCTTGTTAGGAGGAGGGATTTGGGGGCCGGTGGCTGCGACAGGTGGGCAAGTTCTCTCAATGCTGAGAGGACTTACAGGATATTCCAGGGTAGAGACTCTGCATTCCTCCTGGTCCAACTTGGTGTCACGAATACAGGTCTGCAATGTTGGCAGCTTGTGGACAATGAGTGCCCTGAACTGTCACCTCTTCCTGGGTTTCCTGAGCAGCAACCTGGGGCCAGCACCAGAGTCCCAGGCAGCCTGATTACCTGTGCTGCTCATCTATGCTCCCCCCCTCAAACATGTCCTTTCCTGCCCTTGGCTTGTCAAGTACCTGAGAAAACATGTGACAAAGCTTTGGCAAGTTCAGTGAAACTCAATCAAAACACAGTCAAGCCTTCTCCTCTTGCTGCCAAGTCGGCTGAGTGTTGCCTTTGCCTGTGGTCTTCGTGGATCATGCCAGGCCTGCCTGGCAGAGGCCCCACAGTGCTGAAGGTCTGCAGGCTAAGTAATTGCTAACGGTTACTCCACACAGCCACCCCCTCGAGCTTCTTAAAAGACCAACTGGACCACATCACTCCCCTTCGAGAGCTGAGGGGAGGAAAGGAAGCCTGAACTGGCTTCTCTCTATACTGAGGATAAAACTTCAAATCCCCCCCAAGGCCTAGAAGGCTCTCCATGATCCAGCCCCAGTCTGTCCAGCCTCCCTCCCCACCAGGTCCTCAAACGCACCGGGCTTTTCCTTTAGTGTACTCCTTCCGCCTAAACAGCTCTCCCTCTTTTCTCTGCCTGAGTTATTCCTATTCATCCTTCCAGTGACAGCTTCCGGGCCTTTGCTGATTCTGCTAAATCCATCCTCCCACCCTCAATCCCTCCTGTGCTCAGAGCACCTTGTATCTTAACTTCATAGCACTGAAATTGGCATGTAACTGCTTATGGGAAGCTTTGTTTAATGCATTCCTCCCCCTTCAGACTCTAAGATTCACATGGAAGACGGACCATAGTGGATTTGCTCACCATGTATCCTCACTGCCCATAGTAGGAATTCAAAATATTTATCTATACACTGAATGAGCGAGTGAGCTGAGTACTTTGTGAAGGGCACTGTGCTGAGCACTTTACATGCATCATTTCATTTAATTGTAATAACCATTGTTATTTTGGTTTCACAGATGATGAAACAGAGGATCAGAAAAGTTAAGTAACTTCTCTAAGGTCACACAGCTAGTCCATGGCACAGCTGAAGCTTGAACCTGAAACTGTCTGGCTCTAGGTTACCCTCTAACCCATCTACTGTATTGTACTGGGAAATGCAAGGGTGTTTTTGAAATCCGGGGCCCCAAGTTTATAAGGCAATCAATCACCAGTTTTCCTCTATCTCCCCTAATAAATTCTCTAGTGTGGGCCACTAGAGTGATCTTTAAAAAAATTAGCTGACCATATGAACTCTTTTCCCTCCCTTTACTTCCATTACAGGCTCTTTAATGTCCTCAGGATAAATCCTGAACTCCTCAGCGTGGCACATTAACACCTTTTCTGATCTCCTGACCCCACTCCTCAGGAGCCCTGCGATTTTAGCAATCTGAAGCACCTGTGATCCCTGACTGTGTGCCTCCCAGCCTTTGCTTTTGCTGCTCTTCCCACCCAGACTCCCCTCTGCGCACCCCAATTCTGAGAATTCTAGAGCCTCCCCTCTTCTATGAAGTATTCTCCGACTTGACAGAGCCCTTCCCTCTGTGGCCACAGCACATCATACAGACTCTAACTGCAGCCCACGTTATAGTGAGTCATAATGTCTCTCCATGCTTGTCCCCCGTCAGGCTGGGAGCCCTCATAATACGGACCACAGCTTGTTTTGTGTGTCTTAGTGCCTGGCACAGAGAAGGTGCTCAATAAATATTCATTGAGTAAAAACATGGATTTTCTACCCGTTGAAAAACAGAAGTGTTCTCTGGCTTATATGCTGGGCCACGATAGCAGAAACGCATCTTCCCTTTGATTTTTCTGTAAGTTCCACAAACACCACCAGCTAATATGAACTTTTGGATGTATTTCTAAACAGACTTTTGCTATTGCTGCTTGCTTGTTTCCTCTTTGGATACTGCGGGGTTTTCCCTCTCTCTGTGTGATACACACCAGAGTCATCAGCTCTTGAAATTCTAGCCATCAATCAATTGGCCCAAACACAGGCTGGCCTTTACCATCCCTGGATTAAACTTCAGCAAGTGTTTAAGAGAGAGAAAAAGAGACAGAGATTAAAAAAAAATCTTAAAATGATATATATATATATATATATTTTGTGTGTGTGCGAGGAAGATCAGCCCTGAGCTAACATCCAATACCAATCCTCCTCTTTTTTGCTGAGGAAGACTGGCCCTGGGCTATCATCCATGCCCATCTTCCTCTACTTTATGTGGGACGCTGCCACAGCGTGGCTTGACAAGCAGTGCGTCGGTGTGTGCCCAGGATCTGAACCTGCGAAGCCCGGCCCGCCGCAGCGGAGCACGCGCACTTAACCACGGCACCACCGGGCCAGCCCCTATATATATATTTTTTAATATCAAAGCTAGATCTTAGAGTTCTTTAGGTTGAGTGAAGCCGCTGTTTGGGACCCTCACACTTACAAAAATTCCCCACGTTGCTTTTGGTTGGGGCTGCTAAGGGCATCCAGCACTCCAGAAGTTTCATTTCACATCTGCAAAACCATTACTAATCAGAGCCTGGTCCAACCATATGGTATTTGAAAGCTGTCATATGTCTAGACAGAATGTGTAAGCCACAAAGCTATCAAACTGTGTTTAAGAAGACACTTGTTTGAAGTAGAAAAGCCATATTCTCCTGAGCGTTTTGTTTATGGAAATGAAATACAATTTTAGTCCAAAAAGAGGAAAAGCACTTCTGTTTTCCAGCCACCGAATCAGAACCTACAGACCTGATGTATAAGTCAATTTCTCCATCCACAAAATCAGGGCTAATGATCTCACCAGCCTCCCTGTGGGTGCTGGGAATGCTGATGAGAGAATAATATTTGTGAAGAATGTTGTACTTCCTAGAAAAAAAAGATACCATCTTCTTTCTTTTCCCCAGAAGCAACATTGGTCTCTGTCAGTCAAATGTCCCCCAAAACTCATTATCTTTAGGTTGGGAAGGACTGTGCTGGTCGCCTTAGGAGGAAGCCTGTCTAAGCAAGGATGCCAACAGATGCCTGAAATTCTGAAGGTACCGTATTGGGGTCTCTCAGGGTAGGGCAGTGGAGAGAAACAGACAGTGGAGGGAGGGCAAGTACCTTCTCTTCAGCTGCTTTGTGGTTGATGGTGGATATGGGCACATGCAGTGGGTAGCAGGATGGGAGAAGACGACAACCTAGCGTCTCCTTCAGATAGCAAGGGATTTTCTGAACAACAATGTCAAGTTGTCTGGTACTTCCCTTCTATGAGCTCAGTCCCAACATCTGTGGGGATGAAATGTTTAGACATTTTAGACAGAAAATGTCTAAACACGCAACTGTTATAAATTAAGATGTGTCTGTGGCCCAGGCTTTGCTCCATGCAGGACCCTGCAGCCCATTCCCAGGGGATCCTTCTAGTGACCTCGAGACTAATGGAACCAGGGCGGTGCAGGCCAAAGCTGGGCCTGGGCCCACCTGAAACCAGGATGGAGACTGACCTGGGCATGTTTCCCAGGCAGCTTTGGTGGGCAGGCTCCCCTTCTGAGGCCTCACATTTTCAGGCATTCCTAAGCAGAAGGGTGGGGCAGAGCGCAGGGAGCACTTTGGGTGATTCTCAAGGTGACCAACTTTATTTATTTATGTATTTATTTTTATAATTTTATTTATTTATTTACTTTTTCTCCTCAAAGCCCCAGTAGATAGTTGTATGTCATAGCTGCACATCCTTCTAGTTGCTGTATGTGGGACGCGGCCTCAGCATGGCCGGAGAAGCGGTGCGTTGGTGCGCGCCCGGGATCCGAACCCGGGCCAACGGAAGCAGAGCGCGCGCACTTAACCGCTAAGCCACAGGGCAACTTTAAACAAAGGCAGCCACTCCGCTGGTGACCCTGAGCTGGGCTGTGATTCTCTCCTCCCTACACTCACTCAGGTGCTCGTAGGCCACACCCTCTGGCCTGGGGCCCCAATTCAGTTCCTGTGTCCCTGCCTGTTGGCTCAATCTGTTACTGAAATTTCAAAATAATTTCTCATGGGACTGAAAAGAAAAAAAAGTCTTCATGCTTGAGTGTTTGTAAAATCTCTTCCCTGGTCGACAGGGAGCTTACCCTTCCTTCTACTCCACCTCCTACAGCCTACATCACAATCACATTTCTCATACCCTGCAGCCCCTGGAAACTACTAGAACTTAAGGAAACCCGGAACATCAGCCGGCTTTGACTCTGAACCTCTTCCTTCAGAGGATCGTCTTTAGACTCAGAATTGCCCAAATGGCTGAGGCCGCCCTGGGGCAGTTGCGCCACTGCCTTCTCAGCCTCAACGTACTTGCCTACTTCTTCCCCCGCTTTGTCTCCAGCTCAGCCGAGCGCACCATCCATGACTCTTTGTTCACAAAGAGGTGGAGCTCTTCAGGTGGCCAGCTCCATCGCAATCCGCCTTTGGAAGGACGGCTCACAGGGGCATCCCAGGCTGACGAATCCTGGCCTTCCTATTGGTGAATTAATCAACAATTTGCCTAGTCACAGGATAATGCCCACGAAATGCAATCAGATAAATGAAGCTGCTTGCTACATAGCTTCTTAGTTAACACTTCTCTAACGCCTATTACAAGCCAAATGCTGGGGACTTTACAAGCATCAAGTCCCTAAATCTTCACAATAAGCCTAAGTCTTATTATTATGCCCATTTTACAAATGAGCAAACTGAGGCAGAAAGAGGTTAAATAATTTACCAAGACATGTAACTAGAAACTAGTACAGCTTGGATTCAAACTCTAGAAGGCAGTCTATCTCAATGACTAGCCTTCTTAACCCAAGAAGAAGGCAAGTTGCTATTTATAGATGTATAGCTGAGATTGATGGGACATATGCTAAGGGACTTCTGGGAAAATTTTGCTTCCTTATAAAAGGAATATACAAGAAACAGAAATTCTCTTGGTACCTACTCTTCCCTCCTCCTTCCTGTCTTTAATGTAGATGTGATGTCTGGCACAGTGGCAGCCATCATGTGAAGCCAAGGATGAAATTCAACCCACTAAGGATGATGACAGTAAAAGAGAGACAGAGCCTTTCTCCTTGATAGTACTGTTGATCTTGCCAAGCCAGGCCCGGAATGTCTGTCACCAGACTTTCTGTTAAATAAACAATAACTGCCTTTGGGGATTAAGGCACTGTTGGCCAGGTTTTTTATTACTTGCAATATGGACGATCGAGCACGTAAAAAGCTTTTCACAATGCCTGGCACAAAGTAAGAGCTCAATAAATATTAGGCTATTACATTGACCTCTGTCTATTTGGAACCTGGGCCCAAATGCCTTCCCCTCCTTTAATCTGCTAATGATTTACAAAAGGCACTTTTTAGGCACCATCAGAGGGAGACTGTGGCATTGGCTGTGAGCCTCGGGGATGGAGAGCTCCTCACATCCTTCAATGAAGAACAGGCAGCTGGACCTGTCAGCGTTCCCAGAGGTATTCTCTAAACTGATGCCGTGAAAGCTGAGCAGCCTCGCACGCCCACAGAACGCATCAGAAAGGAAACACACACACACACCCCCGCCCAGCTAAATGTGACTTGTATTTTTCCACCTTATTAAAAAAAAGTTCAGAAACTTCTGGGGCAGTTTTCACCATGAGTCTTGATACGACATGCCTGAGGCAGGGTGGCTGCAGTAGGCTGAGGAAGCACGAGAAACAGCACTCAACACAATCAGGGACCTTGTTATTTTTAGACAAGCTGGCCTGCCTTTATCAGTGCTATGGGGTACAAGCAAGAATACACTCACAAGAGTGGCATGCTACTATTATTTTTAAATTTTAAGCATCACTTAGCAGTTTACTTTTAAAAAATTCAACTAGACCTTTGTTTGTTTAGGTCCAATTCAAGCAATACACATTGAGTGCCTGCTGTGACCAAGGTATCTAAGCAATATGGAAGAAGGCATCCCGGAAGAGACATAAGTGTATTCTATATTTCATATAGCCTTGTCATTGACCACTGCAATTCGACTCTATTTTTCTCTCTGTATATTGATACTCATTGCCTTTTGCATGCGACCTTTCTGAATGAAGATCTCTGATATTGGTGCAGATATGTTTCCTCCTTTACCCTCTTTTCTCCACACAGATTGTCTGTTTTGTTAAGTATGTTGAAAGGCCGGTGCTATGGACTGAATATTCGTGTCCCCCCACTTTCATGTGTTGAAATCCTAACCCCCAATGTGGTGGCATTAGGAGGTGGGGCCTTTGGGAGGTGCGTAGGTCATGAGAGTGGAGCCCTCGTGAGTGGCATTAGTGCTCTTATAAAAGACCCCACTGAGCTCCTCGCCCCTTCCACCATGTGAGGGCACAGAGAGAAGGCGCCGGCTATGAGCCAGGAAGAGGGCCTTTACCAGAACGCAACCACGCTTGGTGCCTGGATCTTGGACTTCCCAGCCTCCAGAACTGTGACAAATAAATTTCTGTTGTTTATAAGCCACCCAACCTGTGGAATTTTATTATTGCAGCCCAAACAGACTAAGACAGAAGGGGAAAAACAAGTAGGTGAAAGGAATTGGTAGGCTATTCAGTAACACATGAAAGTAAGGTATTAATTAACTATAATTTCTGCCCTTTAGCTCTCTTTCTGCCTTTTAAACTGTCTCCTAAACTACAGATTTAAAAACGTACGGTGTCAGGATATAGTTCCTAGAATCTGAAGATCTCTGTCCTCTACAGACAGCTAAATGAGAATGAGGTTTGTTACTCCCTTGAGTGTTCAAGGCTGGAAGCGCTGAGGCAGGATTTGGAACCCTGAGGTCTCTATCTGGCTTTGTAGGTGTTGAGGCCATAGTTCCTTGGACAAGCTGCTTCTCTTCTTCAAGACTCAGTTTCCCTGATTATTAACTCTTTTCTCCATTAGGGACCTTCCATGCTGTGCTTGGCCTCTCTGCTGAGACGCCATTTTCAGATCTAGGACTGGGTGGAGCATGAAAGCTGTGGATGGAACCACACTGTGCAGCAAGACCCAACTCATCACGGGGGCTCCAGGAGAGGACTTTTTTTTATTTTCCCCTGGAATGTGCTCCAAGTCCTGAGATGTTGTCAAAGACAGGCAGTAGGGAACCATGCACCCATTCTTTCCCTGAATAAGGAGAAAGAGCCTAGAGAACGGGAGCTCGGTCATTAGGAAGTTCCAGCTACATGTGCGTGCTTGTAGCTCACACGAAGGTATGAGGAGCATTCAGCTAAGGTGGGACAACACTTATTTCCAGTTTGTGTCTTATTAGGATAACCTATTAATTGTGTAGGAGTGAATCTTCTCTAAAGAAATGTACCTCATCATGAACTAAATCAGTTGAAATCAGTACCAGGAACCATGGCTTATGTAAGAGATGTTGTGGATAACGAATTTTAATCAAATACTTTAAGTGACGAGGGGAACTGGCTGTTGGGAAGAAATTCCATGGTGAATCCTCATTTAACGTGATTAATTACTTCCTAGTTTGTCGCCTGTGTAAAGAAGCTGTTTGATTTTTAATTTACCTAAAAATCCCGACTCTCTTCTGCTCTTGTTCCCCAACACATTACTACTCCGGAAAGAAGCAGCTTGCTTTCCTTACGGAATTCGCATCTCCGCTTAAAATAACACAAATCACCACTTGGGTCCACACAGCCACATAAACATCATCTTCAGAGTTTCATTTGTGAACCGACCTCCAACTGCTGCTACCCTTGGTATCTCTTATACGCCCGCAGCACAGCCACCTCATGAAGCAAAGTGTCAGCAACACGAACTGGGGAGGCGCCCCCGGCGCTGTTATTGAGGACAGCATATTCTGATGAAAATCTTTGGGCTCCATTAAAATGCTACTCCACAGCCACTGCTGACAGATGCTATTAAACACATCAATCTGGAAGGACAGTCTGGTGACGTGAGCTAACTCGGGTGAATTGCGGCAGCTGCATCAAAATTGGCTCCCTCCGCTGGTAGCTTAACTCGAAGAATAATTTTGCTCTTGGCGTACTTATTCGGAATAAATTTATAAGTGTTGCTGCTTAGAAAAAAATTATTCAAAAAGTAACTCTGCCTATTCTATATCTTATGAACCACTTCTTTAATACATTCCTATGCTCCCTCTGGCAATGTTGAGGTTATATTGTGACATCCCAAATGCACACATGCTCAGTTTGAGGCATAGGCAGCTCTACCTTGTGACTCTATTTTAAAAGTGCTTCTCAGGTCTAGACATCCAGCCTGGCGTTCTCTCTTGCGTCCCAGCCCCTATCTCCAAATGCCTTTTGGGCTGTGCCCTCAAAGTCAGTAAGTCTAACAACAGGTATATCTTTCCCCATCAAAACAGCTCCTCTGGGCTTATTTCTGTCATCACTCTTCCCCTTATCCAAGTTCTTTTCAGTTTATTTTTTTAAAATAAAATTGTATATATTTAAGGTGCACAACATGATAATTTGATATATATATCAAATACATAGTGATACACAGTGAAATTACAGTGATTACTACAGTCAAGCTAATTAACATATCATCCCCTCCAATAGTTACCATTATTTTGTGTGATGAGAGCACCTGAAACCCACTGTTTTAGCAAATTCCCATATTCAATACAGTATCATTAACTGTAGTCACCATGCTGTACATCAGGTCTCTAGACTTATCCATCCTAGGTAACTGCAACCTTGTACCTTTTGACCAAGATCTTCCCATTTCCCCACCTCCCGCCCTTGGTAACCACTGTTCTACTCTCTGCTTCCATGTATCGACTTTTTTAGATTCCACATATAAATGAGATCATGTAGTTTTTTTCTTTCTGTGTCTGGCTCATTTCACTCAGCACAATATCCTCCAGGTTCATCCATGTTGTTGCAAGCGGCAGGATCTCTTTCTTTTTTTATAATTTTATTTATTTATTTTATTTTTTCCCCCAAAACCCCAGCAGATAGCTGTATGTCATAGCTGCACATCCCTCCAGCTGCTGTATGTGGGACGCGGCCCCAGCACAGCCGGACAAGCAGTGCGCCAGTGCATGCCCGGGATCTGAACCCAGGCCGCCAGCAGCGGAGCGCGCGCACTTAACCGCCAAGCCACGGGGCGGCCCAGGATCTCTTTCTTTTTTTAAAGGCTGAATAATATTCATATAAATATATTGACACTAGAGATTTTGATATCTATCTCTCTCACAATTTCTTTATCCATTCGTCCAAAGTCACACAGCTCACATGAGGCAAAGCTGGGGTTTGGGCCCAGATATGTCCAACCATTCCCAGAATCCTTCAGGCCTTTTTGTAAGGAGGATCTTATTCCTGCAGCTATAGAGGCTACTAAGGGAAACACTTTGCACTGTGGTGAAACGTTAAGCTACACATGAACACATACAGATATACAGACACAGACAGACACACACACACACCCTTCTAAATGATCTATCAGAAAGGAAACACTTTTTTCTACCTAGCCAAACATACAAATTCCTCATAGATGTAGCCAGAAGGAAATGGGTGGGTCACTCTTCAGGCCGGAGGACAGATGCCCCCATGTCCTTCCGCAGGGGCTCTCTTCCAGCCAGACTATCAACACACCTTCTCTTTAGTTCAGAGGCTGCTTTTACCATCACGGATTCACATCTCCCCCTAAAAACACTTATCAGCTGTTTGTCAGGTCTCTGCAGACTGAAACAGAAGCACTTCAGCTTGGTATGGCTATGGGGCTGTAATTGCATTCACAAGTCTTCATCCAGAAAAATCTACGTTTTATGAAGCCCTTATCAAATAATGATATATAGAAAAGCCAAAATTATTCTTTGCAAGATCAGAAATAGCATTTCTATTTGCTATGTAATTGAATCAAGAGCATTTCAGCTTTGGCTTCTCTCTTTGAAATCCACCCTTTCATTCATGACCTAAGCAAGTAACAGAATAAAAAGGATACAAGAAAACTTTCTGATCCATACAGAGAAATTAATTCTCCTTTCTATGTGTGATCATACACACAACCTAGAAAGGAATATGCCTGGTAATAATTTTGATTTCTGCTTCACTGTTATAAAGCCACAATCAGTTTATGTAAACACTACTGAGAAAAAAGAAGGAAAGCAAAATTCTCTTTAAAAAATAAAAGTGGTAAACTCTCCAGGAATTAGCAAGTCTAAATCCCCAGCCTCACAAATGAGCCCCGACTCCATCATTCTGGCTGCACATAGAGCATTTCTCCTTGGGTGACATTTTATCACCATATTCAACAGGTCACAGTCTAAACTGAGCAATTCCAAAACAAATTCTGCCAAATGCTCCCTTGATGCTGCCAATGGCACTAGTTAGCTTTAATGTATTAGAAGAAAGTTCTATTTCCTTCTCATTTTTGTTTTCTATATCCTGTCAAACTCAATCTTCGTTTATCCTTCAATTAAAAAAGTTATTTAGAGCCCACTAGATACCATGCTAAGTGTCAGGGATCAAATAATGAACAAGGTCATTGCCCTCACAGAGTTTAATATTCAGTAGAGTGAGCCAATTATTAAGTCTGAGGTGAGAGTGCTGTGTAATTAGTGATGGTACGGGATACTGTTCAAGCACGTCGGAGGGGGCCTGAGGCACACGTGGGTCAGGGTGTTAGAGCAGACTTTCTGAGGGAAGTGACCTCTCAGATTGGATGTGAGGGATAAGTAGAAGTCAGTCTGTGAAGAATGGGGGCGAGGGGTGAAAAGAAGGAAGAACAGCATTTTAAACCGAAAGAACATCGTGTACAAAATCCCAGAAATGAGAGAGCATGAAGTCTTACGTCTAGAACCTGGAATGCAAAGTGGACAAGGGCGAGAGGCAAGGCTGAGGAAACCCTCAGGAGCAGATTATGCAGGGCCTTCTAAGACATGTATGAGCTTTGGACTTCATCCCAGAGATTTTGAACAGAGGAGTGATGTGATTGGCTTCAGGCTTTTGGAAGATGACTCTGGTGAGGCTAGAGGACTGTTTGGAGGCTGGCAAGTCTGCAGCGGGGGAAAGCAGTTGGAGGCTGTTTCAGAGAAGAGAAGACGCTGTCCTGGACTAAGGCAGTGGCCTGGAGATGGAGAGAGGTGAATGCACTCAGGATCTCTCTTGGCCTGGGCTCCTTTAATGTCACTCTCATTACCTATCACGGGGTCCAAACACAGTGAATACTTGGGGGTCTGCAGAGCAGACACGGAACTCGGGAGCCGGACTGCACTGTTAAACCCTAACTGCTCCTAGTAGCTCTGTGAGCATGGGTAAGTTATTCAATCTCTTGGTGCCTTGGTTTTCTCAAATGTAAAATAGGGATAATAACAGTATAAATCCCATAGTAAATACACAGTGAATGCATAAACATGTAAGCACTTAGCACAGTGCCGGGCACATAAGAAGCACTCAATAAATATTAATTCTGAGTATTCAATGCATTTGGTATTGTATTGCTATTTCCTTTATTCACAATCTCATCAGACCCTCTTCAGTCTACCCCATGATGGCGTCTTACACAGCCTTCCCACCATATTCCTCCCTCATCTAACTCTGCTCTGCGCATGGCTTCTAGATTAATCTTCAAGACATCTTTCCTCACGTCACTTTCCTTTTCTAGATCTCATAAACCTCTCAGTAAGTCCAAAATCCTTAATCTAACAATGAAACCCTTCCTTAGCCTGGTCTTATTGACTCTTCTCTAAGCTCATTTCCCATTATAGTTATACTCCACGGTTGCCCTTTTGGTTTACAAGAATTTACATTTGCAAGGAGTTTCATGTACTATCTGTTTTGGCTGATGATGATGCATTTTCACATTTATGAGAACTGTTTTGGATGGTGTGGACCTCCCAAGTAGCTGAGCACCAGGAAACAAGAGCCCCTATGAGGTTATCTTCCAGTATTTTTGGTTTGCAAGTCTATCATAGTGACAATCTTATGCACCATTTGCAATACTTTTATTGATTTATTTTGTCTTTTGTGGACTAAAAAAGGACAGTGAAGGTTTAAATGTATAGCACGCCATAGCCATAAATGAGCTGAACAAAGGCATTCAGCCTTACACAGAGTAATTAAGGGAGGGAAATTGCCTTGGAAGGCCATGCCATGACAACTAGTGTCATCTACTGAAGTGACAGTGTCCATTTTAAGGGGATTTGGTGTTTTAGTAAAGCGGCTTAATTTCGGGGCTCAGGAAGCATCAACATCCCCTGAAGTTAATAGTGACTGTGCTTTAGACTTATAAGAATTTGCCTTTATGGAAGTTTTCAGGAAGAAATTACCCTTGAAAGGTTGAGGAACTCTGTTTTCTTCAAAAGGCACACTACGCTCAGTGTTGGGCATCGGCTCACCTTCCCCTCCACACCGTACCAGTGTCTGCTTCCTGGTCTTGCTGGTACCCCACCCTCTGCCACAGGTCCCTCCCCACCTTTCTTTCATGAATTTACCAAAGCCTGACTCGATTGCTACGTCTTCTGTCCTCTGTGAAGTCTTTTGTAATAATTACAACCCACATTGACTTTTCCCTTTTCTAAACGTTTATGGTCTAGTCCTTCTTCATTTACATCTTTTTTGAGTATATGTATAATTAATGTACAATAAACAGCACATATTTCAAGTGTACAAAGCTGAAGAGATTTGACATATGTATACTCCTATGAAACTATCACCACAGTCGCGGGGATGAACATACCATCATCCCAAAAGTTTTGTTGTGCCCCTTGGTAATCCCACCCTTCTTCAAACCCAGCCCTGTTCCCAGACAACCACTGATCCACTTCCTGTCACCAAAAATAAAAAATTGTCATACATTTCACTTCTTCATTTGTTGCAAGATTATTTTTGCCTTAAACACTCAATTATCTTGTAAAGATGTATAAAAAATAAGGGGAAAAGTATTTTAAATTTATCCCCATATATATTCCATTTCCCTTCTCCTGGTGTATCAGTTCTATATTGCTGCATAACAAATTACCCCAAAACTGAGTAGCTTAAAACAACATGTATTATTTCACAGTTTCTGTGGGTCAGGAATTAGGGGGCTGCTTAGCTGGGTCCTCTGTCTCCAGATTTCTCACAAAACTGCAATTAAGGTGTCTAGAGCTTCAGTCAGCTCAAGGTTCAATTGAGGAAGGATCTGTTCCTACATTTGTTCATATGGTGGTTGGCAGGATTCAGGTCCTGGGGAGCTTTTGGACTGAAGACTTCAATTTCTTCATGGCTGTTGGTAGAGGCCACCCTCAGTTCTTTGCCACATGGGCTTCTCTATAGTGTAGCACACAACATGGTTGATTGCTTCATCCGAGTGGGCAAGCAAGAAGAAGCAGAGTGAGTGTGAGCAAGATGGCTGTCACAGACTTTTATAACCTAATCTTGGAAGTGACATCCCAGCACTCTTGCCATATTCCATTCATTAGAAGCAAGTCTCTCCATCTAGCTCACACACAGGGAAGGGCATTACACCAGGAAGTGGGGATGATTGGAAGCCATTTTAAAAGTTGACTACTACTATGTTTTTTTGGGGGGAATGCATATATTACAAAGCACACAACACACTGTTATCAGTTTTGTTTTAAAAAGACAATTTCTGAAGTTCTTCATTCCCTTGTTTAAATCCAGATTTCCATCTGGTATAATTTTCCTTCTGCTTGAAGGATTTCCTTTAACGTTTCTTACATTGCTTGTCTGCTGACAGCACATTCTTTCAGCTTTTGTATGTCTGAAGATATCTTTGCTTTGCCTTTGTTTTTTGAAAGTTATTTTGTAACTTTGGGAACAGAAAGTTACAAAATAACAATTTTGTAACTCTGGGGACAGAATTCTAGATTGCCAGTATTTTTTCCTTTCAGTTCTTTAATGCTGTTGCTTCACTTTCTTCTGACTTGCATTGTTTTCAATGAGAAGTCTGCTGTAATTTTTATTCTTGTTCTTTATTAATTGTGTCTTTTTTTTTCTGGCTGCTTTAAAGATTTTCTTTTTTCATTGGTCTTAATTTGATTAAGATGGGGCTTCATATAGTTGTCTTTATGTTTCTGTTGTTTGGCATTTGTTGAACTTCTTGGATTTCTAAGTTTATAGTTTCATTAAATTTAGAAAAATTTCAGCTATAAGGTCTTCAAATATTTTTATTCTACTCCCCATTTCCTTTGAGAACATGTATATTAGGCCACTTGAAGTTGTCCCACAACTCATTGCTGCTTTTTTCATTTTAAGTCTGTTTCCTTACTGTTTTATTTTGGAAAATTTCTATTGTTTTGTCTTCAAATTTACTAATTTATCTTATGCCATGTCTAGGTTCTGTTAGTCCCATTTAATGTACTTTTCATATTAGACATTGTAATTTTCTTCTCTATAGGTTTGATTTGGCTCTTTTAAAAATCTTCCACATCTCTCCTTAAAATGGTCATTTTTTCCTCTATCTTCTTGAACATATGAGGTATATTTATTATAACTATTTTAATGTTATTTTCTATTAATACTATAATCTGTATCTTTTCTAGGTCTGGATCTATTGATTAATTTTTCTCCACATTGTGAGTTGTATTTTATTGCTTTGTTATGTGCCTGGTAATTTTTGATTAGGTGAAAGACAGCGTGCCCTTTTATGTTGTTGGGTGTTATTTTATTTTTTTGCATTATTTTAACTGTTTTTGAATTTTGTTCTGGGACATAGTTAAGTTATTTGGAATCATTTTGATCCTTTCATAGCTTGCATTTAATCTTTGTTAGGTGGGACCACAGCACCTAACCTTTAGATTAGGGTTAATTTGGCCCTTCTACTTAGGCAATACCCTTCTGAGTACTAAACCTGATGCCCCACGTATTATGAGGTTTCTCTCCTCTGGCTTCTGGGAACACAAATTATTTCCAGTCTTGAATGAGTGTCAGGAATTTTTCTGTCAAACCTTTCTGGCAATTATTTCCTCAACTTCAGGAAGTTTCCACACAAACATGCACTAATCAGTACTCAGATTAGGACTTGAAAGGAACTCTCTTCAGCTTCTGGATCTCTCTCTCTGGGTAGTTCTGGTACTCTGTCTTGGGAATTCTAGTTGCCTTGTCTGCCCCTAAAATTCTCAACTCTGTCTCTTCAATGCAGGGAGACTGCCTGACTCTGCCTAAGTTCCTCTTCTCTGCACCCCAGCTTGGAAACTCTGTCTAGTATCAAGCTGAGGCCATTGTAGGGTTCATCTTTTTTGTTTCCCTTCTCTTAGAGATTACTGCCTGTTGTCCACTATTGGAAAACAATTGATTCACATATTTTGTCTTTTTTTTTTTTCTTTTTTTAGTTGTTTAGGGTAGAAAGTCAAATCTGGTCTCTGTTATTCTATCATGATCAGAAGTAGAAATCTGTTACATATGCTTTAATAACTTATAGCACAATTTATTCCCCCAAATTTTCATATACCCCTTATGCCCATGAAAAAGTGCTCCCAAAGGGCAGAACCCGTATCATCTGACTTCTTTTGCACCTAGCACAGTGCTGTGCACATGTTGGAAAATATATATTTCTCTTTACATGGTCTCTTGGAAGGGCTGGATGTAAAGTGTCTTCCCTTTGCTTCCATAATAGTGCATCTTTGTGGTCTTTCTCTTATCTCTGTCTTCTCCATATTTATTTCCTCTTATCACTCCATAAATATAGGCGCTCCCCTTCACAATGTCACCCAATCTGATGGCTTCAGCTATTATCTTTGTCAAGTACTAAGTGGCAACTTTACAACACCAGAAGGCCTCAAAGTGGAATTTATGTGCTAAATATTGTAAAGGTGAACAGAGGCAAAAATAACTGCCATTTGGCAAAACTAGTCTGATTATCCTAATTACTATGCTTGGTTGACATCCATTATTTTGGCTCTCTCCCCACCTTCTGATCCTAAGCTCCCACTCTCTGCTATGATTTTCAATGTCTTCCCAACTCAGCTGGTAGCAACTTGTGACTTTCCAAGACTTTCCCTGGATGGTCCTAAGTCCCTGTTTCTTGGATCACAGACAGAGCCTGAAATCCATTTGCTATTTTTGGTACTGTTCCTGCATATCTAAGTTTCATCTCTGGCTAGATCTGTGTTGTGCTGAGGCCAACAGTATTCTGGAGGAGCTCACTGATACCTATTTATACTGCAGTTGCAAAATTCCTCCTCCTCCCAGCTGGGAAAGCTGGATTTGTAGATGAAGGTATCAATGAAATTACTATGTCATAGGTGAAAGTACTCCTTTCAGGACAAATGGCAGTGGCTCCCAGGCCTTGCTTGCTTGAATTAAAAACCTTGTCAATGGGTGTGCTACACATTTCCATGTGGTTACTCTGCTCTCACCTCAAGCCCAGTATACCCAATATTCAACTTCTCATCTTCCCTGCCAATCTGATCCTTCCTCTGTGGTCCTTATTTTCATCAGTGGTGCCTTCAATCTCTTCATTAGGTAAGTCTGAAGCTCAGGAGTCATATTTGACACCTGGTCTCCTACTATTTTCACCTGATCTATTTTCTGCTTCCAATAATTTTACATTTATGATGTCTCCTGTATGTTATGGATTCCAACCCTCCAATGTTTCTCCTATTCATTTGTTCTCTACATTCCCATTATCACTCCCTTGCTGCAAGGCCTCATTCCTAATGCCCCCACCTCTAGCATCACCAATCCACCCCACACAGTATTTCTAGGAAAATGCCCCTCAAGGATGGCCTGCTTACGTGACTCCTCCCTTTAAACATTTCAACAGCTCCCCACTGTCTAAAAAACTAAGTCCAAGCTAATCCTCCAACACTGAAGGCCCTTTCCTCATGATTTTGGCTTATACTACCTTTGTAATCTTAGCCATCGTGCCTCACCCCACACCTGTCATCTCCAGCCAAACTGAACTTCTAGCTTCTCTTGGAATTCTCTCAGGCCCATTTACATCTGTTTAAACCCGTGAATCAGAACTTTAAGGCTCAGCACACACACCAACTCCTTCATGTCGTCTTCTCAAAGTTTCTAGGCAGAAGTAATAGCCATGTGCTTATGCTTATAACAGTGCTTGGCACATAGTAGGCACACAAGAAGTATTACTTTGGTGAATGAATGATTCTTTCTCTTTTATATTTTCATACATTTGGTACTTGTCCAATAGCACTTTTATCCTCCTGCCCTGATACACCAATGAGTTCATTCATTCAACAAGAACTGACTGACCATCCATGATGTGCAAGGTTCTATGTTACAGAGTTAACTGAATAATGGTCATCTCTCCCACAGCTGTGTCAATGTGACCACTGTATACACAGCAGTGTGAATGTGTCCATTGCATACGTGGTCATTTCTTCCACAGTGAGGTTCCCAAGGGAACCTTACCCCTCCTGGCTTCACTCACAGAGCCTAGCATAGGGCCTTGTGTGACACACAGTAAATGCTGAATTGAACAGAAATGGATTCTTTCTGAATTAATGAAATAAACATAACTCAAACAAGAGTCAGGATACTGATGATCTGTTTATGTCTCAAATAGTAGAAAGGAGGACAAAGGTCATTTAATATCCCTGGAGGAAGTAGGTGCTGACTTACTTCTTTGTATTTGACTTTAATCTCTTTCAAACAGAACAGAATTCTGACCTTATTGGTTAACAATAAGAGAATACCACAAATAACACAAAATCTATCAAGTTTAGTTTCTTTAAAGGTGATCAAGCTAATTGAGTGGCAAACTTCAAAACTTCACAATTTCATCTGCTGACTTTGACAAAACCTGGCTTAAATAACACCTCCAATATTTTAACTTTTAATATACAAAATGGATATTCAGTGTAGCTATTATTTCAAATTTAAAAGGAGTCTTTTCAGATAATTTTACTCATGATCCTCTCATATACTATTTAAAATAGAGTTTGATTTATACACACTTTCCCTTAATGTAATTACTGTTTATAGATAGGACTACTAGAATATTCACTCTCTCTCGTTTATAACCATGAATATTTAAAGTAGATGCAAAAGTGTCATGTAAATGCTCTTTCTCTTCTCTTCTAAGAACTAAAATGGAATGGACCCTTGTGCTCACACCCAAAGACTGTGGTCCTGTCCTACAACCACAGCTGACTGGACCAGGGTTGAACCAAACTGGAACAATCAGATCTCTTCCTCCAGGAAATTAATTGTATTTGGGACTGAGACATTAGGTAGTCTGTCAGAATTAATGTTTAAACTGGGAGGGCATCTTCCCATGTGCATAAAGAAGAAAGGGAAGCCAATTTGTAGATGAGAAAGAATGAAGGAAGCATGAAAGAGGAGCACTAACAATATTAAGGATTTGGTATGGGTCTCGTACTATCTCATTTAATTCTCATTGAACGCAACTAAACTCAAGTGTTTACAGTCAAGAAAACTGAGGCAAAAAGAGATTAAAGGAAGTGGCAGAGCAGGGATGTGAGTCCAGCAGTCTGACTCTGGAGCCCAGCTTGTCGGCCTGACACGACGCTGCCCTGGAGCAGCAGGGCGGGTGCAGGACTTGTGGCTCCGGAGAGCAGAGCAGGCCGGCTTCCTTATCAGGAGACACTTCCTGGTCTTGCCTGAGACTTGTCTGAACTTTCTGCCTTTGGATATTATGAGAAAGACCAATTTCTTTCATTAAATTCTCCCCCTTTGCTTAAACCATTTCAGAGGTCTCAGTGACCTGCCACCCAAGAGTCACATAAAACAGCCCTGCTCCCTTCACTGACACCCAGCGTCAGACCCAGCATTGTCATTGGAGTTCATGTGCAGATGCTCATATTCCCATTTCCAACAACCTCCTCTGCTGCTCGTGTTAGTTTCTACACCTAGGCACGCTCGCACAGTAGGTCTTGCACCTGCGTCTACGCTATACATGCAAATTAGTTACTTGTTTGTGGAAATGTAGAGAGAATAATGCAAAGGGTTTGGAAGAAGGTGTCTGGGACTTTGTTTAATTGATGAGCCTGGTTAAATTATGAGGAAATATTTTACTGTGAGCTGCTGCTCTTAATATCTGCAATTAATGCTTTTAGCGTAATTAGGCAGTTCGAACATTAGCTAGAGAAGGGTAATTAAATCTGTGTTTTTGCCTTTCATGCTGCAAAGGAAACCTTTCAAAACAACTGGGAAAGGTAAAGCCTAGCCAAATCCATTTTTCACCAGGAAGGTTTTCGGCAAACTTTTGCTGGCATCTAAACGTATGTAGATCTTCAAATGGGTTATGCATGGCAGGCCCTATGAATTGTAAAAAAGCCATCTCTCAGCATTATTGTTATTAAAGGAAGAGGCAAAGCAATGCATTATTTTGTCCAATATATAATGTAAGTCTAGCCCTTGTGGCTCTTGGCTTCCTGCTGCATGAGATGAGGGAATCATATGCTGTTTGGGCTCTTCATTCAGACAAATCGGAGTTAAACCACTGCTTACCACCTACAGCTATGCAACCTTGGGCAGGTTATTTTTGACTTAGGGCAAGTTACTCTGTTACTTTCCTTCCTCTGAGCCTCAGTTCCTCCATCTGTAAAATGGGCTAATTGTAGTATCTACATGACAGGATTGTGGTAAGGATGAAACAGACCCTCCATTGTTGGGAAGGGCAGTCTGCCATGGGCCTGAGCATCTGGACACTTCCTTGCTGAGTGTGCAAAACTGCAAGGGCTAACTGTCCTCTGACACTGAGCCATTTCTGTAGCTAGTCACACTGCCAATTAAGTAGGTCAGAGTGACACAGAGTGACTCCCATCTGACTATTAGCTCCCCAGGGGGAGCCTGGTAGTTCGCTACTTGCTACAAAAGGTGCTGAGCTCATGCTCCTGGACACCTCAGCTGTAGCACAACTGCCTGCTTGGGCACCATCTGGGCGCATTGTGTTGTGTGGGATTTAGTGGCAGAGGAACTGGCGTCACCATGTGATGCTCCTGCTGTTCGCTGTGCTGTAAATAAAAATTGTCTTGCTCCTATCTACTGAGTCTCACTGTTGACTTCCAGCAACTGCGGAGTTTTGGCAAACTAGTCTTCCTGCCTGCTTACTCATGTCCTCTGGGTCTGTCTTGGAGTCTTGCTTCCCTTGCCATCCTCTATGATAAGGAGTTGGCAAACATTTTCTGTAGGGGCCAGACAGTAAATATTTTAGGCTTTGAGGTAATATATGATCTCTACTGCATATTCTTCTCTGTGTATTTTTTTCTTTAAAAACCTTTCAAAATGTAAAAACCATTTTTAATTCACAGGTTCAACAAAAATAGGCTGAGGGCTGCAATATGACCCCACTCTTCTGAGGGTATTCTGGGTTTCTTCCCTGATATCCAGGCAAAGCACTTAAAACAGTATATACTAGATTAGTAAAAATTCAAAACACATCTGCTGTTCTTATACTTTGTGCTTTTTGTTTTGTTAATCTCTAAACGTAAGGAAACCTTGTTAGTACTCAAAATAATGTCCCCAAATTACTTTCTGGTACACATATAACACACAGTGACTAGTTCTTTCCACTCCTATAAGTGAGCTCTGCTTCTTTAGTAACAGGACAATTCTTTATGTCAGGCTTCCTAACAGGGTGTTGAGAATGGGCTACTGGTGTGTGTGCAGACACTGAGCCTCTCAGCCTTCAGGGCAGCGGGCAACTGGTCCCCGGCACTCTCCTCTGTTTACCCCAGTGTGCTGTGCAAATGTTACCATTCCCTATGTGTGCCAAGGCATGACGAAGTTTGTTAACCCCTGCTTCGAGTCATTAAGTTACTGTTTCATAAAATACTGCTTTGGTGTATAATTGGGAGGTTTTACATTTTCAGACCACTATTTCAACTAGAGTGTGGGAGGTGTGGAACTCAGCTGTGCTCACAGGTCCCTTTACTGATCTCAGGTGACTGCGGAATGGATTCTCCAACAGGACAGGAGATGCTAATAGGTCACACTAACTGGTTAACTCTTAACGATCCAGACAGCCTCTGAGGAGAAAGATGAACTAAAGCAACCAGGAAGACATCACTGACATAAAAAATAAAAACAAGATAGATCTTGGAAGATTGCTGAACTGGAAGGTGAAGGATTAACAGGGAAAAGAAAGCCAGAGAAACTAATAATCTGGCATCCACGAATTTCCAGGCATTAGTTCTAGTTAAAAAGGTGAACTCCCCAGGGCCAAACCTAAAAAAAAGAAGAGAGGAAAAGGAGCAGAAGAAAGAAGTAAATGGGAGGAGAGGGGGCGAGGAAATGGAAGGTAAAGAGCTATGGGATGCAGAAGCTGCAGAGGGGAGTAGAAACATTGGCAGGGGTGATATAGGTCAGGTCCAGTGTGGTGACCAGCAGAGCCAGTTTTCAGAACTGAAGGATAAACTCCTACTTGTGTCTAATGGCTGGACCACATCAGCATCCCACAGCATCATAGCATCACCAAAGTTCTGTAACAATGACCTTGAGTCACTCAGAGATGCAAGAATTATGCACGGTCTGTTTTGTTTTCTGAGTCAGGAAAATATACATTTCAGAAAGACGTCCCTTAAGAAATAGTTATGAGTTAAGACTTCAAAAATTCCCTGCATAAAAGGATAGAGATTTTAGTTTTCTGAAAAACCTCATTCCCAAACCATACTCAATGACCAAAGCCATACTTGACTACGAATCTCACAGTATGTGAGGTGTGGGGCAGATCAATATTCCAGATTAACTTGTCCTGGTCCTGAACTGTAGTCAGTTCCTCTAGTTTTCCCCCTGGCTGAGTATAAGATTCTGAGTTGTCATTGTAGATACAGGACAGTGACTGCTCCCTGGAACAATTTTTTTATCATGTTGGGGGTAAGGTTGGGCAGTGAGGATCTGATTTTCTTCCTGTTAGAGTGTTAATGGAAAAGTAGGGAAAGATGTATGAGACTAACAAGCGTACTTTATGGGGTCAGAGATCAGAATCCTCTGAATAGTGAGCTGATTGACTCAAGGGGTGATAATGATTTTCTGTATAAAAAGAATTAGAACTAAACTGTACGTGTCTTGGAATAACGGCAACTTAATTCAGGCATATCATTGGGGAAACTGTTTGGTATTTTTTCTTTTAAAGCTTGACTGAACTTCTCAGAAAATGTTCCCAAAGGAAGGGTTTCTGAACGTTACCCTGGAAATGGAGGGCCACTGCCTCTGGAGTAAGTTCACATTCACCAATGGTGGCCGGATTTCAAACCTTCATCTCAGGCATCGGCGACTTTATTTGAAAAATATACTCAAGCACTAAGATTGAACAGTGGTGATCTTTGGATGGTTGGAAGATGAGGTTGTAATTTTAAAAAAAGTATGCTTGTCTGAATTTTCTAATTTTCTACAATGCACATATATTGCAACTGTAATAATGTGATGCTCATTTTAAAAAAGAAAACTATACCTAAGCCATTTGGGGAGGGTTCATTATATAGAAGTTGAGGAACCACCAATTCACTTGTCTCTCCTCACCATATTAATCTCACTAATACAATGATTGGAGTCAAAGGTAACTCAACACCCCTGTTTTATAAACTTCCCTGGCATGTAGATGCCTTCAAAATGTCTGGGAAATGTCAAAACCAAATAAAGAATATTCTTTCCCATGTAATCACGAGCATGCTAATGTCTTTCAACTACTCCAGCACTCACAAAGTGGATCAAGGAAACTGAGATCACTGAACCACTGCTGGTTGGAGCTTCACATCCTATGTTTCTGTTTTGTTTTGTTTTGCCTTCCAGAAATAAAAACAAAATCATAATCTAGCAGGACTGGGAAATGCAAAACTCTCATTAACTACATTGTCTGGTTATGTTTAATTAGAGCTCATTTAACTCTAAAGCTAGACTGAAGATTTTTCTTTTAAAGTGATACATCAGAATTTAATGCATCTAATAGAGGCTGCAATCTTTCAAAAATCAGATGCCATAGTCTACTTGTCCTAGGTTTTCAGAGACTGCATCGACATTCAAAGGCTGGGGGAAGGGGAAATGCGCAAATTGTCTCTTGAGGGACAGGCAATGGCAGCATCAGCTTTCAGGGTGGAGCAGGGCTAGGCAGAATCTCACTGACAATGAGGAGTGGGGTGGCAGAGCAGTTGAATATCCAACGCTGTCCTTCACAGTCCTCTCCTCAGCTGGCCAAATCTTGAGAGGTCACAGTAGAGTTTGCCTCTGCATTTACTTTTCTCTACTGTGATTGCAACCATCTCCATATTCTTGCTAATAAACCAGATGGGGGATGCAAAATTTCTGACAGGCTGGCATGGCCAATAAAAGCCTTAGATGTCTCCATGTCTCCTGAGCTTGAATGAGAGAATCACATTGGCATAAAGACGGAAGTCTGAACAAATCCTCACTTGGATGTTATTCAACAATTCCCAACGGCCCATCCTCCCAATGTATCTTTGCTACATCAGAAGGGAGCTGGGGGTCCCAGTGTCCTGAACCTGAGGGAGGTGGCCTGGGTTCCCCTGGCCAACTCCTTAAGAATTTGTGTCAGGAGAGAGGAGACAGCCAGGCTCTGTACTGTGTGAGTAGTACGAGTTTTCTACACCTGAAAAACGGATGTTCAACTCAATAGACAGCTTGAAGCTTATGCCACTGCAAGAGGATCCAGGGGGAGGAGCTGAGGTTATTCAGACCCTCAGGTCAGAACTTTGTCTTCAACTGGTAGTCCCTTCCAGCACTCAGATGCAGATGAGGAGATCTGACACTCCAGTGGCCTCCAGAAGAGACCATGTCCCCAGCTCTACCCTTGGATGGTGACTTAACACTGGGGAAGTGCCTTGGCTGTCTTCAGGATGCTGATATCTTTAAGAGGGAAATAGAAATATTTTATACATGGAGATCATTTACTCTTTTATACTCTCTAAAACTCTGCTCATATTTATTAGAAAAAATGTTACTCTCTTCCACATATATTTTCCAGCATCGCCTAAATGGTAGGTTTTGGTAATTGTTCTATTTCAAGTCTATCTGCATACAACATGTACCACTGTGAAAACATCCAGATTTTAAACTTTACTGATTGAAAAACAAAAAAAATTAAGTTTCAAAACAACAAAATTATTAAACAAGGCTACTAAAAGCAGTGTGGAAATGGGGAAGAAAGGGTAAATTTAAACACCTACTGGGTGATGGGGATTGTAGTAGGTCCATTCATATATTATTTTGTTTAATCTTCAGAATAACATGAGGTATTACTGTCTCCTTATACAAATGAGGAAAATGAGGCTCAGAGAAATAAAGATCTCTGAGCAGGTAAGGGACAGAGCCAATGTTTTCAACTGTCACCTGCTTGAAAGCAAAGCCCGTGCCTTCTCCACCACACTGTCCCTCAATCTTCCTATGCCAAATTGTAAATTTTCATTTCATCTCACTACCTGGAAACATGGGAGCATCATCAAGATTTTATCATCAAAGATTTAACATTTAAAATAAAATAATCCAGAGAACATAGTTACCTGTTAATAGGCTCAGATTGAGTCTGTGTTACTTTTTCAGGGTCTCTGCCGATCAGAATAAGAAATCATGGAGTATGACTTTGTATGTTTACCAGGAGAGTTTTCACCAGAGTGTTAAAGAAGAAAAGTCCCCCAAATATAACTTTGATTCCAAGAAGCTATTTACAGCAGAATGTCAGAGCTCGCATAATCCCGCTGAGTGGCACTAAAAGAATTTTGAGAACATTCAGATTCAGCTTTTAAACAGGCAAAGATTTCAGAAGGATTTTAACTGAGATTTGTGCTCTTTCTGAAGTTATCTTATTGTTATGAAACATACCAACACAGAACTCACTGCTAAATGGGGGGACGGGATTCTGAAAAAAACACAGAGAGGTTTCAAAATGAAGTAAACAAATGTGGTTGAAAGGGAAGTGTTGTCACAGGCATTTTTTTGTTGTTTTTTTTTTTTTACATTGTAAAAAACAAAACAAAACAAATCCAATGTGTAGTGCCAAAGGCAGGGTTCCCTAACAGTAGAACAAGATCTTGTGGATGATCGGGAGATTCCAGAGCCACGTGGTACTGCTTTAGCTTATTTTCCCTCAGTCTCTACAGTGTCCCCAGGAAGGTGGTGCAGGCAGCTTGCTCCGCTGGGCATGACTCAGGAATTTCAGTGTTTCTACCCCCTGCCCTGCTCAGAGACAGGGACACATGTTGTCAACACCCCGGCTTACCCTTGCACAACCTCAGCCAGGCCCTGCTACCTGTGACCTCAAGGAGCTACATGTGAATAAAGAAGCATCTGTGATGTAAAATCATTATGCTTGTGGCTCTGCTCTGGTGCTGGTAGGGACTGGCATCATCCAGCTAATCAGCGCTCCAGGAAGAATGTGTTCCAATACCTCAGACTTCTCAGAAAGCTTAAGGACTTTCTCCTGGAAAGAAGAGTCTAGACCAGGCTGGGAGAAAATTAGGATCAGGGGCAGGGTCATTAAAAGGGAAAGCCAGCTCCTCATGAACCCCACCAGTGGAGGAAGGCGATGGAATGGACCATTCAGGAAAGCAGAACTCAGAACCTCAGAGCCTGCCTAGCTCAACTGCTTCTTTTTCAGATAAGCAAACCCTGCCCAGAAACATGACCTAAAAAGTAGCGATTATCAGATGCACCATTATTTCATGTACCATTAAGAGAGAAGCAACGTGCTGCCGACAAACTACCACAGGCCATTGATTGTGAGATGCATTCAGTTTCAGAGGTGATAAATGTAGAGGAACACATGGTAGTGTCTTAGAATTGATGAGATGCAGTAAACAACTTGCCCCTGAATGCTCAGTACTTAGTCCTTAGGTCTCTTTTTGTTTTCCACTGTATTGTGTACCTAAAGTCCAGAGGTTGGGTGACTTATTCAAAGTCACTTAGCTTATAAGGAGCTGAGGCAGGGCTCCAACTAGACCCATGACTCCTACAAGTTGGCTGCCATGACTCTATGTGGCCGCTCACTTCAAGGCATTGATCTTTGGCTCTGGAAAACAGAACTAAATTCATCTGCAGAACGTTTGCTCCTGATTAAGTTTTGCTTACGATAATCTAAAAATTAAATTGCTGCCTTGAACACATGCGGACAGGTTGGGGGCAACCTGGGTAGGCGTTTGCCGGTGGGGAGGACAGTGCCTCTGGATTTAAAATGTGCTCAGCAAAATCTATAAAGTAGGTAATCCACAGGCCCAGCAATTAAAGAGCTACTTAGGGCAGTTAGAGTTGATGTCTTACTTTATCTAGACTTTCCGGAATGTGGGAGAGGAGTGAAAATGATTTTATTTTCCATAGGCCTAGCCCTTCCCTCCACCCCAAAGCTGGCGTGCTAAGATTCTTCCACAACTCCTGTGTCACCAGGTAAATGGTGGAAGTGTGCCATGCCTGTCTCTAAATATCCAGCCCAGGTGGCCCAGAACCCCCTCAGACTTGAGAAGAGGGGCAAGGTCACACAAGAGGACAGCTCCTTGCTGCAGTGCCAGGATAGCATCACAGCACAAATTAGGCTTTGAAGAGAATGATCTGGAATGTCTCATCTGGCTGGTGCCCCAGGAACCACAGATACTGTGTACCTCCTGTCCTCACACTAAATTAAGCTGGGGAAGCATGGACTTTAATTCCTCATGTGGGGACAAGTTTCCTTTAACTCAGAGCATTCCAACCCCGGGATTACAGGTGAGTGGACATAATGACTGCCCCACCCCTTACTCCCCCCCGACAATCCCTGGGCTAGTCGTCTGGCTGTGAGCTGCTTTGGTTTTCTGAGTATGCCAATGACTTGGACAAGAAAAAAGGTTGCGTCCAGACTCACTTGGCCCCTGTTAGGAGCCCTGGGAGCTTAGCCCATAGATTGTCTCAAGATGAGAGTGCGGTGCACTATGATCTCGAAAACAGTGGGAAACAAAACCCCAAGGCTCCCTGGCCACTCTCTTGGTGCCCGAGACCTGACAGCAAGCCGCTGAGGAGCGTCCAAAAGAGAAGGGGCGGCCTCGCTGCCAGCGCTGGGAGGGGAATGAAGGCGTGGCCTTCTCCTAGGGTATTCGGTTCCATCACACCACTGCTGGTCTTTTGGCCCTTGTTTTCTTCGCTTTCTCCACCTCATGAAGAAAAGAAACACTCTCCATGCTGTGCCTTCAGACCAGATGCTTGAGAAAATGCATCACTCCTCTGGAGACACTGTTTTCACAGGCAAGACAGGCGCATTAGCTCTTGTGATGAAATGTGAGGCCGTCTGCCCTCTCTGTCCTCCTCTGGCTTTGCAGGACCACCATGTGAGTCTGGAAGGCTGGATGAAACGGGGTGGCAACTGCATTCGCATTTGATGTTTGCTTGTCAGCCACCTGGATAATACAACCCTCTGGATGCTGCGCTACACTCCCTGTGTTTCAGGCCCTTCTTGCACGTGAAGCAGGAGTTTAGGTTTGTGCTTTCCCTCGGAACGCCTGCAAACCCCCTTTAAGCTATCTACCACACCAGGAAGGGGCCCTGGACCCCCCGACACAGCCACAGGACTGTGAGCTTGGCTCCTGTTGGGCACTCTGGAAAGTGAGACAGAGCAGCAGGAGGGTGTCAGCTGCTCTTCCTTGCCCTCTCCCTGGTTATCAGGAGAAGCCCTGTGTACACACACCCTGGCTACCTTGACACTACCTACCTGTCACGAGAGACTGGCAGCCAAAGCATGGTGTACTGCGTGCCTATATTCAGTCTAGTCTGGATCTCTGTCTGGAAGGTTATTTCTATTTTTGAACATGAACAGCTTGGGCAAACCAGTTCATAACCTAATATTGTCTTTCACAGCATTTCTTTTTTTTAACAAAGAAATATTTTTACAACTGTAGTTTTCACTCCTGAGTTGTACATTTATGTGGCAATGTTACAAAATTACCAATTTCCAAGCTCTATCCCCAGAGTTTCGGGTTAGATGGGGCACTGACATTGGAATGACATGACACAAAATGTCAAACCTCAAGATGTTAATCATGTAATTGGAGACCTTTTCAATTCATCACAGTGTTTCTTAAATGTGGGAATGCACCACTACTCTCAGAATGAGCAGAAACCAAAAATCCTACAGATCTGCCTGTATTTCTCGAATACGATTTTGACACCCTACCAAAACTTAAGCTTGGTTTAATTCAGTCCAATGAAATGACATCATGTATTTTGCTACCTTTGAGTAATGGGGAGACAGAAGTAAATGATCAAAAGGATAAGTTCCTTCTTTTGTTCTGAAAAAAAAAAAAAATTGGATACAAAATTGGTAAAACAGACAACTGATCCTAGACTGCCTTTTCTCTCTACGGTCAGCAAGACTACGTCAGGGAAATGGAGGCTGGTTTCACAATTAATTACTGTTTCAGTTAATTTAAGTGCAAGTATTATTTTCCCCTCCTTTTCCTTCTTCTATGCACACTGACAAATAATCAGGGTATGACGTGAAAATTCTAAATCTCATTTGAAGTTGAGATGGTATAAAATTCAGGAAGCACGAAAGTCTTATTACAGAGTACAGCCCACACATAAAGGGTGAGGCATAAAACCAGAATAAATCGACTTTCTTATTTCCTGACCTGTACAAACTTAATTATCTAGACCTGATGTTTTAGTAATCTGATTTCCAAATGATGCAATGTTCTTTGCCTTAATTTTTCTTGAGACAAATGCTCTAATTTTATTTGTAGCATTTGGGGGAAAGTAAAGTTCAATGTCTAATTTTTCTGATACATTTAGAGCTATTTTCTTCTGCTTTCTAGGAGACAAAATAGAGAAACAGAAATAGGATCAAATTCTATAAATAAATTATGGTTGGCTTGTCCTTAAATATCATAAACTGCTGAAAAGAAATGAAGTCATAGACATATATTAATTTTATTTTGAAAACTGGCTAAGAGATGGCATTAAAATTAAAGAGTTTTGCAAGAAGGAAAATGAAAGGAGAAAAAAAAAAACCTGTGAGGACTTCAGAAATAATGAAACACTTATATTTCCTTGCCAGTCTCTTCCAAGACATCAAGATCCTTTTGTTTGCTGCTTTATCCACTGTGCTGGTGGGATACTTAAGTATCCACCAAAGCGTTGGGGTATTAGCTGACAATCTGTCAGTGTGTTGCTTAATAATGGCTACATTTTGCCCAATACTCTAGCCACTGTCTCACCTTCTCAGTATATTAAAATATTCCCCAAGGAAAAACCACAAGTTAAATAACAGCAGAACAAGAGGACCTTACAGGTAGACATAGATTTGGCTGGATTTTATGACCTTCTTTCATGTCCTTTCAGAATTTATTTAAGGAGTTGGGAGAGTCAGAATGTGTTAGCTTATGAAATTTTTTTGGAACCGAAATAAAAAAACCCCACAACTTTGAACTTAAATTTTCACCAGCTCAGCCCATGTGCCAATGTCAACCTCTGTTGTCCCTCCCCTTAAAGCTCTCTCCTCTAGTGCTCCCCGTGACACAGTCTGTCTCCCTGTAGACAGAGCTCTAAGGAGTCCCCACAGCCAAATCCAGGCGGAGAAATGGGGCTATTGTGACGATAATTTCAGGTCAGAAGACAGGCCAAAAACCAAAACTGGTTCTGCTCGAAATTGCCTGGCTGTCTGCATTTCATCACTTGGTTTTACGTGAAAAGACACTGTTCCAGGACTTACCCAGATGACAAACAACCATGATATTCTACACCAAGAGAAATGCAAAGTAGAGACTGAGCTTATCAATTTTTGCAAAGCCCTGCACACCTGGATTTGTTAATGTGAATGAATGTGATGGGCTGGCACAGAGGGAAATAAAGCCCTTCTGTAGTTCATCTTCTTGACCTAAACTGACAGATTTATGGGATTTGAGTTTGCATTATATGTAAAGTTCCTACATCTGCATAAGGATCTTTTGACTGGAAAAAAGGACTTCTGCTCTGGGAAAGAACTGCCTGGTGGATTCTAGGTACCAAATCATCTGCAAAATTACAAGCCAAATCCTCAAAGCTTGCTGTCTCCAGACCCACAAGCCAATCAATTTGGGAGGAAATTGGCTCATATAACATCAATTCAGTAACGCCAGAGGCCAAGATTCAGATGCTGGATGTGAAATCACACTTGAAATCTGCTCTCAGGCTGCAACATACCAAGACTATGGATGCAACCCAATTATCCAGATAGGAGTCAAGCAAGGCAAATGTTGGTAGTATTGGCGCCACTCAAATTGGAATTACATGGTATTAGCATGACTAATGATGATAAACTTTCCTTGACCAAACTTCAGTCAGGCTTCTCTGAGCCCTCTTCTCGACTAGGTCTCAACCTTGGGGCCCCTCATCCTCTACCCCCATCTAGTCTCTGGACTGCCTAGCCCAGTCTTAGCAAGAATCCTACTAAGTCAGTTTAACGAGAATCCCCCCACCCTTGACATCTGATCATCTTCGATACCTGACCAAATTCCTCATCCACCATCTTTGATGTGTAAGTCCTTGACTGCCTTCAGCAAGCCTGTTACGTAGGCTTATCAAGAATCCCCCACCCTTGATGTCTCCTCTTAGCGATTTTCCATCCACTGACCCCTCACCCTGCTCTTTGGCTATAAATCCCCACTTGTCTTGTCGTAGTTGAGTTGAGCCCCCTCTCTCTCCCCTATTGCCATAGTCTTGACATCTATTTCAAAAAGTCTTCCTTCCATTGTAACAGGTGTCAGAATAATGTTTTCTTTAACAGTGGTGATTGTGTTGCAATAGGAGCCTAAAGCCAAGGCATTGTGGTGACAATTACAAATGTCACTGTCTGCTTAGCAGGGAGCTTAAAGGTTTCCTTTTTGAAATTCCTTTGTTTAAATAAACTTTTTTTTTTTAAACTTTAATCATTTATTTTACTTGCTTCCCCTTCTAGTTTAACAAAGAGCTAACACTGACTATTTTAGTTTTGAGGCTTTATCTTTTTATTTTATTTTATTTTTTTATTTTTTATTTTTTTGTGAGGAAGATCAGCCCTGAGCTAACATCCATGCTAATCCTCCTCTTTTTGCTGAGGAAGACCGGCTCTGAGCTAACATCTATTGCCAATCTTCCTCCTTTTTTTTTTTTTCTCCCCAAAGCCCCAGTAGATAGTTGTATGTCATAGTTGCACATCCTTCTAGTTGCTGTATGTGGACGCTGCCTCAGCATGGCCCAACAAGCGGTGCGTCGGTGCACGCTCAGGATCCAAACCCGCACTTAACCGTCAAGCCATGGGGCCAGCCCCTGAGGCTTTATCTTTAAATAAACTTTATTTTGGAATAATTTTAGATTTACAGAAAACATTGGCTATTTTGGTTATGAGGCATTACCTTTAAATTAACTGTTTATTTTGGAATAATTTTAGATTTACAGAAAAATTGCAGAAGTAGTACAGAGATTTGCCATATACCCCTTACCCAGTTTCCCCCATTATGAATATCTTACTTTTGTCAAAACTAAGAAATCGTCATTGGTACATTACTATTAATTAAATTTTAAATTTAATTAAAATTATTATTAACTATATTTCATTCAGATTTCTTTAGTTTTTTTATTAGTCTTCTCCTTCTATTTCGGACTCCAATCCAGGTACCACACTGCATTCAATTTTCATGTCTTCTCAGTCTCCTTCAGTTTGTGACAGTTTCTCAGTCTTTCCTTGTTTTTATCTGGTCTGGAGGAATATTGGTCAGGTGTCTAGGAGAATGTTCCCCAGTCTGAGTTAGTCTGATGTGTTTTTCATTAGACCAGGGTTATGGGGTTTTGGAAAGAATATCACAGAAGTGAAATGTCTTTTTCATCACATGATCATATTTTTGTGATTATTTTGATTGTTCTGAGTATTGCAAAGATGGCAGCTTTTGCTTGTTAACTTTGGAGCAAGGCTCTTCACATTCCATAGCCATCCAAAGGGAAACCCACTACCCAAGGCATTAATGAGCAATTTTAATGAAGATTTCATTGTGGAAGGTGGGAGAGGTGAGGAGGAGAAAGTTACATGGCATAAAGCAGAGCACAAGGTAATGAAAATCCCCACTAATATCAGTGTTCCCCCCTCTTATATAGGAAGGTCAGCCCATGTGGCCTCCACTTGCCCAGGGAGCCTCTGGAACCCACCAACTCCAATCCATCTGTACCCTACATCCCTCAACTCTTTTCTTATGTATCTGTACACTTATAATTTGGTTCAGCAAAAGCCCTTCTGAAGACCCATCTGCACAAAAGTCACCTAGGGATGATAAATATATGGAAAACATTATGGAGGTTCCTCAAAAAATTAAAAATAAAACTACCATATGATCCAGCAATTCCACTTCTGGCTATTTATCCTAAGAAAACAAAAACACTAATTCAAAAAGATATACTATGCACCCCTACATTCATTGTAGCATTATTTACAATAGCCAAGATATGGAAGCAACCTAAGTGTCCACTGATAGATGAATAGATAAAGAAGATGTGGTATATATATAAATAAAATAAAATATAAAATAAAAAAATATATATATAATAAAATATTACTCGGTCATAAAGAAGAATGAAATCTTGCCATTTGCAACAACATGGATTGACCTAGAGAGTATTAAGTTAAGTGGAATAAGTCAGATAAAGACATATACCATAGGATTTCACCTATGTGTGAAATCTAAAAAAACAAAACAAATGAACAAACATAACAAAATAAACAGACTCATAGATACAAGAAACAAACTACTTGTCGCCAGAGAGGAGAGGGCTGAAGGCATGGGTGAAACAGTTGAAAGATATTAAGAGGTACAAACTTCCAGTTATAAAAGAAATAAGTCATGGGGATGTAATGTACAGCATAGGGAATGTAGTCAGTAATATTGTAACAACGTTGTATGGTGACAAATGGTAACTAGCCTTAGTGTGGTGATCATTTTGTAATACATGAAAATATCAAATCACTATGTTGTACATCTAAAACCAATATAATATTGTATGATAATTATACTTCAATAAAAATAATAATTTTCTCAATCACCAATAATTATTTTTACACAAAAGAAGGATTATTAAAATAATTTTTACCCACAATCTATCAGGTGAGAAATGACTTCAATGCAATGTCCACCCATGCAAGATGAACTGGAGAGTTGTGGCAAGTTATTTTGGCCCTGGTATCTGGGAGTCAGGATGGGTGGCTGGGGGCTTATTTTGCCTAAATGTTCAATATTGGCTTTCTTTCTTTTTTTGCAGGGAAGGATTTGCCCTGAGCTAATGTCTGTTGCCAATGTTCATCTTTTTTTCCCTCCCCAAAGCCCCATTGCATGGTTGTATATCCTAGTTGTAAGTCGTTCTAGCTCTTCTATATGAGCTGCTGCCACAGCATGGCAACTGACAGCTGGGTGGTGTGGTTCTGAGCCTGGGAAACAAACCCAGGCTGCCGAAGCGCTGAGAGTGCCATCAGGGCTGGCTTGGTATTGGCTTTCTTCACGTTTATAAGGCAATCACAAATTCACTCATTACTTTGCTTTAGTTGTTTGCGATTCACTGCCCCCTCTCTATGTCCCAAATGGTCTTTAGACAAGACTACCCCTAAATCTCCCAGAGAATTAGAAACTAACCTAGAAATTTCAGGAGGACAGGTCATTCATTCATTTATTCACACAACAAAAAATTATTCTTTGTGTTTAGTTGCTAAATCAGCTAGCCCCTACCTAAAGTTTTTCTTTTATTTGTTTATGTTTTAATTCAATAGATATTTTCTAAGCTCCTACAAAGTGTCTGGGACTGGACTAGATCCTGGAATAGGGTAGTAAATAAAACAGACACAATCCCTGCCCTCATAGAATCTATAGTCTAAGGAGCTAGATATTAAACAAACAATCATGAAAATAAAGTATCATTTCAAGCTGTGACAAGAATCATAAAGAAAATATCAAGGAAGGATGTAATGAAACCTACTTTGTGTGTTTGTGTGTGTGTGTGCACGTGTGTGTAATTTGCAGGGTGTGGGGAGGAGCTGATTTGCTTTTTTCTCTTTTTTTGGTGAGGAAGATTGTCCCTGAGCTAACATCTGTGCCAATTTTGTATGTGGGATGCCACCACAGCATGGCTTGATGAATGGTGTAGGTCTGCGCCCAGGATCCAAACCAGCAAACCCCCGGGCCAATGAAGTGGAGCACATGAAACAAACAACTACACCACTGGGGCAGCCCCTGATTTGCTTTTTGAGAGTAGAGGTCAAGGGATATTTATCTGAGGGAGTAACTTTTGCAGGAGATCTGAAGGATGAGTAAGAGTTAGCTAAGCTGACTATGAAAAGCGCAATCCAGGCTGAAAGAAGGGCCTGCTGGAATATTCTAGGAACTGCAGAAGCCAGTGTGTCTGGAGCATAGAGACCCATATGACCTCAGCAATCATGCAGGGCCAGGTTAAGACCATGTTCGAGACTGTGAATGCTGTCCTCCCTGCAGGGAATGATGGGAAGTGCTCAGGAGGGCAAGAGTTAAGTACCTCCTTCATTTCATAGAAGAGCACTGTGTGAACTGTGACTCAATGCTAACTGACCTGTCCTCACCTCCCTTAGCTAGCCACCCTGCTCCTTCCACACCCACACGCACACCCACGTCTCAGGAAGGAGGAGAAAGAGACAGCAAACCCACAGGTCAGCTCCCTGATACCACATGCCATTCCTAAGCAGGGTCTGCTACACATAAATGCTGAAGCTTCTCTCTACAGAAGAAGGAAAGAGCTACATTTGTAGATCAGGAACCACAGTAGTCATGTCAGCATATTTGCCTCTGGTTCAAGGGTCACTAACTACACTTGTTGTTGCAAAGACTCCTGTCTGCACCTGATCACCCCTCCTTGACCAACGGCTCTGAGAAGTGCTTCCATCACCTCAGTTTTCCAATGATAAAGAATTTCGGCTCATGTTTTGTAAATAGTATAAGAAGGTCTGTATTTTTGTTAATACTTTGGTTTAATAACCAGGCAAGGTAACAAAAAACAATAACAGTATAACAACAACAAAAAAGTGTTAGTTATCAAAACAGTGGTGCTGGGCATTTTGTACTAAATGAGCTGCTGCCGATACGTAATGTTCCCATTAGCATTTGTCAAAACCAGGAACTAAAATATCTGTCAGTGAGTTATGGATTATCAGGGATCTACTGGGTGCAGCATGTGTATTAGAAACAAAAAGAGCAGAAGTGTGCACGGTGGGGGAAGGAGAGTTGGCTGAATGGGATATCAGAACCCATGATGCTCGGGCAACGGCAACTTTCTAAAGTGGAAAGGATAACCCAAGCAAACTTCAGGATAATAAGAGCCTTAGCCAGGGAGCCAGAAGACCCACTGGGTTCTAGTGCCAAGTCTGTCATTAACTATCTGTGTGACCCTGGGCAAGTCAATTTCCCTCTCTGAGTCTCCCTTTCCACATTTGTAAAATGGTGGTAGTGGGGGAGGATGAGGAAAGTTTATATCAATCTTTAAGTTTTCTTATAAGTTAAACATTTTATGATTCCATGACTTTAGACCTCCACTGTCTAATATAGTAGCCTCTAGGCATGTGTGGTCATTTAAACGAAATAAAATGAAAATTGTAGTTTCTCAGTTGCACTGGTCACATTTCAAATGCTCAACAACCAGATGCAGCTAATGGCTAGTGAATTGGATGGGGCAGGAAGAGAAAATTTCCTTTATCACAGAAAGTTTTATTGGACAGCCCTGTTCTAGACCTTTGTCTTTAAAAGAGACCCTTCAGAAGTCTAATGTGAACACTATTCATGTTCTTAGTTATTGATTTTATTGTAAAATTAACTACTGATGCCATGAATACTACTGAGAGTTGACAGTTATTGAGTACTACTATGCTAGCTTTGTGCTAAGGGCTATTTTGATTTCATCCTCAAAACAACCCTCTGAGATAGGCACTATTATTTTCCCCATTTTATAAATGAGGAGAACAAGAATCAGAGTGGCTATGTAAGTTGTTCAGAGCCAAAATCTAGAAGTGGCAGAGCTAGGACTTGAGTCCATTGACTGTCGTAATCTAGAGACCCTGATATTTCATCCTGGCCCCAAGCTTGGTCTCTGGTCCCGTTTGTCTTATGGCCAGGTCTTATGGATTCCTCACAATCCTCCTGTCGTGGATGCTGGGCCTTTGCACATGCTTTGTCTAGGATGCCTTCCCTCTCCTGCTTTCCTTTGCTTGGCAACTTCCTATTTGTCATTTAAAAACTAACTCAAATGTCACTTCTCCATCAGGCAAAGCAGTTACCCTGTCTGCTTTGGGTTTCCACTACCCTCCATTCATACCTGAAACACAGAGCCCACTAGGCTGCGTTATACTATCTGTTTGCAAGTCTGGTCTCCCACCAGATTGTTAGTGCATGCAATACGAAGTCTGTGCTTCAATCATTTTTGTATGTCCCCAGTTCAAAAAAGGTGCTGAGTCAATGTCTGCTGAATGAAAATATCAAAATATCTTCCTAAGATTAAGAGTCATCACCTTTTCCAACCACTCCAGCTTATCTAGATGCTTTCTATTTTCCCTGGACCTTGCAGTTTAGATGTATCCATTATCTGCAAGCAGAGGGCTCCAGGGCCTTCAGGCAGGGAGCAAAGTTAAATACATACATGTATAGGTACATAGATGAATAGAGACATAGATACATACATACATAATCATTATTTCAGAGACAATTCTTCCCAAGTCTCTTTGCAAGCTGGCTGTCATTTACAGGCAAGGAAATACTGCCTCTTCCTACAATTCTGGCGAAGTTCTGTCTGCATTTTCCACCATGCACCAGGCCTGGGCAGGGCTCCGGGCTACCTGCCTACAGCGACAGAGGCCACTCAGAAGTATTGCAGGCCTATCAGGGTGCAGCTTGGCTGCTGTCTGGCTTCAACCCCTCCCCAAAGCAACAGGACTGCAGCTGCTTTATGAAGGATGTCCAAGTTACTCACGAGGCCTTGGTGCACAGCTAAAAAGACACCTGGTGACCCCACACATTCTCCCCGGGAGCAGAACAGCACCACCCCACTCACTGCCCTGCAGCTCTTCACCTCAGACAGAAAACAGAAGAACAAAACGTTATTTCTGGCATCTCTGTCCTCTAAAGCTATACAAACACTTCTATTTAGAGTCATCTTTTTGCTTCTGCATTTTAAAAAGAGCTGAGATAGGTCCAAATCTAAAAAAAAAATAGAAAAGAAACTAATCAGTCAACCTAACAAACAAACAAGTCAACACACAAACAGAATCAGAACTACTACCAGAACAAAACGTAAGAAGAGAAATACTATTTATTTTATACCTCTCGTGTATCAGGATTGTTCTGGATAAATTAATCTCTTATATTCCAACAATCCTAAAAGTCTGATGATCACATTTTACAGACGGAGACACTGAAGCCCAGAAACGAACTGTGGAATGACTGAAAGAGCATGGGTTTAATGGCAGAGAGATCCGGGTTCAAATTTGGGAGCCACTGGCTCTGTGGTTTTGGATGAATTATTGGACCTCCTTAAGCCTCTGTTTTCTCATTCAGAAATAGAGACCAGTAGTACAACCTTCCAGGGCTGCTGCAGAGTCAGATAAGAAAATGTCTGTAATGTGCCTAACATGATGGCTGGTATCTCATCAGATTTAATGCTGGTTCCCCCTTCGCTTGTCTGCTAAATGGCAGAGTTGGAATTCGAAAGCAGGGTCACGGGCTCCAGACCCAAGTTCTTTGCAGATCTGTAATGAGAACTTGTCTGAGCTGCTCGTCTGCCACTGGAGTGATAGAATCAAACTAGTTGAACTGAGTGGCTCTTTCCTTTGTACTGGCAAAACACTCTCTATCTATTATTTTATGTATCTATGCCCAGATGTAAATCTTCTAGAAGTCAAAATCAAAACACATAAATCATGCATCCCCTAGTGCATTATAATGTGCCTTCAGTCCAGCCTGATCATAAAAATATCTCTGTAAGCCACTTAATGTCATAGAACTACTTAGGAGAAAGGTTTAACGTTGGCAAAAGATAATAGAATTAATTATTGGGTTTCAGTTCCTAGGGAATTTGCAAAAAGCCAATAAGACATAGGGAACAACAATAGTCTTTCTTGTCCTAAATCTCTCTCATAGTCTCCCTGATTTGAAGTAGGCTATGTATTCTTTTGGAAAGAAAAAAATGCAAGTCCACAAAAAAATGTCTTGTCAAAAGTTGTAGGCTGCATTTAGAACCAGGGAGGATTTCAGTGTCGGTAGTTTTCTGCTGGTCAGAGATATATTTGTCCTTTGACTGGTATGGGGAAAGATTCTGAAGTTTTAGAAAAATTTTTCAAATCTAGACTCCAGGGAATGCACTGTTTATCTTGCCATGGAATTTCTTTTGCAGACAGCTCCCTCTCCAACGCATGAGTCTATGAAAATAGTCTCACCTGACAACACATTTCCCAGTGTACCCCTTTCCTACCCTCAATGTCCTAAGAACTTTGTAGAGACAGTTGTGGTACAATGAACAGGTGCAAAGATGGCATCATGACATTGGCACTGAGTTCTGGCTCTGCCCTTTTCTCTGTGGCTTTGGATGTGTCACCTCATTTCTCTGAGTCTCGATTTTTCTCATCTATATACTGGGGGTACTAACTGATTGCCAAGAGCTTGTGAGGATTGAGTGTCATTTTGCACCTGAAAGCTCTGTGGAAACCACAAGGTGCTATTCAAATGTTTTTATTAGAATTTAGGGAGGAGGATCCTGAAGAACTATATGCTCAGGGTAATATTTTCCATTTTTAAATTGAAATTCATACTTGCCATTAGTCTGATTAAATTTAGATCGGTTTTTTGGGGGCACTAGAGTTTGGAGACCTTAACTAAATAAGTGGCTTCCAAAGTACTGAGAGCTACATGCATTAAAATGTAGTTTTTATGGCATTCTACATATCAGAGGGTAATGGAAAGAACACCAGACCAGGAAGTCTAAACACCCATGATGGACTCCCAGGGCTTTCACTGACCACCTCAGTGACATATCTCTGAGCCATCCTCCACACACCCCCCGCCCCCCATTTCCTTATCATAATTTGAAAGGACAATCTCTGCCTTGGTGGGTGATCCGATGGTGAGACAGATACATGCGAGAGTAATCTGTGTGTTGGAAGCCAAAGCCCAAATAAACTTGAGCCAGCACTTACTTCCTTTAGTATAAGGGCACCCTCAAGTACCACACCATTCCCAGGAGCCTTATGACTTTTCAGAGAAAGAGTAAATCACTTAAGGGTCAAATGAATCGCAGAATGAATGTTAGATGTTCTTAACCTTATTGGGCACCCAGAGTTCAAGTATTGGATACAATCTGTGGATCTTCTCCCAAGGCAAAAAAGACACATAAGTGCATACAGGCAACGATGGATACAATTTCAGGTGTTTCGTGGACTTCCTGGTGCTCATTTATGTGTCATCTAAGTTTTAGTAGACCTCAGGGTAAGAATCTGTTTTAGATCATAGAAAGCAGACACTAAAGCTCATCTCATTTAATACTCCTGTTTAACAGATGACAAATGGAGGCAGGAGCTCATTAGTGACCTTATCACAAATGGTAAATATAGTTTTAAATGTGTTTTTTTTTTGCCATCGAAAAAAACTGACAACCCACACTATATAAAGAAAGCTCAGTTATTTGGAATATTTCATTTACCCGAACATTTAATTTGTCATCCGTGTTAAATCAAGACAAGCTTATGCATGTCTTATCCATTTTCCATACCATAAATTGAATTTATAACTTGAAAAGATGCTGTGTAGCAAGGAAGCACAGATTGAATTAATCCAATGTCCCATTTAAAGCCAAACTGCTAATGCTTTTAGAAGGATACTTTATCCACCAGGGTTTACACCTAAATTCTTAGATGAGTTTTGATCTGTTAATCAGGTTTCCTGAATTTACACAGTTCCTAGCTAATTGCCGATATTCTGCCAGATTCTTCATCAAAAAGAAAAATCAAGTGTTGCTTAAGTCTGATGCTAGGAAAAGGGCATTTTTATAAAAATAAAATCAAGAAAATGCTTAAACAGTATAATTTGTACATTTAGGAGTCCAGGTGACGAGGGCCAACATTCCCACTGCAGATGGGGATTTGTGCCTGTTACTTATTTGCTGTCATCACAGCCAGCAGAAATTGCTCTCTTGCAGGTGCAGTGTGGTTGGTTGTGTTTTCTGAACACGATGCTAGGAAAGGCCATAAGTGTCACAAGTGAAAAGAAAATGAGCAGGTAGAACCATTGAGTTTACAGCAAGGTCCAATCTACACATTGCTTGCCATGTAATTTCAAAATAGCAGCATTTTTTTGCCGGGCAATATGAGTCAAACACAGGTCACATTTGGGTTGTTAAAAACCTTACAGTAAGTGCTCAGCAAAGAACACAGGTGCTGCTCCTGTCGGTAAAGTGTGACCAGAATAGGCACAGCTTAAGAAAGAGGATACATGATTGTTACTTTGGCTGAAAAAGACTTGGTGAGATATCAGCTGGCACAGGTCAGTGGACGTTGTCTCTCTAGTTCAAGCTTTCTGTGCCTTCCTAGAAACCCAACCCTGGTTAAGTCAAAGAGAAATTGGGTCTTTTCCCTAGAACTCCTGTCCCTTCACACACCATCTCAGAAGACTTTTGTTTTTTCCTGGGTACTTCTTGCTTAAATAGTGAATGATCTCTTCCCACTAATTTCGAGAAGAATTTATTGCGGGCATTGAGCCTCAGAGCTTCAGAGGATACATTCCAGATCTACTCCTAGTTTCTGCCTCAAGTGCCACGTAGTCTCAAGCAGCAGCCATGCCACCTTTGGAAAGGAGGCAGCAAGGTGGCCAGGCCAGCCCCCTAGAGTTGGTAGCCTCCAACCGGCCAGCTTGACTTGCCAAGGAAGACAAGCTGTTTCACCAGACATGACCCACTTTCCTTCCTCTTCCTTTCAGGCCCTTGGGGGTTTGAGCCCCAGCTCATCTGCTTTCCTAGTTCAGATGTCTCTGGAGAGGCCAGGATGTTCTCAGATGTCGGTGACCTGGGGGTGGGGTAGGGGTAGGGGAGTGGATCACTTTTCAAACTTTAATGTTTCTTGTCACTTCTTTCATTCTGGAAGAATTATCATAAAGTACGATCTTCCATGGAAAAGTTCGGTCATCTCAAGCATGTGCCCCAAACCAGATATATGAGCTGGTTGACCTGCTCACCCCTTATATAACCTCAGATTTCCTGATTAACTCCTTTAATCTTGATTGTTTTAGAAAAAAATTCAAAGCTGCTACAGCTCTTTACTCCAGTCTCCTGGGCACCGATGCTGGGTCCCAGGCTGTCTCACCACATTGCTCTGGCAAAACAATGCCTCTCCCTGGCATTTTAAAAATATAATGAGGCCGTTCTCCTGCTTTGTAACTTTTTATCTCAGCATGAACTCAGTTCTCATTAAGGAGCTTTGTTTCTAGTGTTAGAGCTTTAAATTTTTTTATTCATTTGAGAACAACCCAAATCAAGGCAGGCTTTAGACAGGAGACCTCTCCCTTAGAATATTTCTCTTGCCTATATAAGCAAAACTGTATAAGTAATTAACTCTCCTATTAACGAAATTATATTTTTTCCAGGGAAAAGAATTTCAAATGTTGATTTTCACTTTGACTCATAAGGAAAACTATGATTTAAAAAACACATTGAATAGGTAGCTACAGAGCCAAAAAACGGTATATGTTCTACTTAATAATACCCTATTTACTAATCAGAAGACATGGATGTATATGATCATGACTGTTACATGTGCAGAAGATCTTGTTTTTTAATGGGGAGGAAGAGTTGAATTTTAGATATTACAGAAAATGTATGAATTTATTGAATATTAATTTTCCCTGAAAAAGACATTCTGTCTAGTACTACTTGGTATCCCCATTTTTAAATTCTTCTAATTATTTTAGTAAGGAAGAAAGCAGGCAAGAAAAGATGGAAACACACATCCTACCCATAAATATACACATATATACATTACACGTACATATTTTCACACTGGCAGGCTGAAATCCACTGTTCTAGAGTGTCACACTTTCTACACTTTTCCATGACTGATTCTTGTGACCTCCTCTTTTCCACATCCAGTAATACATTACACAGAACTGAGGAAAACATCCTTTTTAGGGTATGGATCATGCCCTCCCTGCAGAGAGGAAAGGCATCATATCTACAAGCAATGAGCTACACCAAAAAGAGCAGAAGCTATTTCATCTCCTGAAACTTTCTGCTCTTTCTATTCTCTTCCTGACTCTACCTCAGGCACAATGTCAAAAACAATATAGTACCAAACCTGGCAGAGAAGTGAAACGGTGCCCTCCAAATTTGCCTCATGCCTCCCAACTAGTACACAGGCTACTAGCCATGTCCACGTCAGAATGTTCCTGAAGCATCTAGAGGCGTCTCACAGCTGGCAGCTGGCTGAGTGAGCAGAACTGCTGTTGCTTAGTACAACTCATTCTGTGTGGAGCTCTAAGGAGGGCCATTAAAAACTTCATCAATTTAGACCGTTGGTTTTCAGTGAGTCTGATAAGTTTAGAAATCTGTGAAGGCATTTTCTCCCTCCTTCCTTCCCTCCCTTCTTTTTTTATTCCCCTCTATTTTTCTTTTATCTTGCTTGTTACAACTCCTGTAGGGTACCATTGTCATCTAGTGGTCAGGGACCAGGGATGCTGTCTCCACGTGTTATGTCCCCTCCAAATGCACACAGCACTCTGGTTGAGAAACACCTGATTTAAACAGTCTCAACCAGCCTTCTACCATCAAGGGAAATAAATAAATAAGTAAACAAAAAATATTTCAGGTGATAGCAGCCGCTACCTTGCATAAAAGTAACTTAAAATTGATTAAGTTATTAACGGCTTCTCTTATCAGTGGGGGAGGGTCTTTCATGAACATGGCTTAGATGTGAAAATAATATAGCTGGAATGGGTTGAATTGTGTCTTTGCAGAAAGATCTGTTGAAGTCCTAATGCTGAGTACCTGTGAATGTGACCATATTTGGAAATCTGGTCTTGGCAGATGTAATCAAGTTAAGATGAGGTCATACTGAATTAGAGTGGGCCCTAATCCAATATGACTGGATGACTGGTGTTCTTATAAGAATGGAGTCTGGACACAGACAGACTCACAGGGAAGAAGACCATGTGAAGACAGAGGCAGAGATTGGAGAGAATGCTTCCACAAGCCCGGGAACGCCTGGGGCTACCAGAAACTAGAAGAAGCAAGGAAGGATACGCCCCTGGAGGCTTGGAGGGAGCCTGGCCCTGCTGAAACCTTGATTTCAAACTTCTACCTTCCAGAATATATTTCTGTTGTTTTAAGCCATCCAAGTTTATGTTAATTTGTTATGGCAGCCCTAGAAAAGTAAGACAATAGCTAATCTATATTTATTTCAAGCTTGGCAGGTTGGCATAGTTCAAGGGAGCAAGCAGTTCACAGCAGTTTGGGGGGAGTAATATTTGGGGACAGGACGTTTACTTACTGGCAACTTGTGAGAAGGCAGAAGAAGGTCTTCCCTTTCTACCCAGGAGGGCATACATCCTTTTAAATTCCTCTACCTATGGCTCCATTAAAAGACAATCTTTACTGGATTCACTTATCTAGAGTGAAATTTTATTTCATAAAGATGTGCAGGTAAGGGTGGTTGCCCAAAGACAGCAAGCTTGTCTGGAAAGTGATTACAACTCCTTTCCAAATTTCACATGTTGATGTGTGATCGCGTGAAGCAGGCTGACTGGATCTCCTCTCCTTTCTGTGCTTCCCCTGGGACGTTCTGGTGTCCAGTGCATTCATGGTGCCTCTCACTGTGCAAATCCTTGTCCAGGTCGTACCCCAGCTCTCAGGCCACTTTCCATCATCAACACACCATCCATCTGTCCCACAGGCCACTCCCTCCAGGCCCTGTGCTCTTCTATGTGCCAGTGCATGGCAATAGATAACTTTCAGCTACGCTAAGTTGTGTTACTTCTCTCAGAGGCCACGAAGCCTTTAAGTCATAACTCGCAAGGGGAGGAGTGCTGGTGAACAGTATTGAAGGGGCTTTGGAGCCTGAAGTCAGGGGACTTATGTTCTTATATACATGAGATTTTTAGTCTAAGTTCAGCCACTAACAAGCTGTGAGACCTTGGAGTCCACATCTTTGACCCTCAGTTTCCTCAGTTCAATTCAACAAGTACTGAGCACCCACCGTGTATGCACTCATACATGGGAAGGAGGGATATGAAACAAAGACAGGAGCTCTGCTCTCCAAAGGCCGGAAGTCTGCTGGGGCTAACAGGTGCAAACAACTTACAGGGAAATTTGAGCTTGCAGGATGAAGAGCATTTTGGTTGGCAGAGAATGGAGGAGTATGGCATTCTAGAATGAGGAACTGGCATGGACAAAGGCCTGAAGCTACGTGGCAGGTGTGTCCATCTTGGAGAAGACTTCCCAGACAAGAATGACCCATTTGCTTCTCCAGCCTCTCACACCATGATTACTTGTACCTTGTTTCTTTTGTTTTTCCTCTAATTCAGATCTCAAGCCTCTTGCTAAGGAGTTTGGACTTGTTTCGGTAAGAAATGGCAAGTTCTGGAAGATTGTTTTTAAAAACTTTTTATAATGGAAAAATTTAATCATTTACCATACTGGAGAGAAGAGTATAATGAACCCCTATCTTCCCTTTGCTCAGTTTGCAGAATTATTAACTCACAATCATTTTTTTCTATAATACCGCCACTTTTTTTCTCATTTCCATAGAGTTTTGAAGCAAATCCTACGCATCGCTGCATTTCTTACGTAGATGTAACAGTATGTATCTCTAAAAGACAAGGACTTTTGTTGAAAACATAAGGGCTACATCATTATCATGCTGAAAATAACAACACCTTAACATCATCAAACATCTAGTCAATAATTAAATTCACAATTGTCTCATAAATGTCCTCATTTATTTTTAAAGTTTTGGTTTGATTCAGGATCCAGATAAGGTCCACAGTTGTCATTGGTTGCTATATCTCTTAAGTCTTTTTTAGTCTATAAATTCTGCCCTTACATCTATCTCTCAATCTATCTTTTTTTTTCCCTTGCAATTTATTTATTGAAGAAACCACGTTGTTTGTCCTATAGAGTTTCCCATAGTTTGGAGTTTGCTGATTTCATTCCTGCGGTGTTATTTAAATCTTCCTTGGTCCTCATATTTCCTGTGACTTGATTGTTGGATGTGGAGGCTTGATCAGATGTAGGTTCCTTTCAATGTGGCAAGACTATTTCACAGGGGATGGTATGTTCTCCCATCAGGAGATATAGTGTCTGGTTGTGTCATGTTTCATGATGTTGGCAGCCACCATGGTCAGTGCCAAGATCCACTAACTCATTAGATCATGCAACATGGTGATATTCTATGTCTACTGTGCCATCTTCACTTATTAGTTGCAATACTTGTATAGAGACATCATCTAATATTTAGTCACTCAGAGGTACACCTCATAAAATAAAGGCAAAATAAGATCAATCAATCAATCAATAAAGAATACTTAATTCTTTCTATTTATCTATTATTTTTCAAAATAATGTGTTGGTTTATTAGCATCCTCCAATGGAGATCAATGAAGTTTTGTGTTATCATTGTTTTGTTTTTGGTATCATCATGAACTCATGAAACTCATTGCAATTAGGCTTACTGATGCTTAAATTGTTCCATCTTTGGCCCGTGGGAGCCTCATTAAGTAGTTCTGAGTCCTTTTGACAGGAACCTGGTAGTCTTTGATAGCATCCTTGCTATATATTCCGGAGATATTCCAGATATTCCTTCCAAATGTCTAAGGCTCATCTTAGACATTTCCTAACCCAGACCTGGAATTAGTTACTTCTCCAAGGAACTTTCACTCCTTTTAGTGGAAATGGAATTTAACAACCACAATCTGAGCACCTGGAAGACTCTTAAGCAGATATAGGTCTGCTTCCCCTCCTTTGGATGGGAGCAGGCAATTTGGCCTGGCCAAAATGAGTCCTAAAAGAGTGGCCAAAGACTGTGAGAGGGGAAAGGGTGACCAGTGACCATTTAGGTCTGTTACACTGTTACTGTAACAGTCTAGGAAGAAATGATAAGGTTCTCAACCAGGGCTGTAGCAGTGGAGACGGGGAAGAGGATCAGCACTCGGAGAAATCTAGAGACTAAATTTACACAAGAGGATTTATCAACTGACTTGGCAGTTCAAGGCAGTAGGGGCTGAGGTGGGTAAAAGACAACAGAGCTGGATTCAAAGCCCAGCTCAGTCACTTACCAACTGTGTGATCTACATCTCATCACTTAACTTCTGAGACTCAGTGACCTGAACCACAAAATGGGAAGAGTACAGCCTATCCCACAGAGTTGTTGGGAGGATTAGATGAAGTTGCAGATGAAATGAACCTACTATAATGTGTGATATGTAATACAACTAAGAATTAAAAATATGAATGCCCCCCAACTTGTATAGTTTTATCTATATAATGAAAGAGTTGGCCAGATCACACCAAAGCCTCTTCCAGTCCTATCTGCTCCAGCCTTCCCTACTCCCACTTGCATTGTTCTCTGATAATGCCATGGAGTATTAATAATGGATCCTCTAGCATTTGCCTCAACCACATTTTATTGATTATTTTATTGAAAAGACAATATAACAAATTTAACGTTGCCAAAAGAAAAACAAATCGTATATTCTTCTGAGGGCTATTTTTATTATTTGATATTTAAGTTGGCAAATTCCATCTTAGAAAAACTTAGAATAATCTTTTAATTTAAAATTGCTCCCCTAAGTAACAAACACTGTTTGTTTTTAAGATATTAAAAACTAACAAAGTACCTTAACTACTGGTCAGTTAACTCAGAGCCTCTTAAAATACTGTCCAAGATGGTTGCTCCTGATCAATGATTTATGCAGCACTCTGGTTTTAGAAAATATTAAGTCAATCCCTTCCCAGAACTTTCCCTGTGCATTACGTCAGTGATGACCTGTAAACCTTTCTGAGATTATTTGCTTTTCTAAGATCTTATTTTTGAGGACTCTGTCAGAAGAATTTGCAAATCAAGATTTTAAGGATAGAAATAGCCATCTAGCAGTTACTATAGCCACATTAACTGTTGATAAAGAAGGATTAAAATGTTGATAACATCTTTACTTTTTCCATTGCGAAGGCAATATAAATTATTTAAAAAAATGTCAGGCAAGACAAAAAAAAGCATAAAAACTGAAACTGATCCAAAGCTCACTTGCCAGAGATAACCAGGGCATTCTTCTAAACCCTCTTCTCCACAGCCACACACATGAACACAATGTTTTCAGTATTTCCTCATAATATACATTTTATTCCGTAGCTGGCTTTTTCAATACACTGTGAAATATAAAGTTACAATATATTAGTTCAATATATTGTAACCATTTTTATCTGTCAGTACACAAACGAACATCCTCATTCTTTGAAGCAGTTGCTTAGTATTGCCCAGCTGAATAAATGTCCAGTGTATGCTAGTTTACCTGACTAGCACTTTATTGTTGGATATTTACATTGTTTCCAATGTATTAATATTTTAAAAGTTCTTAACCAAAACAAACAAACAAGACTGAATCAGATCTGGAAAGGTTATAGATACATTCTTGTCAATTTTGGTGTATGTTTATGGTTTCCATAATAAAAAAAACTCAGTGCTTGAGTGCCACTTTTAAAAACTGTTATAAAACAAGAGACAACTGTCACTTACTGATATTTAATTCTTTTTAACAAAAACTTGGCTGTAAATCTCTGAATCTCAAAAGCCACATCTCCCCTCTTTCTGATAACCCTCCAAACTGAAACTCTATTCTCAGTGATGCAGCAATTTTCGCTCCTTCAGCAGCCGCACCTGCCTTTGAGATTTTGGGTACCACATTGAGATTTTGGGTACCACAAGCCTTCTCTTGTCAATGTGTGTTCCTTTGCCTTCCACTGAGAACTCAGGCCCTGCTTTTCATTTCAATCAGGAAACATGGTACCTCCTATTGAGAAGAGGTGGGGGAACCGTGACCTGTCCTCCAGTGTCACACCCACAGCACCGGACACAGTTGCCTGTTGGTCAGTCTTCCAGCACAACATCAGGGTGACTCTCCTTTGCCACTCCTCTATTTACAGTCAACGCTGCTGCACTTCAAGAGGGTTGGGTGCCTTCCCATCTCAAGAATGAACAAATGGACCTCACCGAATCAGCAAGGCACGTGTTTGTAATATAACGTGTCATCTTTTCCCATCTTTGGTTTGTTTATAGGTTGCTCTTCAGATCGATATAATCTTAAGTTTTACTATTATCCCTAAGGCTTCAAGACAAGCCCGCTGTTATCTTTCAAGCTCATGTTCTTTCTGGTGACTGCTAAATAACTAAACGTTCCTATTTAAGCCAGAAAGTACCATGAGTATTTGCTGAATGATGAAGCTGGGTATGTGCCACCCTGGGTGATTTTTTTACCACCAGCCATGTCAAGGGGTGTTAGCCCCACAGGGTTGATAACAAGTGCTCACAGGATCCAGGTTTGATTTTAGTCAGGACTTCACGTCACTTCTGTCTATTGATTGGACTAAAACACAGTTCATATTTCAGAATCACCAAGGAAGGCAGAAGGCAGAAGCTGTAAGACCAAGAAAACTCCCATTCTGTTTTTCAGTTTGTTAGTGACTGACTTACACCCTCAACGTTCAGAGTGTTTGCTTAACTTTCTCAAACATTACTGGGAAATTACAAGTGTGCTTCCCTTAGATTCAAATCAATTTTTATCATCAGGCTATTTTTAGTTATTCAGAGAATTCTCAAAAATGTTCAAATAGTGGAGATAACTTTATCTTCTCTAGCTGAGCTCAAAGGTGACATTTTCTTAATTGGCCAGAAAGTTTAAGAAGTTTCAGCTATTTCAAAGTGATGTACCTGGGAAAAAAAAATGCCTACATTTTAAAAAGAAGTGTTTTATATGTGCATAGCTCAATGAAAAAGCTGAGTTTAAAGTTTAGCTTTTGTAACCCTCAATGAAAACTAAAAGCCTGGCAAATTTTTTTTTTCTTGTGAGGAAGATTAGCCCTGAGCTAACATCCGTTGCCAATCCTCCTCTTTTTGCTGAGGAAGATTGGCCCTGGGCTAACATCTGTGCCCATCTTCCTCTACTTTACATGGGATGCTGCCACAGCATGGCTTGACAAGTGGTGCGCAGGTCCACACCGGGATCCAAACCTGTGAACCCCAGGCCGCAGAAGCGGAGTGCATGAACTTAACCGCTATGCCACCGGGCCAGCCCCGACTCATTTTTTTAAAAAACTATTTAGAAACACTAGACATAAGCACCTGATAGTAAGCAAGTTTGCCAATGTCTCATTTTGGGGTGATCCAAGGCAAAATTTGAATTAAGTCTTCATTTTGCCAGCCCTTGAAAATGTTTTTTAAACAGTCAGTTCAACAAATATATTTTGAAGAACCCTAAGTGCCACACAGTATTTTGCACTAGGGATATCACAGCAAAAGAGAGGGACAAAATTCCTGGACAGCTGAGGGGTAAGGGATGGAGGCAGATAGACATTAAAGAGAAGGGGAGGCAAGAAGTGGATAAGGGGCACTGGAAATATGGTATTGGCAGGTGGAACAGATTGCAGTTTTAAAATGTTGGTCAGGGTAAGTCTCCTTGAGAAGGTGACATCTGAGCAAAGGTTTTAGGGAGGTGAGGGAATTAGCCATGTGGATATCTAAAGTATGATCCAGACAGGAGAACCAGCCACTGCATGCTGTAAGGAAGCCAGTGCGGCTGGTATAGGGTAAGCAAAGGAGAGGAAGAAGCCTAGGGTCAAGAATGGATGAGGTAGCATCTCATGCAGGTCTCGATGGTCACTTTAAGAAGAAGCCACTGCAGAGCTGTGAAAGGAGCAACGACATCATCTGACACATTTCCACTGGATCAACTCTTGCTATGTAAAGAACAGACCTTAGGAGGGAAAGGGTAAAAGCTGGTGGACCTGAGAGGAGGCCACTGCAGTATCCCAGGAGAAAGATGATGGCGGCCCACACCAGAGTGAGAGCAATGGAGGTGGAAGCCGTGTTTAAATTCTGGGTACACTATAAAGGTAGGGCAAACCAATTTTCTTGAAGGGTTGGATGAGGGGTGTTGAGAGAAAAAGAGACTCAAAGTTGACTCATGATTTTCATCGTGAGCAACTAGAAAGTTGGAGTTGCAGTTAATTGAGATGAAGAAGGCTTCAGGTGGAGACTCTTGGGGGAGGGAAGTCCACGAGTTCAGGTCAGATGTGTTGAATGTGAGATGACTATTAGATAGTCAACTACTGATTTTCTTCTGACCAAGTCAAAATTCATCATCCTCAAAGAATGTAAGTTCCCTGAGGGTAGAGTTTTGTCTATTTTGTTCACTGCTGTATCTCCAGAGCCTCGGACAGTGTTGAGCACATGTAGGTTCTCAATTAAATATTAATTTAACAAATATTTGCTAAGCACCCATTATGTGTCTTGCTCTGTTCTGGGGATACAGCAGGGACAAAATGGCTAAAATTTCTGCTCTTATGTACCTTACAATCTAGTAGTGAAAGTCAGACAAGCAAGTAAGTAAAAATAAATCTTCTACCTGTTGGTGTACCTGCTTAATACCCATTTGTTGAATGTTTACTCATATGGCACTTGATGTGCATTATCATAACCTTACAAGGGAAGAAACTGAGATCCCAGAGATGGCGTTCCATGCCAGTCTGTCTTACTCCAAAGCCGCCTTATACCATGCTGCTTCTCATATGAAGTAACACAAATCCCATCCTCACCTGAAAAATACGAAAAATTTTCATTCCTAGCAGCAGCATCAAGGGGGTGCTTTGGTCTTTAGTAGCCCCAAATAATTTTAATTATCCCTTCCATCCAGTCATCTGATATTCTGTCAGTTTCATGCAACATACCACCCTCAACCTCTCCCATAGATCTCATGCAGAAATTTTGAAATAGCTTCGGCATCTTCTGACTGTCCATTTCTTACCCAGTTTCACACATAATTTGATATCGCATTTCCTTCCTCACCAACATTTCCTAGAATGTAAATGATGAATGATCATTTATCCTCAAAAACGGATAATTCTTTCTCCTTCACAGACCTGTCTGAACAGCTCTTCAAAAAGGAGAAGTCCAGAGAGAAGAGTCCTCCCTCTTCTTGAATGCTGTCTCCATCACCATTGTAATTTTTAAGACAAAACATCTAGGGTTCCCATTGGTTGGGTGATGGCTGTTTTCACCTTGATGTTGTCTCTCATGCAGCAGATCCATCAACAGCAAGAATTCCCATGACTGGCAGAGGATGTGATCCACCAATAACTTGCCTGTTTTCCCAGGGCAAGAAAGAGACATTTGGTCCTTTAGATTTCTTTAGGACCCTCTGATGAACAACTGGGCATGGAGACCCTGTCATGTTGTAATTCTGAGATGTACTGAAATCCTCTCATAATATGACATCTTACATTAACTCAATAGCATGATTGAAGTCTTAAACATTTCCCTAAACACATATAGACAGTGCATTGTAGATTTTGCATAGTGAATAAAGAGAGCATCCTTTTATCCTTACAATAATTGTTATTGTTCTTCCTAAAGAATCCAAATTACAGTACAAAGCAAGAATCATATACATAGTGTGAAGTTTTTAACAATCAAATAAATGTTCAATGCCAGTAAAACGGAATCTGTCTGCCATCCATCTATGGGATCACAAAAGCTTTTCCAATGGAAACTGAAAAGATTTCATAACGGGCAGACAGCACCAATAACAATCCATCATGGACACAATAGTGGGTGAATAAACTCTGTCAATAATGCAGTTATGCCTCTGGACTACACAAAGCTGGCAAGAATATCACAATTCAAAAGATAAAATATATCTTAATAACCCCATATACGGAAATACAATGTGTTCTAACCAGTGGGAAGTCTGAATGATAGATTTACATTTACAATCATGGCCAAAAAAAGCAAAAATATCAAACAAAACCTTCTCTCCTCCAATTCTTTTCCTGTTCAACAGCTGCACTCAAGTTCTCCTGTCCTTGCTTCCTCCCTGATGGAAAAGAAAATCGGGCGGCAGAATTTGGACTGTAAGTAGAAGATACTATCATCAAAGTTGTATTCCACCATGCATCTCATTTTGTATTGAATAGACATGTTCTCTAAATATCACACCTGGCAACCTCCCCCCAATTTTTTTCCACTTACCATTACCTATTCACAGATCTTGCCTTAGGTATAAAAGGCACAAATTTCCACCACAGTTCAATTGCTTAAAGGATTTTTTTTTCTGATTTGCCTTGAAATTCTGTCTAATATGCTGCTTCAGGCTCTATATAGCCACAGCTTTCAAGTGATACCAACAGCCCTATCCTGCAGGAACTATGTAAACCTTACATAATTAATATTTGTGAGATGTATTAAGATCCTGGCACAGAAGAGAACATTGAAATCCAAAGCTATTCTATAACTTTCTTTTTTAATCGGCTTCCAGCTGGGTTCTAGAAGGTTTCTAGTTGCAGCTCCTATGCAAGAACATTGCTACCATTTAAAATATACTGTTTTTTATAAAGAAAAGGTCACAAGGGGGTCAGGTAATGTAGCCTCAGGCAGGCTACAGAAATCCCACCAATTGTTCAGAAACACACAACAGTGCACAGTTAATGGATAAGCAATCAGATTCAAAATGTTTCATTGGAGAGCTGCCTCTGAATCCTAATCCTTGTAGTTGCTATCCACAAGAGAGATGCTCTGAAATCCCCTTGTCTTCCCATGAACAGATTGTTACTATCGAAATGGTGCAGGGCAACTAAAGCCGGGTGAGGCAGGGTTCAAACTAAAGTTAATCCTATATCAAACCCATTGCATAGATGAACCACAGATGAAAGGTAGGATTTCTAAATAAAATACAGGATGCCCAGTTAAATTTCAATTCAAGATAAACAACAAAGAATCATTCAGTTTAAGTATGTCCCAAGTATTGTGTGCGACGTACTTAGAATTCACTGTTTACTTAAAATCCAAATTGGACTGGGCAATGTGCACTTTTATTTGCCAAATCTGGCCACACTAGACAAAGGAAAATTAAAATAGCTTATTCTCAATTGACATTAGACCATCCTGCACCAATGAAAAACACAAATGAAAAGAATTATATAATTGTCTATTTTGTTTTAATAATTTATATTACTTATAAAATGGCAAAGGCCTCAAGGTTTCTAGACAACATTAAAAAAGGTAAAAGAAATGGGCTATGCTGGTGTAAAGGATTATGATGAACACTGACAGATCCCCTCATTGGAAAATCTGATGTTACATCAGTCCCTGACATTTAAATAATTTAAGCTGTGGCTTAAAAAAGTAATGCTATGAACTACATACACAAATCAGTCTTATCTTATAGTCACCCTGCTTGCGCATTAACTGGATAACCTATTAGCCCTGCATTTCCAAGTAAAAATCAATCATTGCATAAGGCACACATTCACTACTTGCCCATCTCCTTTTAGAACTGCCGCTGTCTTCTAAATGAAACATTAATTTTTCCAAGCAACTTTTTCATTCAATATCTTATCAAAAAATTAAATATTTGATTCCTAAACTAATATGTCCAATTTCAGTGACAGATACTTCCAAAAGGAAGTAAACTATTGTAAATGCTATGGCAAGATTCCTTTCATTGGGGTGTTAAGACAGCCAATTCCTTTTGAATATATTTTTCAAATGTCCTTTTCCATTGTTTTCAGTGGATAGCTAACCCCCACCCCCACAAGGAAAATTATTGCTTAAGAAAGTCTGCTCAAACAGTATATATACTTGGCCAATATTTTCCTTATAAAAACACAAGCTCAATTAGACCAGGTCCAAATGCTCAAGTTAAGTTAGAGATCTGGCCATTATTGATGGTTTTGGGTTCTGGAGAGAGCCATTCTGGATCATTCAGACACCATAGGCTGCCTTTTCCTAAGTTGTTTGATCTGAATTATACAAAATTTGTGGCTCTGGGAACCTGACCTTAAGGTTGAGCTGAGTCGGGCCCTTGAAATACACCAGTTTGCAAAAGACTTTGTGGAAGAAATAAAGTCCTTGGTGAGACTTTATTTCTATTTGTTACTGAGCATTTTTTAGACTGTTGTGCTAAATCTGAGCTGGCACATTATTAACCTTTTCAAATTAGGCATTTTGTAGGCTCAGCTGAATATTTTCTTAATTTGCACATCAGGGTTTGCCAGAACAGCTGGCACTGTGCTGGAATAGTAGCTGAGATCTTTGATTTACATGGTCCAAGCGCAAACATATAAACTCTGCTTTTGGAGAGAGGACCTGACCAGTGCTGAATATAGTAAACTATTCATAAGAATAAAAGCGACAACAATGGGTGACACATACTGTTTACTATGTCCCAGGCACTATACGTATATGCAGTGGTTTAACACTTATGGGGTTTTGTTCTCCCAATTTTGTAGGTAGGAAAACTCTGAGCGGTTAAGTTACTTGCCCTAAATTACACAATCAGTAAGTAGTAAAACTTAGCTTTGTGCGTAGGCAATCTAGCTACAGAATCGACGTGCCACGCTGCAACACTACCTCAGTAAATGTATCAGATAGCAATGAAGGGCAGGTTTCATGTGAAGGATGTGTCACTTCTTTCACTATGACACAGACTTCAGGGCAACCTTGCTGTTCCTGCAAATGTGTGTGCATTTTTGGTTTAATTTTAATACGTTTATGATAAGATTTATGATAAGGCTTTACAATGCTTACAATAAGGCCCTGACATATATCAGGACCTGTAGTAAGAACAGAGCCGTAATGTGTAGGGAGGGGTCATCCTAGATGTTAGTCATTCTAGATGTTAGTCACCTGGAGAAGAGCTATATGACAGGCCCAGAACACAGATAGCATCTCTAGCTGGGTGGCAGACTGTAATCTAGCTCTCCCTAACTTCATCACCAAGGGGCTAAGAGGTCAGCCTGGGTAATGGGACGGAGTGTATTACTCTCCCTGGGAGGAGACCAGGAAATGCTATGTATACATTGAGTGAATTTATTAAGCTAAAAAAACTCCCCTGCCAAACCCCATTCCTGGCTCAAGAAAGTATCACCTTAAGAGATTTACAGAAATTTTCCTGAAGCCTCTAAAGCTGGAGGGGTAAAAAAACAAAAAAACAAAAAAAAAGAAGAAAAGACATAACTGCCTGGTGAAACTAACTAGAGCTTTGCCAAGGGAGCTCCAGGATGAGCCACTGAAACATGCATGCCACTTTCATTTCAAGAACCCTCACCTCTCTCTCCTTTACCAACACATCTATTTCTATTTTAGAAAAATGACATTTTAGTTTCTGAAAATACCCTTCTTTGGGAAGCAAAAAAATCTCATGAGGTATTTATGCCAATTTTTATATTATTTTCCTAACAACTTATTGCAAGGAGCTCTGACAACACACTGACCCCCAAAGAGATTCCTTCAGAGGCACAAACGTCAGAGGGAAGGAGGAAGCTTCACGATTTGGGAGATGTACATAGAAACCTAACTATGTCTTCCAGGGTCAGAGGAGCCCCAGAACCGAGAGGCTGTAATCTTCTTGGCTCTGGCCCTGACACACGTGTGCATGGATGGGGATGAGGCTCCCCGACCGGTCCCTGAGCCAGCAGCCCCCTCACTGCGGTGGGCGAGGGCAATATTCCCGCCCCCGGAATAGCGGGGCTAAACTGGAAAACTGACCAAGGAAAAAAAAATCTTGAGCTTCTTAGAAAAAAATGGTACAATACACTGCCTGGTAGGATTAATCCGGGTATTGCCTACTGCGAGAGCTGTTAAAAAAATAAAAATAAAAAAGACAAGCCACGAAATAATATTAGCACAAATCCCCCTACTGGCTCACTCGGGGTTTTCTGAGCCCTGAGTCTTATGAAAAGATTTCTAGAGAGGAGACAGTAAAGGCACCTTTCATGGCATTTCCTAAACATTTCTTGCTTCGAGGATTACGGGAATGGCCACACATGGCAATCCCGGGGCTTGGGACGCGGCTGTTCCACCTGCTGGGATCCAGGCGCTCCCAGCCCGGCCGAGGATGCGCAGCCCAAACCGCCCGAGAGTGTTCGGGAACGGTCTGCCGACGCGCCTCCAAATCGTGCGGATACCATAGCGAAAACGGAGTTTTCTCAGACGTTCAGCAAGTAGCCTCAAGTTGGGAAACTTTCCCTCAAAACTGCATTATCCTTTGTGAGCTGCGAGGAAACCCTTAGCTTCTTTTCAAGACATTGTAACGACTTGTGTCCACAATTACGGGAACCCAAGCAATTCAGGAGGAAAAAAATACACGGACTGCAAGCATGAATCAAATCGGCTGTGTGGCTTTGGAACATTCTTATCTAAACATGAGTGTCTGCGCACTCGGGCTACTTTTTCTACCGGCGCCGTATCCAGTCAGTTGTCCCTTGTCGGGTTGCATTTTCTGGAAAAACTAGATATCCCAACTCCAGCCTCAAAGCATTGCTCTGAATTTGTCTCCAGCCCCCACCAAGCCGACCTCAATCCTCTTGCTCCTTTCTCCCCAGCCCCCTGCCAGAGGCGGCCGTCGCCGTCGGTTCCCGAGACCCGCTAGGTGCGCATGGGAAAGCCGTCCCTGGGCAGTTTCGTATGTCTGTGGGAGGGGGGCACAAGGGGATGCTAGTTTTAGCCAAGTTAACAATTTCTGCCGTGGCACGCATTTTTGGAGGGCTCTGAGCCACAGGATAGAACTGCAAACTCCCAGCGGTGATCGAGAGCTTGAGCTGGGTCGGGGCAGCTGCCCTTGTGACTGTTAGGGTCCCATGGTCCCCAAGCGTAACTAGGAAAGGGGGCAGGAGACCAGAGACCGCCAAGTCTCGGGGAACGCAAACCAGCCCCGCCAGGCGCCCAGCCACTGCTTAAAGCCTTCCCAGATGCGGTTCTCCCGCTTCTCCCGCGTTTTCATCCCTCCCCGGGGCCAACCGCGACAGGAAGTCTGGTGTTCGACTCCGGCAGGGTGTGTTCGGAGACCTCAGAAGCCTGGAGTCGCAGTCAGTGTCGCCCACCCAGGGTTCGAACGCATCGCGCGCAGCCACCTGTTCCACAAAGCCCAGAGTTTGTGCAGGGCGCGGGCTGCGGCAGGAAGAACCCTGCCATCCCCCTGGTCCGGCACGGCCCAGTATCTCCAACGGCGCACGTCACCCCAAATCCAAGTGCGCACATACCTTCGCGCAACCCCAGAGGCTCGCACCACTCTGGCCACCCGCTCGCAGCGACTTACTTCCCGGTCTCCCCACTTCAGCCCCGGCACCAGCGCTGGCCGCCGGGGCCCAGACCGTGCCCGACCCCTCTGGGAGGATGGCGTCCCAAAATACCTGCTGTGAAGATGCAGAGAGCGAAGAGAGTCTTGCAGACCATGGTACCCTGGTGCTCGATGCCGAGCCGGACGCGGGCGGCGCGGGAGTTTGCCGGGACTGGCGGAGCGCACTGGGCGCGGACGGCTCCTCCTCTGCCCGGCTGGCTGCGCTGGGAACCGGGAGGCACGGACGGCTCGGGCGGCGCGCGGGGAAGCGAGGCGAACGCGGCGCGGCTCCGTCAGCTGCGTGTCCTCCGGCGCCCGGCGCGCTTCTGCTCCATCCCAGCCGCCCGAACCCGGGCCGCCTCCGCCACCGCGCCTGCAGCCGACAAACCCCTCCCACCCGGGCCCCGCGGCGATGACAAGGCCACCCCCTGGCCTACCCTCTCCCGGCTCTCAGGTCCCGGGAGCCCCGGCCCAGGGCGGCCTCTGCTGGACAGTCAGGGCGCGAGATCCGAGTTTTGACTGGGTCCAGCAAATGTTTGGAGCGTCGAACATGATGCTGGAACTAAGGGGATGCAAAAAGCGTGAGCAGATCTCTCCCCTTATCACAGCTTTTCTTACATGAGCTTACAACCGTTAAACAGGTGACCATATGCCATCTTAGGCGTCACCACGAAGCCAAGACCCCACCATTGTAAGGGAGCGTACACATTTCTTTCCAAGTACGAAAAACTTTTCCTTCATTTCTCCAAATGTTCCTGCATGTGCATTAAACCCTCACACACGTTCAACCCCACTGCACTCCCTGATGCCTGAGCCAGAATGTGTGCTATCCTATTCAGCTTCTTACTAGGAGAAAGAGTACTGATGTCAGGTACAGTGATCGGTGGATAACTATGAGTCAGGCACCCTACGAGGTGCTGTATCGCGACTCCTTCTAACAACCCTATGACATAAGTATTATTATTTCATTTTACAGATGGGAAAACTAAGGCACGGAGAAGATAAGTGATGTGCTCAAGGTCACAGGGCTGGTAAGGGCTGCACCAGGGCCGTAAGAACAAAGGCTGACGTTTCCTGAGTGATGGCTGCATGCTGGTCAATTGTGCTGTACAGGTGTTAACCACATCAAGTTCTCACAACAATCCTTTGAGGTGGGCACTATTATATCTTCATTTTCAGAGGATGAGATGGAAGCGCAGAGAGGTTTAAGTACTTGCCCAAGGTCTCACAACTAGCTCATGGTACAGGTAAGGTGCCTGCCCAGACATCCTGGATCAGCCCCTGTACTATCCTCCTTCTTCAAAGCCCAAAGTTTCTGTGTGTTCACACAGATGGGAGCTGACCTTTCACCTAATCTTCCCCACCGTCTTAGACTGGCTCCTTTCTCACATCTCTATCAGAGCAGATGCCAGATCATCTCCCAATATCTATGTTATTATGAGCCTGGTGGTCCCCTAGTCACCAGAGCTGAGAAACAGCAGGAATTTATGAGCCTTCCTAAAGAATTGATTTGCTCAGGACCATTAGTAGTGCTGGAGAACAGCTTTCTTTTTCTGTGACTTCCTTCTCGTATACCAGAGCTTCAGGTTTTATTTTCTCGCTCTTTCGGGTCTCATTGCTTTATCTGTGATGATGTCAGTCCTTCTTACTGACCCGCCATTACCACTTGTAGAGCTTGTCATGCTTCCACAACCAGATTAGACTGCGCTCATAGTTTTTCTTTTGTCTTGGTAAATTTATTGATTCTTGTTGGAATAAGAAGTAAAAGATGTTACTACCAAGTGCCCACCCCCCTTTCCTCCTCCCTGGCCAGAGAAACTACAAATTCAATTTGTTAAACAGGTTCAAAGAATGGGCTTTTGACCTTGAGGTTCTTCTGGTTTCTAGTGTAATCTACATGATTACGAAGAATTTCTGCATCTGGGCTGTGGTCATCATGGGGGCAGGGACCACACACAGATGGAATTTTGCAGGGATGTTCTATAAGGCACTGGTGCCTTTAAATAGTGCCATTTAAATAAGTGACTCTATGACAGAAATAAAGATTTTTCAAAACCACTTCAGAGAAAAAATTATTCAATCGAAATTCAACAAAACTTTAATGGAAGTCTCTCTGGAATGCAAAACATGTGTGACTCTGACTTTGATTTCCAAGATGATGGTTTAATACCCAAAGGATGGTGATTCCCCACATACGAATCAGTTACAGTTTCCAAAGCTTTTCATTGTACACAGAGTAGAGTTGAAAATAATTTCTTTAACTAAAATCATTCATTTTTATTAATGATTAAAACTTTTAATTTGTTAATTTAGTGAAAACATATTTGATTACTTACCAGGTACCAGACCTTATGCTGTGGGAATGTAATAGGCTGTAATAGTCAGGGTAGGCTAGGTTATGCTGCTGTATGTAATAAACCACCCCAGTCTCAGAGGCTGAAGCAGTAATGGTTTATTTCTCGCTCATCAACCTCTGCTGTAGATCCAGATTCCTCCCTAGAGTAGCTGTCCTCTACATCAGGACTCAGTGTTGTTCCTCCATATCAAAACCTGCTTCCCTGAGACAGGGAAAGAGAGAAGTGGAGAGTTAAGTGCAGCATTTAAGTCTTCCACAAGGAAGTGATGTTTCTGCTCACATTTCATTGGTTAAAGCAAGTCACTGGCTGGCCGGCCGGTGGCGTGGTGGTTGGGTTCGCATGCTCCGCTTTGGTGGCCCAGAGTCCATGGGGTCGGATCCTGGGTATGGACCTATGCACTGCTTATCAAGCCATGCTGTGTTGGGTGTCCTACATATAAAATAGAGGAAGATGGGCAGATGTTAGCTCAGGGCTAATCTTCCTCAGCAAAAAGAGGAGGGTTGGCAACAGATGTTAACTCAGGACTAATCTTCCTCACCAGAAAATAAATAAATAAATAAAGCAAGTCAGTGGCCATGCTCAACTTCAAGAAAGCACAGTCTTCTCGTGTGCTTAGATGGAGAGGAGAACTGGAGAGCAGGGAACAGTTATGATGTGTGCCACAGTGGTTAATTGTCCCTGCCATCAGGAAGCTTATATTCTAGTAGTGGGGAGTCAAACATCGAATGAATGATCATGAAAATATATGCAATAACTTATTATGCTAAATAGTATGAGTAATAACACCCACTAACATTTATTGAGCTTCTGCTCTGTGTTAGGAATTGTTCTAAGCATTTTAGGTAATCTGTTTAAACTTTATACTCTATAAGTTTATCCCACTTTTACAAATAAAGAAACTGAGAGATACTTAAAGAGAGTTTAAGTATGACGGAAATCAAAAGATGCTATGAGATATTATAGCAGGGGGACATGCTCTCCTCAGTGGGGTCAGGGATGGAATTTGCATGTAGCAGCAGGGTCAAGTCTTATTGCAAAAGCCAGTTTCTTCATAGAGCTCTCTTGGTTCTTTTATAATGCTCCAGTGGGATAAAATCTAAGATAAATCTGCCTTTTATTGATTTCCACTCTTTTTTGATCACTGTTAAGATGAATTTCTAGGGTTATAGACTTTCAACATCTTAAAAAAATTGCCCTTGGTTGACTCAGTTTTCAACATCCTGAATTTATTATAATTTATAGATAATGTCAGATAACATATGTCATATAATATAGAAGTGTTAGCTCTGGACTCTGGAATTCATCATGGCCTAGGAGAGACAGAATAACTTGGTTGAGAGAGCTGAGTGAGGGAGCGTGTACAGTGGTTACAGGCTGAGTTCTGATTCTAGCCCACAGCCCCTGAAGGCTGGATTCTAATCTGCTGCCCCCCTAACTGAGTGATGTTAATTACATAGCATCTTTATGCTTCAGTTTCCTCCTGGCATTATTGGGAAGATTGAATGGATTATATATGTGAAAGGCTTGACATGTTCCAAGTGCCAATAAATATTATTAGAGGAGAAACTTTTTTTTTTTTTTTGAGGAAGATTGGCCCTGCCCTAACATCTGTTGCCAATCTTCCTCTTTTTTTTTTTTTTCTCCCCAAAGCCCCAGTACATAGTTGTGTATGGTAGTTGTAGAGTTGTAGCTCTTCTATACAGGACTCTGTCTCAGCATAGCTTGATGAGCGGTGAGTGAGTCCTCCACCAGGATCCGAACCAGCGAACCCTGGGCTGCTGAACGTGCGAACTTAACTGCTACGTCACCAGGCCAGCCGCTAGAGGAGAAACTTTGAGGTACATTAGAAAAAACATTTTTGGATCTAAAGTATAAGGAGAAAACATTAATGTCTGCTGCAGCTATTTCTTCATACACAGATATATGACTTGGACTCTGCCCTCTGTAATTCCACTCCTGCTACAAGTGAGCTGCAGGGGAAGGCTCTAAACTGTCTCTGCCAGCTCCTTCCCCACCTCCCTCTTCCCCAAAGGCAGGAAGGCAGCAGCCTCCAGTCCCTGATATATTTTGCGTTGGTTTCATTTCTCTTCCCAAGTTACATTGCAAAAATGTCTCCGTGGGCTCTGCTACACGTCTTCACATCACTTTGCTTTTCTCTTAACTCTGATTCCCTCTTTTTAATATTAATGGCAAAAAAAGATTAAAGGCAGTTATGCAATATGTGCAAAAGAGTAAATTTGGAATGTTGCCAAAAAATATTTGCTTGGACAAAGGCAGTTTTAAAAGGAGGTGAGGAAACACGGTTGTTTCCCTGATTTAAATAAACTTGTTTGAAGCTGCGTTGAGCTCTTTGAGGACCCTAAACCATGTCACTAATTTTTATTTTAATTAAGGAGGAAGCCCTTAAAATATTTCAGGAAGAAAGAAACTGGCTTCATGGAGGTGATACACATAATGAAACCTGTTATTTAAACAAGTCTAAAACTTGACTGAGTTGATACTGTAGATTTGCATTGTTTAATAGAAGTAAAATACAGATCACATACGTAATTTTAAAATTTCTAGAAGTCATATTTTAAAAAAGGAGAAAGAAAGGTGAAATTAATTTTAATAATATGCTTTATTGAACCCAATATATCTAAAATATTTGTTATTTAAACATGTAATGAATACAAACAATATTAATGAGATAATTTACTTTCTTTTTCTCATTCTAAGTCTTCAAAATCCAGTGTATATTTTACACTTATACAACATCTTAGTTCAGACTAGGCACATTTTGAATACTCAATAGCCAAATGTGGCTAGTAGCTATCGTAATGGGCAGTTCGGCTAAAGAATACTGGCCCAGTCTCTTGCTTTGCCTCATGGATACGTTCTGTAAAAGTACAGAGCAGGCGGGTGGGACTTTCTGAACTGACAGTGGAGTAGCCTAAGACTTGCTGATTGTGTAGCCCCTAGCCCTCATTAACGTCTCTAACTCTCAGTTTCCCCTTCTATGAATCAATGATGATAATAATGATACCTTATTTCAAAGGATTATTGTAAGGCTTAAATACATGGAAAGCATTTAGAATAGACCCTAGACAGAGCAGAGCCTCAATAAAGGTTTGCTCTTATATTTGGTAGGAGTGATTATGATGATGATGAAAAACGATTATTAATAGTAAAATTCTCCCAACTGTCATTGTAGTATTAGAGATTCCTTACTACTCAGAGGCATTGACAATATTGCTTGGCCTTAGAAGTCTACGTATGCATAGTTTAGTTTAGAGAAGCATTTCTCAAACATTTTGGTCTCAGGACTCCTTTACACTCCTAAATTTGATTAGGAACTCCAAAAACCATTTGTTTATGTTGGAGGTGCATATTAAGGGCCCTTTCGGATAATTGTGGTTTTTGTTCTTCTATATTGCACCAAAACTCAACAAGCAGTAGTTTCTTAAGTTAGCAGCAATGTGGAATCTAAAAGTATCTCAATGAAATTTTCATATTCTGTTAGATTAAAATCCATTGGTCTATCTTGCACTTTGAATGTATCTTTTACTCATGTATGATTCTGTAACATCATGCATTGGTCATATAGAAAATATTGGTTCACCGAATTATGTAGATCTTCCAAATTTTAACACATCTCAATGTACAATATCAAAAAATTATGTTTGTTAATATATCCACCTATATCATCAGAAAAGTCTTTAAATATTGGGAAGCTATCAAGTTAATGGTGGAGGATACAAGTTTGGCAAAATTCTAGTTTTCACTTCTAAGCTTAAATCTTATCATTGGCACCAAATACTATTGTTTTCCTTGAAGTGACAAGCTAACTTCATGGAGAAAATGTCTTAACAAATATCCAAGTCTGAATAACTACAATTTGTCTGTTAGTTGTTCTTTCAAGTAAAAATTGTATTCTGTAAAAAAATTGGTTAGTTTAGCTTGTGACTCTGGTCATCACACAAGTACATTTCCTTGAGACAATCATTGCACTTTGGCATGAAGCAAACCTGCTTTATGAATACTTCCCATTTATTTACATAGAATATGAAAAAGGTGTGTATTCAAGACCAAGATTTAATAAAATTAATGATTTTTACTACTTCTTTAAGGACATTCTTAAGTGAAACGTGCTTTTTTCCCCTTTAAACTGGACATGCTTGGTGGTTAGGTAGACAATGACTACTGGTATGGTTTGGTACCGCCGCCGTCATTTATGTTAAGACTCCAGAAATTTTACCCACAATTGCTTTTGTATCATCAAAGAAAAAGAAAAAATTTTAAAATATGCCAAAAAAGTAAAAAGCCTCTTAGTATTATTATGAAAATAGTTTTGACTTTGCAGAACTGAAAGAATCTTAGAGACCCCTAGGAGTCTGCGGACCACACTTTGAGAACTGCTGGTTTAGTGAAGCATCTTAGAAGATTGCTAAGAACATCCACAGCTTTATCTGTCCAGAGCAGCCCTTTCTTCAGAGAAATGCTCTTTTCTCTTCTCTAAGCAAGTGATTCCAGTGGCGGTGGCATCTTCCTATGGAGGCTGCCTCTTTTGCCCCAGTGATTGGTGTAGGGTGAACATCAGGCTCTGTTTGCCCTACTCAGGGCACTTTCCCAGGGTTTTTAAACTTGAAAACAGAAAATGCCATTCTCAGCTATGAGCTAAAAAAAAAATAATAATAAAACCATACCACTGCTAAGTTATTGAACTGATGTGTGGTAGAGCAGGTCAGGATATTCAGCTTCTATTTCTGAAAAAATTCATGTAACTGAAAACGGTTAAATCTGTGAAAGCAAGTGAAGATCGCCCTTGATGCTACTTTAATAATACGTAATAAATTTCAATAATTTCCGCAAATAGTTGTAATGGAAAATATAATAAATAACCTGGGCTTTAAACACCTTACGTTTTCACAATATTTGTAAATTTATCCAACTTGACCCTTTTTCTGCTCTATACATTTTTTTACTACCATCAGTTGTCTAAGACATTTTAGTAGATTCCACTTCAGGTTTTACTGAATTCATGTTTTCTTAGGTCCCTTGAAAATATTCTTGAGTCTAGTTTTACTCAGACCATTCATAGAGACTAATTTTTCAGTCATTTCAAACTTGGTATTGCATCCTCAAATAACTAGAACTAAACAGTATTGGTAACATCTGTTGACTCATCAAGAGCCAAGGAAAACCAGTAGAAATCATTTTTCTTGTTTTTAAGTTGACTATTGATACTGCTCCTAATGTCCATTCTTTGAGCAGCTGTTCTCACAGAAAAACTACTAGCCCAAACAAGTTCATTTTCTCTGGACATCATACAATTTAATTAATTCACAAATAGTAAACAGTTTTTCTTGCTTGGCTAACAAATCTACCACTTGGAAAGTTACTTTGGTTGAAGCTTCATTTTCATTTCTAATTTTCATGGAAAAATTCTGATCTAATGTGACGTTTGTTTTAAATTTTCTAATTTTTCTGACTGTTTTGGGAATGCCATACATTGGCCATTATATTGGCAAAATAATCCACTTTCCATTGTGCCTAAAAAGTGTCATACTTGGCATCTACTTTTCATTTTCTTTTTTGTTCCTTTTGACATAATTGGTATACTATAATAAAAAATAATAATAATAAAATGTTGTGGTGTGGTGATATGTGTGACACTGAAAATGGTGCCGGCTATGACTTCACCATTGTGAGTTGTATTGCACTGAGCAGCAGCGTGAAGCCATGAGAGTGCCACACACAGTCTCGGTCACAACTACTCACACTAACACTGCTGTTGTAGTGTGAAAGCAGCTACAGGCAACACGTAAGCAAAGAAGTGTAGCGTGTAGCTGAGTTCCAAGAAAACTTTAGTTATAGACACTGAAGGCTGAATCTCATATAATTTCCATGTGTCAGGAAATATTCTTCTTTTGATTCTTTCCAAACATTCTGAGGTCACAGGCAATACAGAAACAGATTTGACCTGCTGGCCATAGTTTGCCAACCCAACCCCTGATTTAGAGAAGATTTGCATTTGATTCTGCTAGGAGCTCCTGGATTGGTCCATACTTATATCAACTTCAAATTATTAGCCTGGGGTTTCCTGAACTAAGGAATGTATATTCAAACTCCAAATCCATGTGAGGTTAGGGCTATAGTTCTTAAGAGGGAGACTACTTCCCTTATTGTTATTTTTTATTTTCTTTTTTCATGTGGAGCTGAGCTGAGGCCCTGACAGAAAAATTACCTTTTGTGTCTCCCCTTATCATTAGGCATATTTTTTTTTCTGGTTTACCTTTTTATTTAAGTTGTAGCCACTCTTCAAGGGCCCTGGCTTTACCCAGGGAATCTAATCCCATTACTCCAGTTTATGCAAATCAAGCCCTTGTCTCTTGTTCCCCATGTGGTCATTAAAGCTGGGGCCTCTACAGCTTTAAGAACTGCTGACCACTCGCATTACAGCTTTATTCTCCTTTCTTGGGGGAGCGGGGGGCGGGGGCGGTTTGCTGGGGATTTTCTTTACTTTCTGGAGTCTAGATATATATTTATAAAAAGTTTATAGTAGTTTATCCAGAATTTTAAAGATATCTTGCATCAGGAGGCGTTTTCTTTCTTTCTTTCTTTTTTAGAATAACTAGACCTATGTGTTTACAAATGTGACAGTCTCTTGTATTTTCTTAGTCTTTTTTCACCCCTTTTATTTTTTTCTTACTTTTATTCTCTGTAACTCAATTTCTATTTTAAGCCTTCCGTCTCATTAGGCTGGTAGAAACTTGAACCTTAGTCATTGTGGTTTACCCCCAACTTTCTGGATTTTTTTGCCATGGTTCCAGACTCTTTCTCAATACTAAAGTTTGGAGTAGAGTAAGAGCATCTGGTTACTGAGTCATCTGTCTATTGTGAAACCCACGTTACCATTGAGAATCAATCATTCTCTTCAACATGGCTCTTCAAATCCAGGGGGTCTCTGCCAGGGCGGGGGTGTAGGAATTTTTGCAAGGTTGCCTTGGTTCTCACAAAAGTAGTCATTTCATTACCGGTCTTTCCACTCCTCTAGTGGCTTTGCCTAGGAAGTCCCTTCTGCATTTAGACTGTCAGGCCTCTCTGTTCTCTTTATCCAACTATCCCCTAAAGTCCTAGAAATTTTCTTGTTTTAGGGAAATCCTTTTCCTTTCATGATTCTGGCCACTAGACACTTTGTCCATATGCTAGTCTTCTCCCAGCTTTAGGCATTAGGTCTTTGGAAACAAAGGCCTGGATGATTACTAAGCTACTTCTGATTTTTGCTCTGCATAGTCCTTCCCTCTCTGTCTCCTCCCTACTAAGCTGGCAATGAAAACTGGAATGATTGTTTGGGGGCAGGGGAAGAAGGAAATATGGCAATAATTATAATAAAAAGATTAATAGTTTAAAATATTTTCCTGCCACATGCTTGAAAGGTACTGGTAATAGTTCTGATAAAAGCTGATAGTGGTTGGAATAGAGTAGTGACAGTCAAGATGCAGAGATGAAAATGGATTTGAGATGCATTTTGGAGGTAAAAGTAACAGGACTACTCACTGATAACATGATGTGGAGCTGAGGGAGATGCTGGAATCAAGTGTGACTTCCAGATTTCTGTTGGACCAACCTGTTTACTGAGCTGGAAATCTGAAGAATTAAAGGATTTTGAGAACCTTCTCATATCCACTTTTCTACTTGAATATAGAATCATACCTTAGTTCTCTAAGACAATGAATAGAATGCCTAACAGTTAAAGATGTAAAGAACTAACCTTTACTGCTATCATCTACCATCTCTAGTCCTCCACAAAGTTGTCTTAACTCAGTTTATGTTTGAACTGAGGAGTATTTTGAAATGGATAAAAGAGATTACTGAATATCCTTTAATTGAAGAAGGCCCAGGATGGGGCTCTTCTGTTTGTCTTGACTATTTTACAAGCATGTAGAACTGTAAAAATCTGTAGAAAACGCAAATAATGTAAATAATTTTAGTCCATATAAACATACATTTTGTTCATTGAAATGCAATTGACTACCACTATGTGGATATTGAGCATTTTTGCCAATTTTGCATCCATTTGTAAATTCATTTCAGCATTCCTCATCTGCCTATAATTGTATGGTATTTTGAATCCTTGGAGTCAGTTGTAACATCTGACTGGTTCCCTCATTTATGAAGGAGTTAAATAAAATCTTTGATATGTGTTGCTTTTATGAGTCATGATTTTTCCTTTTAAAATGATTTTTTAACAGATGAATCACAATTTATGATATTTAATATCATTAGTCTAAATTCTTTTTAGAATAATAGAATAATTATTGATATAATTAATATAATAATTATATAGAAGTTGGGTACAAATCTTAGAGATTTTATTGTCTACTCTCTTCATTTCACAGATGAGGAAATTATAGCACAGAGAAGCTAAGCGATATGTCCAAAATTGTAGTTAATCAGGTTCAGAGAGAAACTTACACCCAGTTCAAACAACTTCTGGTTCACTACTCTTTTCATTCTACTCTTTAATTGAATGTAATTTCTTCCTCTTCATATCTTTGTGAATGTGGGCAATCCATGAGGAAGTTGTAGGTCGGTTGCTTCGGAAGAATAAATTTAAGCTCTAATCACTTCATGTGTGTCTTCAGGAAAAATCATGTATTTGGAAAGCACAAGAGAAGTTTAACTTTAGGCTGAGAAAAAAAAAGACTTGATGGAATAATACATTTTTATTGTATGTAGCGCTTACTGTTAACATGGCTAACACAACTGGCTTGGAAACTTATGTCCTTCCCCCTACCATCTATCTTTCTGGATTCTGTCAGTGTGATTATTTTTGGTTGTTTTGAGCATGAAAATATTATTCTATTTATTGAAGTTACAAATACTGAAAGTTTTATATTCAGCTTACAAATTTTATTCTATTTATTGATTAGTCAAATTGTATATACCATTTTTAAAGTTTTGGATAATAGTTAGCCTCTTATACTATGCAAGTTAAACATCTTAAGACATTTTAAACTACAATTATAAATTTAATATTTTAATTTCCCTTTTAGGTGTTTCTGTTGTCAGCCTTAATGAATGAAAACTCTCTGAATTCTTGAATAATTCTTTTAAATCTAATAAATTAAATTTGCAAACAGTGACTCTTAAGTTCTTTTAAATATTCTGATAATATATAAACAAAGAAATTTTCCACTTAAAATCACTAATCTAAATTACATATTTACATATTTTAAAATAGAATTATAAAATGACTATACTAATAGACCAAATTCTCTGACATAGTACAAGTACATAAAATACAAAATGTGTAGACATTTCTAAACCACAATTATTATGCTTATTATGGGTTTATTATAGACACAATTCTCTGAAATATTTTAAAACTTAACTCTAAATCTTCCTGGGTTTAAAATATGTTTATCCACTATATAAACATTTATCAAATCCTCAGACATTTTAGGGAAACCTTCTCACATATGTAATGACTAAAGTTATTAGCTGAGATGATGACTGAATTCTTGTTTGCAACACCAATTAGAAGGACTTCATAGCTTAAAGAGTTTAGTCTCCTAGTCCGTATAGTCCACTTCTCTGCTCTGCTCATGAAAATCTTTTTTCCCATCTAGGTGGCTTGACTGAATTTGGCATCTCTTTGGCTCTTAATGTAGTTGTAAATCCTTTGAACTTGACAGACTTTCTTTCGTATGCTTCTATTTGGTAGAACCATCAACTCATAAAGCTGTAAAAATGACATCCAGTCGAATCCTGGAAATCTCGTGTCTTGGGATGACTATTTGATCACAAATTTTAAAGTCTTTCTATTGTCAGGTTCTTGGTTTTCAAGGCACAGAAATTGATTCTAGCTAACTTAAGCAAAAAATGAGCTTATTTGAGGGATATAGGTAGTTCAAAAAGGGAGGAAATGTTAAACATCAGGTCTCAAGAACCATGATCGTCTTGAGTAGCAGGAACTAAAGGACTTTTCTTTAGCGAGCCCTCTCAGGAGGTTCAAGAAGAATTATCTCCATCCAATTTTAGTTAAGACTATTCACACAAGATTTGAAATCTTAGGTGAATGAGTCTGATTGGTCTAACTTGTGTCAAGTGCTACCCCATGGGTGGGGAAGTCTCCAAAGGAAAACAGGTACTACCACCTGAGAAGTCAAAAACAAACTGAGAAAGCTAACGAAGATGGCTCTTCAATCTTCAGGGATAGAAATTGTTTGGATAGCTCTGATGCCTTTCAAGCCAATGAAAATAGACCCTTTTGGGTAACCACTGGAATGTGCCAGCAGTATTATAAACCTAATCTCAATATTTAACCAATTTTGATGTTATTACCATCTTAAACAAAATTCATCCCAATCCCAGAAAGTAAACTTGTAACAGTGTGACTTTTCTACTAAAATTGACTCCCATATCACTTAATCTTTAAATTAGTAACAAGTCACTTGTCTGGAAGGAAATAGGGCCATATAAATTATTGGGTCAACCCAATTGCCTTTAGCTGAAGGGCATAATAAATCTATTCCCTGAGGCAGTGAGGGTGTGACAGGTCACCAGTGGTGACATGAATAACGGCTTCTTCACTGCATCAGCAACCATTGGATGAGAGCATATTGATTATTCAGGAGAATGGAAACAGTCATCAAGGTAGCCACCATCACAGAATTAGCATCACTTACTTTTGATAAAGTACCACGTGTTCAACTTATTAAATCAATGTGACCTCACAAGAATATTATCCTGTAAAAATATGATTCTATTGGCATTTGCATTAAAACAGGAATCCATTTCCCTATAGTACATCCAAGTAGAGACTATGATCTTCAATAAATTCATTTTGACTATTACTTGCAATATTTTTTTCTGTTTATTCCACTTGACATTGGCTATACACTTGCTATTTTTTAAGTAATACTTTGTGCTTATAAAACATCCAAAGATATTAACTAGTAATTCTTGTCTTTAGATGTGGCAAGAGTTCACTAAAATCAATTAGAGATCCTTGTATTATTTCTTCTCTTTGATACTAATAAAAAATATATACTGAACCATAGTTTAAAGCCCAGTGCCATCTTTTAAAAAATTTTTTATGCTTTTAGATATTATTTCAAAGCTATTTCTGAGTAGGCAGTCATGCTACCTTAGGTTATAATATCCATAAGTAAATAAAGGTGGGTTTGGCCATTGGAAGAGGACTTTGGCAGCCAAAGCAACATTGAAAACACTTAGGTAATTTTTGCTGTATGTAAAATTTCAACACACTGTTAAAGCCATAACAATAGCACAATAAAGCTACAATAGCTTCAAAGAAGTTAAAGAGAGCTTTGTGGACTTTGCTCTTAATAATTCAAAACATCGGTATGAGGAAGGCCTTATGAGGGCCATGATTTCACATGCAAAATGAAGTGGAAGGTTGTGTAAATTAACTAGGAATGTGCAGACCGGAGAATTTGGGCTCCCATGTTTTTGGTAGGGAGGGTTGTTTTAGCTTCAATTATCCAGATTGGCTAATTATATGTTTGTGGCTAGTTATATGCTAGCTGTCCACTAAAAATTTGAACTCTCTTTTTCACATATGGTATTGTCACTGGGAGGATGGTGACCAGACAAGGACTCCATTTCTCAGTACCTCCTCCTTGCCTCCAGATGTGGCAAATGATTACTCCATTTGAATGGAGTGTGACCAGAAGTGATGTGTCCATTCCAGGTTGGGGCTTTTTTTTTTTTTTTTTTGGTGAGGAAGATTGGCCCTAGCTAATATCTGTTACCAATCTGCCTCTTTTTTCTTGGGGAGGATTGTCCCTGAGCTAACATCTGTGCCAATCTTCCTTTAGTTTTTGTATGTGGGATGCTGCCACAGCATGGCTTGATGAACAGTGTGTAGGTGTGTGCCCGGGATCTGAACCTGTGAACCCCAGGCTGTCAAGTGGAGGGTGCAAACCACTTTGCCACTGGGCAGGCCCCAGGCTGGGGCTTTCAAGAAGTAGAGGAAACTTCTCTACTGCCTCCCTCTCCTCACTTTCCAAGAGAGAAGGAGCCTGGGCTCTGACTCACCATGGAGGAGATCCCCTCTCCCCGACTAGGAACATGTGCATTAAGTTGTTATGTGAGCAAACAACCAACTTCTATTGTATTAAACCTCTGTAATTCTGGTGTTTTTGTTATCAAAGCTAGTATTACTCTGATTAATATCGTATCTTTAGCAGGATACTTGTATGATCCTCTCTTTTATTCTTTCCTTTTTATCATTCATCTATTTGTCTATCCATCCATTCATTTAACAAATATTTATTGAGTATCTATTATTTGCCAGGCACTATGCTAGGCATACACTAATGAAGACATAGGTAGGATCCTGTGTTGTTTATAGTGTTAAGAGGTGGATTCATTGGAATGAATGGGGGGAAGGAATGAGAGAAGGCAGATATTTAAGAAAGTCAATTCTAAGTATGATGAGTGAAAGGAGATGCACAGGCTGCTTTGAGAGCATAGGTGCAAGGGAACCCCATCCAATCTAGGGAGTCAGAAAGGCCTTTCTGTGAAATTGACCCTTAAGCTTAACTTAGAAATTTGAGTAGGAATGAACCAGACAAAGGTTGGGAAGTGGGTGGGAGCTGAGACAGAGAGCATTCTAAGTAAAGACAACACCATGTGTGAAAGCCCTTAGCCTAAGGGATATGTATGGTATCTAGTAAACAAAAGAAGATAAGGCTAATATATTACTTCATTTATAGTATTCTTTAGTAGACAAACAAATTAAAGCACTAACATTTTCAAAGGTGTTTGACATCATGGCTATTTCAATTCAAACATTGGTTTGGTGCTATCTGAAATGTGAAGCTAGTGAGAGCAGTTAGTGTGGCCTGATTATATGTTTTTGTTTGGTAAGCTGTCCTGTTGCTCTGTTAGCCTAGGAATAAGCCAGCTAATTATGAACAGACTTTTAGCAGCTGTCCTTTATTGGTGTGGCAATGATGCATCTCTGATGCCACAGCAGTATCTGTTTTAAATATTTTGTCCTATTTTTTTTTCATATAAATGCATCTCCAAATCAGAATCTAAAATTGTCCAGGCCATGTTGATCCCACTCGATTCATTTTACTCTTCCTCTTTTCCTTCTCCTCCTCCTGAAAGATAGTTTATTATATTTTTTGGGGGGTAAAAATTACAATAGGCAAAGAATATGTTGCTTACTCTTTTGTACATGTATAGGAACTCGTGAAGAACAAAAACCAGTTAATAATGAACCATGGTAGCCCCTCTATCGCTTCGTATCTAGAAGCCTTCGATGATTGTGTACTAGAAATATTCATCATATCAAAAGTACTCCTTCTTGAGCTCTCCCGCTCCACTCTTCCAGGCACTGATTTCCTCAGGTATAAGACAGGCATAGAACCCAAGAGGAAAGCAAATGACTTTGGCAAACATCTGTGCTAAATTATACTATAGTTTTGAAACCTATAAAATCACAAAGCAGCTGAAAGGCTTGTCTCTTACAAGAGTCAAGATGAGTTTTATTAGAGCTGGATTAGCTTTAGTCAGTCAGGAGAAACTTGGTTGAATACCTCTCAGACTAAGAGAGAATTGCTCACCAGAGAGCTCTCCTCCATTTTCCTCCGGTCCTTTGTGTATAACAAAAACAATTGTTATAACAGCTACCAGTGATTACATTCCTATTATATTCCAAGTCCTGTTAAATTTATTTTCCCCAACAAGGCAAGTTGTTCTGCTATCACTGTTTTGACGCAGGCCTGGTCAGGAATAGGCTGAGGGTTAGTGACTGGGTGAGATCTGTTGCTCTACTTACTACTTTCAGACAATGTGATTCTTTTATGTTGGATGAAAAATGACTTGTTTGGTTTTTATTATTTCCATTTTATAGATGAAGAAACTAAGGCTCAGAAAGGTTAAATGGCTTTCCTCAAACTCATACATCTCATGAGTGACAGAACCCAGAAACTTCCTGAGCCCTTACTCTTTCCTTCAGCAGCGCTGCTTCCTAAAGCTGCCGTTTATCGAGGGCCTCCCAAATCCCTGGCCCTCTGTTATGTGCTGGATACATCTGCCATCTGGTTTAACTTCTCCTCATCTGGAATTGCAATACATGAACTGAGGCAGTTGGTCACTTGCCGGCTGCGGCGTTACTTCCCTCTCCATTGGGCCCCCTTACTGCACTCTATGGCCACAAGAATCTTGGGTTTTTAATTGAATAACTTTTTTCAGTTTGGCTACTTCTGGTTTCTCTTGCTGGGATTTGGCAACTCAGCTTCTGCCTGAGCTTCTGGGCTCTTAAACCCACAGTGTGGTTGATTTGGTTTTGGTTTTGAATTCCCCACTAGTGGGTTGGGCCTCCCAGCCTCAGCCCATAACTTGGAGACAAGACTCCTGGTTCTGACTTCCCAGCCCTGGGACACTGTCTGATCTGGCCTCCTGCTCACCACCCCCAACCCTGCAGTTCCACTCACTGCCTGCCCTGGCCAGCAAGGAAGCAAGAGCAGGCTGGTAAGACAGAAAGAGAATGAGCTTGGAGTCAAGGTGCTTACTCTTTCCAGAATTCCACTTGTTATTTGTAAAAAGAGAATAATAATAGACACTCCACCAGATTATTTTGAGGATTAAAGAGGTAATAATTTTAAATGTATCCGGCACACAGGAGCACTAGATAAATATCATTATTAGAATCACACTAAAGGAGTTTACCTTTTAAAGTGCTTAGAACTGTGCCTGGCACATATTAAACTTTACACAAAGGTGAGCTATCAGTTAAACTCTGAAGGCTAAAAGAAACCTTTGCCAAGTTCAACCCTGTTTTATTATAATGAGAAATATTTTTTGTTTAAATCTAACTATACCCTCGACTTCCCTGTTTTTATTTGATAGTTGTAGTAAAAAAATGTCTGTATTGTTGAATAGTGTACATAACAACTTGTGAGACTTACATTTACACTAAATGTCATAGGATTCAGTCACCTTATTGGAAACTAGTAATCACACCATTAATTATTAAATTCATAAGGAATTTATCACTGGCACATTATTTTACTTTAAGCACAATATATCATATTTACAGCAAGTCCTCTTTTGTTTAGACTAATGAGGTTGGGAGAACTGATCAATATTAGTAAAAATTCTGATTAATGGCTTATTTGAAAAGTAGATTTTTTCACAGTGATGTCAAGATGGCAACATAGGTTCTTCCCAACTTCATTCCCTCTCAAAGGAAGGCCAACTAGCAACTAGCCATAGACAAGACACCATTGTGAAAATCCCAGAACACAAAGGTGAGGTTGAAGCACCCCTCAGACCACAGAGATTGAGAAGAACAGCACTAGAAGGATAAGAGGAACAGTTACACTCTGACTTCATTGCCCCTCCCCCAGGATGACATATCTCCACACTGACAGGGCCTCCTCAGGCCTATGGTTTCTTCAGTGGGAAAAAGAGAGCCCAAGGTGGACATCCAGTTCCCTCAGCATTGTGGCTTGCTTCCCTGGAGGCCCACTCAAGTTTTGCTTCACAGGGATCATGGGGAATTTGGCTTGACCACTGGAAATCAGACTGGGATGGAGAAGGCGGGCAGAGTCACAGCAACAAAATCCCTATGTGATAAGCTCACAGCTAACATCATTCTAAACGGTGAAAGGTTGAAAGCTTTTTGTCTAAGTTCAGGAACAAAACAATGGTGCCCACTCTCACCACTTCTATTCAGTATAGTGCTGGAAGTCCTAGTCAGAGCAGTAAGGTAAGAAAAAGAAATAAAAGCATCAAAATTGGAAAAGAAGAAGTAAAGTTGTCTCCATTTGCAAATGACACGATTTTACATGTAGAAAATCCTAAAGACTTCAGCAAAAAACTGTTAGATCTAATCAACTAATTCAGTAGTTGCAGGACACAAAATCAACATACAAAAATCAGTGGCATTTCTATATACTAACAACAAATTATTTGAAAAGAAATAAAGAAAACAATCCCATTTACAGTAGCATCACAAATGATAAAATATTTGGTAATGAATTTAACCAAAGAGATGAAAGATCTTTACACTTAAAACTATAAGACACTGATGAAGGGTTGAAGAAGACACAAATAAACAGAACAATATCCTGTGTTCATGGATTGGAAGAATTAATATTGTTAAAATGTCCATGCTACCCAAAGCCATCTACAGATTCAATGCAAAGCTTGTCAAGATTCCAACGGTACTTTTACAGAATTAGAAAAACCTACCCTAAAATTTGTTTGGAACCACAAAAGGTCCCGAAAGCCAAAGCAATCTTGAGAAAGAATAAAGCTGGAGCCATCACACTTCCTGATTTCAAACTATATTACAAATCTATAGTAATCAAACAGGATGGTATTGGCATAAAAATAGACACATAGACAAATGGAACAGACTTGAGAGGCCAGAAATAAACTCATACATATATGGTCAATTAATATTTGACAATGGGGCCAAGAATCCTCAAAGAGAAAAGACAGTCTCTTCATTAAATTGTGCTGGGAAAATTGAATATTCACATGCAAAAGAATGAAGCTGGACTCCTATCTTGCACCACTCACAAAAATTAACTCTAAATGGATTAAAGACTTAAATGCAAGGTGTGAAGCCATAAGACTCCTAGAAGAAAACTCGAGGAAAAAGCTCTGACATTGGTCTTGGCAGTAGGTTTTTGGTTATGACACCTAAAGCACAAGTAACAAAATAAAAAATAAACAAGTGGGACTACGTCAAACTAAAACACTTCCGCCAGCAAAAGAAACTATCAACAAAATGAAAAGACAACCTATGGAATAAGAGAAAATATTTGCAAACCATATATCTGATAAGGGATTAATATGCAAAATATGTAAAGAACTCATACAACTCAATAGTAAAAAAACCAAATAATCCAATTAAAAATGGGCAAAGGACCTGAATAGACATTTTTTCCAAAGAAGATATTCAAATGGCCGACAGGTACTTAAAAAGATGCTCAACGTCACTAATCATCAGGGAAATGCAAGTCAAAATCATAATGAGAAATCATTTTACACCTGTTAGGATGACTATCATCAAAAAGATAAGAGATAAACACTACGGATGACTTGAAGAAAATGGAACCCGTGTGCACTGTTGGTGGGAAAGTAAATTGGTGCAGCCACTATGGAAAACAGCATGAAGGTTCCTCAAAAAATTGAAAATAGGACTACCATCTGATCCAAAATTCCACTTCTGGGTGTATATCCAAAGAAAACGAAATTGCTATATCAAAGAGATATCTGCACCCCCATATTTATTGCAGTATTATTTACAATAGCCAAGATATGAAAACAACCTAAGTGTTCATCAATGGATGCATCATAAAGAAAATGTGGTATATATACACAACGGATATATTGAATATTATTCGATATACTGAATGTAAACATGAATATTACTCAACCATAAGAAAGAAGGAAATCTTGCCCTTTGTGACAGCATGGATGGAACTTGTGAGCATTGTGCTAGGTGAAATAACTAAGACAGAGAAAGACAAATACTGTATTATCTCACTTATATGTGGTATCTAGGAAACTCAAACTCATAGAAACAGGAAATAGGCTGGTGGTTATCAAAGGTGGGGCAGGGGTTGGGGTGAGGGTAGTCAAAAGGTACAAACTTCCAGTTATAAGATAAATAAGTCCTGTGGATGTAATGTACAGCATGGTGACTATAGTTAATGATATTGTACTGTATATTTGAAAGTTGCTAAGAGAGAGATCTTAAAAGTTCTCAACATAAGAAAAAAACTTGTAACTATGTGAGGTGATTGATGTTAACTAAATTTATTGTGGTAATCATTTGGCAATATATACATATGTCAGATTATTATGTTGTACACCTTTAACTTATACAATGTTATATGCCAATTATATTTCAATAAAACTGGAAAAAATATAAAAAAGAAAAGAAAAGTAGATTATTTTGACTTTCCGGCATACATAATAATTTACTTAGCAAAATACTTCTTTGCGAGTAAATAACTTCAGTATTTCCTTACCTGAATTATCACATATTCTGAATTTAAGAAATCAGTTAATGAGGTTTTAGTATATATTTTCAAGTTTCTTTTTGCTGTGGCTACCCCAAGGTTTGGCAAGCCTAAGAAGAGATTTAAATATCAAGAGCTTGATTTAATGAATATCATATTAGATGAACATGATTACTTGTAGTCTTAAAGGCCAAGAAACATAGCTTTTGCTGGAGTAACCAGAAAAGAGCATCTCTAAGTTGAAGATCTTCCTTTAAAAAAATCCCCACTTTTTATTCCCACTTTAACTAATACTCTTAACAAAATGTCCTCTCTGCTTGAATGTTATATCTGTGTGCTATAGATTGAAAGTTTGTGTCCCTCCAAAATTCATATGTTAAATCCTAATGTCCAATGTGATGGTATTTGGAGGTGGGGCCTTTGGGAAGTGATTAGGTCATGAGGGTGGAGCCCTCATGATTAGGATTAGTGCCCTTGTTAAAGAGACCCTGGAGAACTCCCCTCCTCTCTTTCACCATGTGAGGACATAGTGAGAAGATGGCCATCTATGAATCAGGAAATAGGCCCTCACCAGATATCAGATCTGCTGGTGCTTCAATCTTGGACTTCCCAGCCTCGAGAATTGTGAGAAAGAAATTTCCATTGTTTATGAACCACCAGTCTGTGATATTCCGGTATAGCAGCCTGAACAGATTAAGACACTGTGTAACAATAAATTTTTCATGAAGGAAAAGTAGGTACTTTGGCTTTGAGAGACTGAATGTTCAAATGAACAATGACCAGACTGTATATGACAGTAGAACTCTGACTCACAACTTCTGCAGCAGCCAGTCCAGAATGGTCAAGATTTGGTCAATTACTTCCAACTTCCCTAATTTTTGCCGCTGTTTCCAACTCAGGACCAACCAAGGAAAGCCAATATGCTCCCCAAACCCATCACATAAGATGCCTTCCTTCTAATTAGCCTCCCTCCCGTTTCCCCATCCAGACAACCTCCAAACATATACTTGAAGCCATCCCTTTTTTTCCACTATAAAACTTTCACATTCCCTTGACTGTCTTTAAGTCTCTCTCAAACACAGGTGATCGTATTGACTCCTTTGCTATAGCAAGTTTTGAGTAAATAGCTTATATTTGTTCTCATTTGAGTGGTCTTTTTTTATTTGTGTTTTCTTTTCTTTGAGGTCCCACCAAGATACAGTGTGCACTGCCCGATGCTGTGGACCCCAGCCTTTAACCTGGTGTGGTACCCACAGAGGCCCTTTGTGCCTTGCTGCTCATGGCTTGCCAAGTCCACACCACTATCTAATAGTGTTATTTGCCATAAGAAGGAGGATCAAAGGATGGAACACAGGCATAGGCCCTACAAGCTTGTTGTTCCAGCTGGCCTCATAAACAGATGAGTTTGAAGTTTGCAAGGGACTGATGTCTATTTGGACAAACTTTGTGGTTGGTCACGAATAAAACTTGATAAGGTTCTTCTCTTGTCTGGATTTTTTTTTTTTTGCTGAGGAAGATTCCCCCTGAGCTAACATCTGCTGCCAATCTTCCTCTTTTTGTATGTGAGCCTCCACCACAGCGTGGCCACTGACAGACGAGTGGTGTAGGTCCATGCCAGGTTACTGAACCCTGGGCTGCTGAAGTTGAGCACGCTGAACTTAACACTAGGCTACTGGGGCTGGCCCCTTTTGTCTTTATGTTAGTCCAGAGAACTTGGCTTTGAGTCAGAGAGAACATTCTGTTTAGTTTTCCACCTGCCAGTGCGAGGTGAGGGAAACACAAATTGTCAGGTCTGCATTCAGAGGTGGAAAACCAGCAGGTTAGAGACCCAAGACCCAAAGAGCACAAGCATTACTTCTGGCTGACTGTTGCCAGCTCTCATTGAGTTGTCTAAGTCTAATACTCTGCTCTTCTCTCTTATATGTACTCTCATTATCATCTTTATTTATGCTATTATATTTCTAAATGACATAACTTCACCAAGGATGACTTGGGCCTTCACTGACCAGTCTGGAGAACATTTGTCTTGGACAAAATTGTTCATTTGAGAGGCACCTTAGAAAAGAAAGGGAATAAGATTTCTCAGGCCCAATGTGCAGTGTTTTTTATTTTTATGCAGAGGCTTGTTAATCAAATTCTTTTGTAAAACAAAATAAAATCTCTTTTTAATAAATTATCCCTGAGGTTAATCATGGAAGTATATCTGTAAAATCCACAAATTAGAGCGTTGAATCCTCTGGAGACTCAGGTTACATTCCCTCTCACCTGTTCAGGTACAAGTCACAAAGGTGGTTGCCTCTGAAATCCTTGCTGAAGACTCATAAGGCCTCCACATGCTCCGTTCTCATTGTGAACATTATTCCTTTCCCTGACCGTAAACTTTATAGCAAAAAGCAGATTCTGATGTTGTAGGTAAAAACACTTTAGTGATGTAGAACAACACTGTCAATGAAAACATGTTGAAAAGAAAACACAAGTTATAGGGATTCATATTTAGACAAAATACATTACATTTACTACTATAAAGTAGTACTTTTTGATGTCGAGTATTTCTTGAATAAATTCCAAATGCCATTATCACAAATGGTAATTGAGAAAGCGACCTATTAGTTCTGACAGTACATTTAAATTTAATTACAATTTTATTTTCTTTTTCTTGTGGTAAGAACACTTAACTTGAGATGTACCTTCTGAACAAATTTTAAGTGCAAAATACAGTATTGTTAAGTATTCCAATCAAATCCCAATTCAAAAATTGCTTCACCAAAAGATTCTTTGGCCAAAGCTAATGAGAAATTTGACAAACTTGAGCAACAACAAGTTAAACTCATTTCCCTCGCAAATCCTCTCCCTTCTCCTCCAGTTGCCTCCCTATAGAGGGTATGATCTATCTAAGGAGAGAAAAACACTCTCTCTCCAGATAAAGACTATGCAGACTTATCCTAGATCCTTCACAAAATGGCAATTGAGAGGATTTCTAGGTTTAACCGGATACTGCAGTCAACGGGTGCCATTTTTTTCTGAATTATGACATCTATTCATGACTTGACTAAATCGTCAGTAAGAGACTCTCTCCTCTGGGAGCCCAAACATGAAAAGTCCTGGAACCTGAAGAAGGATCTTCAACAACCTCCTTCCCTAGGGGTCTGTATTAGTTTCCTATGACTTCCACAGCAAAGTGCCACACACTGGGTGGCTTAAAACAACAGAAATTTATTGTCTCACAGTTCTGAAGGTTGGAAGTCTGAAATCAAGGTGTTGGTAGGGTCATGTTCCCTCTGAAACCTGTAAGGGAGAATCCTTCCTTGCCTCTTCCTAGCTTCCAGTGTTTGCCAGCAATCCTTGGCTTGTTAATGCATCACTCCAATCTCTGCTTTTGTTGTTGTATGGCTGTCTTCTCATCAGTCATATTAGATTAACGGCCCAGTCTACACCAGTATGACCTCGTCTTAACCAATTACATCTACAGTAACCATATTTCAAAATAAGGATAAATTCTGAGGTATGGGGGTTAAGACTTCAACATATCTTTTTGGGGTGGGGGCACACAATTTAACCCATAACAGCATTCATAACTACAAATAGTCCTTTTGTCTATTTGTAAATGAACAATATGGATGAGGCCTTGTGATTTTCACTCAATTTCACGGGCATCATCAAAATCATTACTTCTAGCTTCAATCTTGACCTGGTTGCAAAGGTCCTCTTGCCTTAGGGTAATAGCTGCCACTGCAAAATTTGTTGATGCTTCTGCTGAACTAGTCCTTGGCTCCCTGCTTGGTTCCTCATACAGTGTAGACATTACTACTGACCGAGAATACACAAAACTTTTCGGCAGTCAATTAACCTCTTATGAGATCTTGTTACTTTCACGCTGTCACATTACTATTCACTGTTGCAACGTGCTGAATCCTGCCACTCTTCTGCCGCTACCGGAAGAAGGGAAATCTCACAGTTGTTCTACCTTAGTTAGGGAATTTTTGTACCTCGCTCAGAGTTATTAGAGACTCCCATCGAGAACCCTCACCTGATATTTTTTGTTGATGGATCTTACCTCAAAACTGCAACTGGAGGTCATCAAGTGGGATATGCAATCATTAGTTTAAGCTCTTCCTTAGAATATAGTCCTCTAACTGAGGTAAAATTAGATCAGATGGAAGAACTTATTGCACTTTCTGGAGCTTGTCAACTATCCAAGGACTAGAGAGTAAACACATATACAAATAGCAGGTATGCTTTTGGAATATTACATGACTTTGGGATACTTTGGAAACAAAGGGAATTTCTCACTTCTGCTAGAATCCTAATCAAAAATGAATAACCGTTAAGGAACTTTAAATGCACTCCTACTTCCTAGAGAGGTGGCTATTATAAAGGTTGAGGCCCATGTCAAAAGAGATAACAGAGAAGCTGAAGGAAATGCTCTGGCAGATTATTATGCCAAACAAGCGATCTTAACCAAGGTTATGATCTTAACTAAACCTCCAAAGAATAAATCTCTGGAAGAATTCAAAGAGACCATTATAAAACATCAACATTTAATTCCTGGATTTATCTTAAATCAGCATTGATGGGAAAACTTTAAAAAGACAGCTGAAGGTCATTTGTCACCTATCAATAACATAATCCTGGGAAAACATAACCGATGCCCAGGAATCGAGCCTGAAGGGCCCTTTGAACACCTTCAGATGTTCCCCTTAGGATTTGAATACGTTATAGTTTTTATACGTCTATTTTCAGGAGAGGTTGAAACATTTCCTTGCCAAAAAGTTACAGCCTTTACAGTTGCTAAAAAGCTGCTAGATTTTGTGTTTCCAACCTGGGGTATATCAACTTCTATATCAAATGACCAATATACACACTTCATGGGAACTACTATAAAAGAACTCAGTAACGGGTTACACTTTCCTCAGAAACTACACTGCCTTTACCATCCACAATTTTCTGGAAAGATTGAAGGAACCAATATCATTTGTAAATTAAAACGGACAAAGCTTTCAGAAATCCTCGAGCTCCATGGCCAAAGGTGTTCCCAATAGCTCTTGTGGCTATATGGTCTACTCCCTTGGGGACACATTGATGATCCCTCTATGAACTGGTAACTAGAAGGCCCATACATTTAGGAATTTCACCTCTGATACTAGTTTTCCATCCTTCTATAAACAAACATGATAAAATATTGCAAGGGACTCATACAATACTCCGTCCCATCACCAACAGGTTAAGGCCACCTTCCCACAACTTCTTCCCAAAGAGCCTCTTCACAATCTTCAACCAGCAGATTTTGTCTATGGGAAGAGACATCAGAGAAAAACTGATCTTGAACCTCACTGGACAGAACTTTGTTAACAACAAATATGGCAGTGAAACTACAGTGAGTCAATCTTTGGATTCACATTTCACAACTAAAAAAGCAATCAGAATTCCTCACAATTAAAAGGCTACTCCAACAGGAAACCTCAGACTGAGGATTCTCAGAGATCCTCTAGAAGCCACTGATCTTCAGAAGTTGACCTCCGACCCAAGACCTTCAGAATAAGCCAAGATCTCAGAGAGTGGACAGATTCACCCAAGATATGGGACCAGAAGCCCTGCATACTTGCTGTTTTGCTCACCACTCCTCCTTATAATCATTTTCATTTTCTATAGATCCCTGGTTGTTGGTTGTCATCCACTCATAACAGCCCCTTTTCTCTTTTCTTTGCTCTTTAAGATAATTGTTAGATCAGAACAAAGTTATTGTAATGCTATTATTAAATTATTCCCCAAATAGTCACTGCCTCAAATCTTGTTGACTGCTGGACATTCCATCCATCACTGGATCTTCAGGATAAAACCTCTGGTAATTCTGGTTTCATCAAGAATTATAACAAATAGCATTTCCACATGCACTTTAAACATGGACAAACAAATCAACCTGTGACTTTGCTGTGTCCCTCTCTTCTAGAAAAAGGACAAACTATTACAATTTACTGTAATATCTACTTACTGTACTTACAAATTGTAAGTAGATTGTAATCTACTTACAATCTACAATAACCAAGGTTACTCTAAATTTGAACTCAACAACCTTCATAGGGTGGTAGACCAAATACTTGCTACCTGTAAGAGACGAGTAGAGATCCAAATATGAAACACGACTAGTGTAAGGCCGTGGTTCTGACCTTCTGCCAGGAACCTCCTTTTTTCCTGGCTCTCCAAGTGCCCGTACTGGATATCACTTCCTCTGTGTCCAGGAGGCCTGATCCTGTTTGCCTCAGACTAACACCTTATATACTTTAGGAACAGTCCTCTGAGACTTGTCTGTACATAGAGACCCTAATTCTATAAATCATCAACCTGGAAATTCTGATTCAGACACAAGCTCCAAAACAATGCCACCCTTGATTATTCAGGTATTCTACCTGGGGGAATTACTGACTCATTGTTTATGCAAATAATCAGAGCAGTGCTCTCACCTGTGGGAATCATACAAATGGAAAAGACTCTAAGAGACTTATCACTAGCTTTGGCAGAAGTTATTAATGATACCACCTCTGCTTTAGATGGAATACAGATCAATCTCAACACACTGGCACGAGTAGTAATGGACAACCACATTGCTCTAGATTTCTGGTTGGCTAGTCAATGGTGGCATCTTTGCTATGGCTAATTCTTGCTCCACTTGTACCAATGGTAGAACAGGGTAGATCAAGTTATACATCACCATAATAAAAACTTACGTGTATCTCTAAAGTTGATCCTCATGGTCTATGATATTAGTTCTTGGCTTGGGGTGGGTGATTGAAATTCTTGGTTCCAAGTATTTTATAGGAACTATTAATTATTCTTGCTTTTGTCATAATGGTCATTATATTGATCCACTGCATTCTGCCCAGAATTGCCACTCTCTCATCAGATGATTACCATGATGACTTAACAAAAAGGTCAAGACAATCTTGCTGTACAACTGATTATGAAGGTGGCTGAACAATCCCTGAGCAATGAAGGTTGGATCCCTAGCCTTCCCTGAATTGGTTAACCTCTCACAAGTAAGATATTGACCAAAAAGCGAGATTAGTGACTGAATATACAAACAGACAGCAGTCAGACCGTAACATTTATGACAATAGAACTCTGATGCACATTCTCTGCAGGAAACAGCCTGGGAAGCCAAACCACAACCTCTGCTGCAACCATTCCAGGAAGTCAAACTACAACCTCTCCAGCAATTGTCCCACAATAGGCAGGGCATGATCAATCACTGCCAACTTCCCTATTTGTTGCCTCTGCTTCCAACTCAAGACCAACCAGAGAAAACCAAATATGCTCTCAAACCAATTCTTTTTTTTTTTTTAACAGTTTTATTTATTTATTTATTTTTTTGTGAGGGAGATCAGCCCTGAGCTAACATCCATGCTAATCCTCCTCTTTTTGCTGAGGAAGACCGGCTCTGAGCTAACATCTATTGTCAATCCTCCTCCTTTTCTTTTTTGCCCCCAAAGCCCCAGTAGATAGTTGTATGTCATAGTTGCACATCCTTCTAGTTGCTGTATGTGGGACACGGCCTCAGCATGGCTGGAGAAGTGGTGCATCGGTGCGCGCCCAGGATCCAAACCCGGGCCACCAGTAGCAGAGGGCGCGCACTTAACCACTAAGCCACGGGGAAGGCCCCAAACCATTCATTTGATGCCCTGCTTTTAGTTTTCCCTCCTCCAGCTTCCCAATGCCACAGCCTCCAATCAGATCACACCTGAAGCCTTCCCTTTTTTTCTACTATCAACCTCTCTCACGTCCCTGTCCATCTTCGAATCTCTGCCAAGTGCAAGTGATGGTGGCTGACTTGCTTGCTATAGTAAACTGTGAATAAATAGCCTCATTTGTTCTGGTTTCAGCAGTCTTTGTTTATTTCTGCAGTTTCCAGTCAATGACTTAGCTTTGTTTTAAGATATCTATAACAATGGACATAAAGATAGTAAAATTATAAAGTCAGTATCAGACGCGAAAGGTAACTGAGAGATAGTGAGGGAAGGTTCTTTTGTTAAAATGAAGAAAAAGAGTTTTCTGAAAAATTCCCTAGAAATCTTCTGGAAAATATTAAGGGGAAGAAAATAAGTGATTTATTTGGCTTTGTAAAATGACTCGATGGGCTGGGTGGAGTCCTTATTTTTTACAATAAGGAAAGAAAGGAAAAAAACGTTCAGTGCTTTGAATCGGAGAGCAATCTTACTCAGGTTCTAAAAGCACTTTGCAAAAATCATCTGGTGTCAAGTATTACAAATCCTTGTTCAAAAATGAGAAGTGGGGGCCGGCCCGGTGGCGCAAGCGGTTAAGTGCGCGCGCTCCGCTGCGGCGGCCCGGGGTTCGCTGGTTCGGATCCCGGGCGCGCACCGACGCACTGCTTGGTAAGCCATGCTGTGGCGGCGTCCCATGTAAAGTGGAGGAGGATGGGCACGGATGTTAGCCCAGGGCCGTCTTCCTCAGCAAAAAAAAAAGAGGAGGATTGGCGGATGTTAGCTCAGGGCTGATCTCCTCAAAAAAAAAAAAAAAAAAAATGAGAAGTGGGAACACTGTTGATTTTTCCTAAAGAGATGAATAAAAATTTTATACTTTCCCATTAAATATTCCAATAATTATTTCAGTACCATATTATTCCATGAACTACTAGTCTGTATGACAGGCTTCTGTACATTATGTATGCTATGTCAACTCCTAACAATAAAAAAAAAAACAATAAATAGTTTTTGACTTTTAAATTTAGTCTGTTTCTCCCTACTATGTAAAGAAAGCTGGCACTGAAGTTACATATTTACACAGGGTGATTTTATGGCTTGAAGTAATCCTTGCACCTCACCTCTACTCTGTCGACAGCACTTTCTGTCATCTTGAATTTACTCTCCCTGCCTTGATTCTATAAATAAAGAAAAAAATTTGCTTTAATCTTCATTTTTCTGCTTTAGTCTAGTAGAGCGCTTTAGTATTATAAATGTGGCCTATAAATCGAATTCCTTGGAGCAAGGTTTATTGCTTTAGACTCCATCAGAATGATATGGAAAAAATGATTTAGGTATATGAAATGAAAGTTGCTATACCTTATTTTTAAATTGAAATTTACTACTAATACAGTAATTCTTAATTTTCTAGAATGCCTCCAGTGTTATCTGAAAATTTCCAAAAAGTTAATGTTAAAAACAACAGCAAGTGTATTCCAGGTGTGGTTCTTTTAACGGATAGATGGGTAGTGAAATAAAACATCAACAGGACTTTACAATTCCAGGATGGTTGACAGCGAGTCTTCGGATTTTTTTTGTTTTGCTGGGGAAGATTACCCCTGAGCTAACATCCACTGCCAATCTTCCTCTTTTTTTTTTTTTTGTATGTGAGCCTCTGCCACAGCATGGCCATTGACAGATGAGTGGTTTAGGTCCCTGCCTGGGAACTGAACCCAGGCTGCCGAAGCAGAATGTGCCACACTCAACCACTAGGCCACCAGGGCTGGCCCAGAGTCTTCTGATTTTTAAAACCGGTCTCTCCTTTGCAATCTTGGCTTCCTCACTGGAATGTGACACGTCAATGTCAGAATACAAAACTGGGTTTTGGACACTACCACTGACCTGCAGAATGTTATAGATCAGTTCAATCTGACCTTCTTTTTCTTTTTTTTGCCTCTGTTTCCTTTTGTATAGGTATTGCTGTGGGCCACCTTATAGATATGATATAAGAATAAGTAACACTGTACGGTTGAGGCTAAGCTTTTCACCCTGTCATTATTTCTTTTCTTACCATCTTTGCACACTCCTATATTCTTTCATAAGGATTTCATTTCTCCTTATGTTTTACCTTCTCTCAATAATTGTGTTGCCCTCCTAGTTTTATTATTCACACTTTTTAAGAGTAGAAAGTGATATGTAAATGTATGTGTTCCTTTCCCATAGGTCTTTGAATATGAAATTTAAGATTTGCTCTCCTGCTTTTTGGTACCTTTCTCATACCAACAAGAAACTATCTGATCTTCTTAACCTAATAAAATAGAATTGGCTTTTTTATCCATGTGTTTAATAAATACTTATTAACCACTTAATATATGTCATACACTGACATATATTATTATACATACATTGCAGATGGCAGCTGGGATCCCCTTTTCTTGGATATTTAAGAAAAATTACTCACTTATTGCACATCCCAGGGGAAGCACATCACCCTTGGCAAGGTTTTTGAGTTATTGTTTTAGATTCCATGGGCTTACATTCTCCTGGTCACCTCACTCTAATTTCCTAATGACCCCAGTGACTTGATTTTCCCTGTGTCTTACCTTCCATGGCTATTCTATTTTCTATGCCCTAAACAGACCCAGATGGGAGTGGAGTCCAGCCCATTTTCCTTGATTTCCTGCAAAACATAAAGCATTCTTACACATAGTACTTTATTAAAGGTTTGGGGTGATGTAGTGACAAACAACCACGTAGAAAATAATTAAACGTGAATGCTTCTGCTCTTTTTAGAATCTCTTAGGCCACCTTCACTACAGAGCTGGCCAATGTCGCTCCCCTGGCCCACTGTACATGGAGGCTGCTTGTTCCTTTGCTCTCTCCATAGTCCCCTTACATTTCCCCCTTGATCTGCTTCCAACCCCCCCAAATCCTGCTCATTTTAAATGCAAAGCAATTTTCTTTTCTCTTAGTTTCATTGGATCATTTCAAATCATACTCTGGAGGTCACAGCCACAGTGGACTGTGAACCTATTTTGTTAAATGGAAGAATACTCTATAGAGAAATTTTTGCCACTCCCTGAGGGGCAGAAGTGGTTGCAGTCGGTTTTGGTTTTAAAAAACAATGTAGTTTCCCCCTCCCTTATATATGTAAACAACGCGCTGTGATGGGAACCACTAAGGAGAGCTGGATAAAATGTGGGTCAATTGTTCAGAGGAGACATCTGGGAAAGGCAGGGAAGTTTCACAGAGGTGAGATTTGAACTGGTTTTAAAGCATGAGAATGAATTCATCAGTAAGGAAATTAGGAAAAAGGACAAGAGAATCATTTATTCCAGGTTACTATATAAACACTGGTATAATCAGGGGAACCCATTACTTGTAATTACTAAAAGTGTGATAAGTCACTTTTTCACTCCTCATATTTAAAAATATGTTGTTTTCCTTTCTTAGCTCACCCTCCTATCATTTCATGTTTTCAAATACTTGCTCTCAGTGAATCTACTACCTATTTCAACTTCTGCTCCTTTCCTTCTTCTTCTAGTCTTTGGGCCCTGTCCTGTCCTGACATGCCTTCCTACCCTCTGCTCCACTGTTTCAAGTATGTTCTCTTTAAAAGGCTTGACTATGTCACCTCCTTTACCAATATCTTACACAACTTGTCAGTTCTTAACTCTGGATAATCCCACATTTTTCCTTTTACTCCTGCTCCTTTCCTGTTATCCCCAGAGAAAAGTATGAACTGTGAACTGAAACCAAAACAATTTCTTCTCCCCATGCTAAACAATCACTGGGTATACTTTCCTGTCCCTGTGTTAAATAATCTGAAAACAAGCACAAAATAACCTAACCTTTTGTTCCAGGAAATATTTGCTCCTGGGAAATAAGACTGACTGGTTGACCACCAAGATTTGCTTCAAGATCCTTGCCTCACTGTGCATGTCATTCCGAAGCTATCATGTCGCGACACTGCATAATCCCAACTGGTTTCTTGCCTTTCAAGACCTGCCCCCAAAATTACCCAGCCAGGTTCTAAATCCTATAAATATCCTCCTCTGACCTCCCTCTTCCAAGATGCTACTAAGGCTCTATCAACATGCTCTTCTCTCTTACCAAAGTCTAATGCTTGGCTTTGCTTGATAAAGACATTTTCCTGGTGGCTTTTAGAGGAGTCAACAAGAATCATTCCCAGTTGATGTCCTATAACTTCATGCTATAATTTCAGCTGCATCTTCTCCACTGTCCAGCAATCTTTTCACTGATCTATTATTTTTTTTCAAACTTTTCTCTCCTAGATGTCAATAGCAACACTGTATCCCTCAATTTCAGCAAATGACCTGATTTCATCTTCTCTGTCCCTAGAAGATAGGAAATGAACTATCACAACACTTTCAATGTGGTCTTCTTTCTTAGAACTATCTTCTCCACTGGTTTCCATAGCTGCTGTGGTCTTCATCTCATCACTGTTCTTTATTCTCTTTCTTACTCATCTTTTGTCATTTGTCCCTTAAATATATAAAAGTATCCATCAAGGTTATCTTTTCTTTCTATCCTTTCTTTGAGGCCAATCTCATTTGGTTTCATAGCTTCAACAATGGTCCCTATGCAGACGGTTGTACGAATCTGCTTTTCTAGCTCTAACCTCTTACATGAACTTCAAACATAAAACTGTGAGAAGAATGAACCTCAGTTTCAACACAACTCATGCTCTTTCCCTGTCTCACATCTGCTCTTTCTCCTATATTTCCCATCTCAGATAATGACCATCCTCATGAGCATTCTCTGACAAGGAAAATAAACAAATAAAAAACAAAAATTAAAAAAAAGGATTATCTAGTTGTGGAAGGATTTCTGGTTAAGTGGAGCTCAATCTATTTTTCCCAGAAAACAAAAAATGGAGTCACAAATTTTCTTGCTCTACCATTCAGGTGTGCAATGAAAATAGAGTTTCTTTATTTTCTGTTTTGGATAAGAAGGAATAAGAGGTAACACTCAGATGTATGTACCAAACCTCATCATGAACCTTAAAAGCCGACTTGCTCCTTTTCACAAAATCACAGATGTCTTCTTCGTACACATTCCCTTCCTCAGTCCTCTCACTGATGAGGTACAGAAAGACAGCCATCAGAGATTAACGTCATGATAGGCCTGCCCAGGAAGACTGACTGATCTGTCTCCTGTTAGAGGGATTAAGTAAGGAATTAGTTTTGTGTGGCTCATTCGCCTTTCACTGCAAATGGCAACTTTGGTGAATGAATACATTAGGCATGGAGGGAAGTCAGGTTGAAATCTATTGTGATTGGTTTCTTGGATGGGGAGGTTGGGGGTGGGGAGGAGCTGTACCTCAATTCAACAATGGCTCTGAGGCTGCATCCTGCAGCTGGGCTGCTGAGTTTTGTCTTAGTCCCCTCTGCCACACGAGAGAGAACCAAAGGCTCTCATGTGTTGACTTAGACCCTCTCTGCATCTCTCTAAGTACTCTGTGCTATCATTTTTACTCTGCTCTGTTGGTATCATGTTACTGTTACTGTGGGGCCGCACTATACTTTGGTCTCCTCCAGAATTCCAAACAGAAAATGGTACAAGAACCCTCTAGCCCTCATCTTTCCTATTAAATCTATTAAATTATATGCTTTAACTACCATGTTTTCTGCCTCGGGTGTTGTGGGGCCACCACAAATCATGCAAGGCTGACTCCTGCTTATCCTTCTGTATATTCTCCTTCTCACATATCCCTGGATTAGGGCTGGACAGGCTTTCTCTTTACTTCCCTCCCCATCATTGTGCCTATGTTTATTCATTTTCAAAGTGGAATGCATTCTCCTCACCCTTCCCCAAAGATATAATGGTAGAATAACTACTGGATATCATGCTTTATGGAGAAAACAAAAATCCACATCAGTTTAATATATTCAGATTATTATCCCTGCTATCACAAAAGTTATTGATACTGTTAAAGAAAAAAAAATTCAATGACACTTGTCAAAGACGGTAAGGCAGATTTTATTCAAGAACAATGAGATAAGCATAAGGACCACTGCAATGGGATTTTACAGTAGGGGGAGACAGGCTGGGTTCAACTCCAAATACAGCATGGGCAAGTGGGAATTCAAAGCCAAGAAGCAGGGTGCAGGGATGAGTGGATAGAAAATGACTCAGAGGAAACACCAGGGGTAAGGGAGGTTCTGGCTAAAGTGACCTAAGAGAATTCTTGCTGATGGCAGGCGAGGGTGATCAGGCATCACCTGGGGGATGGTCAAGGATGAGGAAGCTGATCAGATATCAAGGGTGGGGCTTTCTGGTTAAACTGACTTGGCAGTGTTCTTGCTAAAACTAGACTTTACAAGGAAGTGCACAGATGAGCCTAGGAGAAGCTTCAGGAGCCTAATTAAAGTTTAGTCAAGCAAAGAATCTTTGTCACATATAGAAGTTTTGGGGGCAGGGGATTGGCAAATTTGCAAAAGGACTCCCGGGCTATTCTGGCAGAAAAAGGACTGAGGCCCAATCCTTTCAGCCTGAATTCAAAGGTACAGAGATTTGTAAGGGTGGAAGGGGGGCTTCTGACTGAGACCTAGTGGCAGAGGAAAGCAATCGGGCCAGAGTAGGGGCAGGTGGAGAGAAAGAAGCTGGTTCTTTACCAAGGTGTGTGACTGAAGAGAAGTGTAGTCTGGGACTGAGAGGCAAGAGGCACTGGACATAGCCCAACCCAGGCTTCCCAGGGCATGCAGGTGCTCAGGGAAGTGATAACAACTCAGAGTCTGGGGCCCATTTTGTCGTGGTGGGAGAAGGGAGGACATCATCCTCCCTCCTCCTGGAAGCTTCCCTGTGGCCTGGGTCAGTGCTTGCGGCAGTGCTGAGACAGGAGACAGAGCATTTCTTGACTTCCTGACTACCAGCTCCAACACTGGTTCTCCAGTTTCGAGGCTCAGTAGTCTATTCCAGAATAACTGTGCCACGGAGATGTTTGTGACATTTTCCAACTTTAAGGGGACATTTCTGATTTCTGGTTCTGGTAGCAAGTTGGGAGTAAACAGGATTGGTCCCGTGGACATAAGTAAGTCCCTGGGAATTTCCGAGGATTATCACAATAAGGGTGATCCAAGGAAGGAAAGAAAGATGTGCTCCTAAAGGGTGAGATAGCGTTTGGGACATTTAATTGCAACATAAATGGTGTGCTCGTATTTTGTGTTCCAAGCTGGTAAAACGAGTCATATCAGCTGCACCGTCACTCACCCAGGCCTCTCGCTGTCCGTGTTTCAGTGCCATTCACATTTCTCTCTTATTTTCTATTCTTGCTGCCCCAGTTTAGGCCCTTGCTCTTCTCCACCTCTATCACTGCAGTAGCCACTGAACCAGTCTCTGCCTCTCAAGTTTTGCCTGTGCGATCCAATATCCATAGTATCAAAGACGTTATCTTCCTGAGGCACAGGAAGGAGCTCGTATTCATCTTTACTTTCCATTATAATGTCATAAAGTCTAAATTTCTTAATGTTATTCAAGATCTTCCATAATCTTCCTGCAGCTTATTTCCCAGCCTCAGCTTACATGGCGTCTCTGCTTGCACTGCGTCTTCCCATGTACCATTTCCTTCAGATACACTTGACCACTCTCTTTGCCTTTCTCCAAATACACCCCCATGTGTAGACCTCTGTCTTTCTCATGCCTCATCAAATTCAGGGTTTTTTTTCTAGTTTTCCCTTATACCAATAATACATGGGCTATGTGCTTCTGTGGTGTTCTGCACCTCTCATATAACATTTCTTTAATTCTACTGCATGTTTGTTTACATCAATGACTATCTCCCCTATGAGGCTGTAAGTTCTTTGAGGGAAGGTTCTGTCTGAGTCATCTTCAGGTATCCAGAGTGGTCTACATTGCGTCTACTGCACAGTAGGTGCTCACAAACTTGAAAATGAATTGAGTTGAATGAGAAGACATAGTGCATGGCTGGCATTGATGTAGAGATTTGGAAGGGCCAGGTAGGTGGGAATAAGTGAGGGTGTCAGGGCGCCAGGTGGCCTCTGGAGTGGATTGAGCACATTCATGCATTTTACCTGGTGGAGCAGGGCGAGGCAGAGATTGTCAATGAGAATCTTCCTTCATCCCAGCTGCACAGCTCTTCCTCCATTGGCCTCTTTCTCCTGGTTTTCAGAGAACTAACTATACAACCTTGGCCTATAGCTCAGGAGTTTCTCACAGATGCTTGATACAGGAGGGAAGAGATATAGTGCTCAACTCGAGGGTGGGGATAGACCCAGGTAAAAGGACATAAAACAGCTTGCTTTGCTATCACTGTTTACCTCACCCAGAAATAGTTTCCTCAGGAGTCTAAATAGCTGTGAAATAACATTTAATCATTTGTTGCCCTTAACATCTAATAAAACGGGTTTGTTCTGTTCAGGTAGCTTTCTGGCCATCTATCACTGTCACTGTATTCTCTGACGTGAAGAAATCTCTATGGCCCAGGCAACCTCTGCTGTTCTGTCCCGCCCTGTTCCCCGAGCCTGGGTACACTAGGCTGGCACTGACATCTGGGTTCCCCGAGAGTGATGCTGCCAAAATCAGTGATGGCACATAGGGGATCTGCCAGGCTCTCAAGCCCTTGCTGTTGGACAGCTTGGCCAATCGCAGGTTTGTCACCTGATCTGATGACTGGGTAGCAGTTGTTGGGATTTTAGAAATACAATTGTTGTCCATATAGGAATTGAAAGGCCACTGCTCCTTGGTCAGGCTGTCAGATTCCACTATAAAAGTTTAATGCAGTTTCTGACATGGTGGCGGGAATGGAGTGCTAACGGACTGCTGTACTTTTGCCGTGTTACTGTCTTTCTCTTATTCTAAAGATATCAACCTAATAAGATGTTTGCAGACAGAAAAAGAAGATTATAATGTTTTCATAACGTTAAATGTACATATTGAATACAAGGTGTGTCCTGATTTCAGAAGCATTTAACTGATAGGGAAAATCTTCATTTAACAACTAGGGCAAAATAAAAACTTCATAGACATGTAACGGTTATGTTAGCCAAGCAGGACTCATGGAACATGATGAGAAAACAATTTAATTTACATTCTGTGCAACTCATTCAAGCCTACTTTAAAGTTTTTAGGGGTAGATTTTCCCCATCCACTTAAATAAAACTTAAACCAAGGTCCATGAGTTTTCTGGTTACTCTTTTGTCCCCAAATGCAGTCTCAGTTCAGGACTTAATATGTCCAAACCAAGAGACTAGACTGAAGAATTACGTGGTTCCGTTAACTAGGATCTCTTGACGGAAGTCCATTTGACATAAGGGAAGGTGACTATTTCATTTGATTGCCGTGACTGCTTCCTTTACCCCTAAGGACCTAGAGGAACCCTTCTAGATTCTTTCTGCTGAGGCCTCCTTAGACCTTCAGATAGTCTTCTTAGACAGGATATGAGAAAACTTCACATCAGCTTTCTTGTACATGATCCACATCTAATCTAAAGGAAATATTCATGTTTTTTTTCACCCTAACAAACTATGGGAACACAGGCCAATCCCAAAGCAGCGACTACACCTACACTTCTCTATCAGAGCAGTAACCAGCCACAGTCTCATACTCCTTGTATTTCTCATCTGTAATTCAGACAGCTGTCCACATATCTCACTCTCTAAGTAGTTCTTGACCTGATGTCTGGAGAAGGCAGATTTTACTTGTCCCCCGTGAGATGGGGGCTCACTGCACAGTGACAATATCCCACAAAGCACAGTCTTCCACTATCTCAAACTTTTCTTGGCCTCTCCAATCTCTCTTCACAAGCTAGAGATAATGATCAGCTAAGGGTCACAAAACTGGTCTTAAGAATTACCTTTTTGGTATTAATGGTGGTATACCGTGTTAGTGGTACATAGTATATATTGTTTTGGGGATCTAAGCTGAAATTAAGACTAAAAAATTCTTTTTTAACATATAATCCTATATTTCTCAGATCTCACCAGACTATATATTCAAATTGGTATGAAACTACATTTTCCTGGCTATAGAGCTCACCAGTATATATCACCACTGTTACAGATACTGTGATATTGTGATTTATAATGAGAAATACATATTTAGTCTTCATCCCCATACCTGGGTGATGAGAACCATAAAGGTATCTTGGTTATGTTAACGAGGTGACCTTTGGAACACACCTAAGGATAGGGGCTGGTTGCCAATCACGGGATTAGTGGTTTGGAACTTTCAATCCTGCACCACCACCACCCCCCCCCCACCCCTCCAGGGAGGGAAGAGGAGAGGAGCTGGAGATTGAATCAATTGCCAGTGACCAATGAGTTATATCACTCATGCCCGTGTAATAAAGCTTCTGTAGAAACCCAAAAGGATGGGGTTTAGTGAGCTTCCTAGTTGGTGAACACGTAGAGATTTGGGGAGAGTGGCACGCTTGGAGAGGGCATAGAAGCTCTATGCTATTCCCCCATACCTTGCCCTATGCATCTCTTCCATCTGGCTGTTCTTGAGTTATATCCTTTTACAATAAACTGGTGATCTGGTAAGTAAAATGTTCCTCTGAGTTCTGTGAGCCTATTTAGCAAATTAATTGAATCTCTGATCTACAGCTTGTGGGTCAGAGGCACAGGTAACAACTTGGACTTTCAACTGGCATCTGAAGTGGAGGGCAATCTTGTGAGACGGAGCCCTTAACCTATGAAATCTGATGCTGTCTCCAGGTAGATAGTCTCAAAATTGAGTTGAACTGTAAGACACTTACCTGGTGTCAAAGAATTGCTTGGCGGTGTGCGGAGAAACCCCCACACCTTGGAATTGGGTGTCAGAATTTTAGATACGAAAGATAGAAACCCAGCTCACATTGGCTTACCAAAATATGGAATATGTTAACTCAAAGGATGGTAGAGTCCATAAGTAGGAGTAGTAGGATCCAGGTACTGATATGAAGTAGTCAGGACTTGTTCTCTATTTCTTTTTTTTTCTTCATCTCTTGTGTTAAAGTGCAATTTTAAAAAAGTAAAATCATAACTCTTAGGCTTATATAAAATGAACCCACATCAAAGATTTTATTTAACTTATTAATTAATGAGAGAACCAAAAAGATATTAAAATTGGTCCAAAAATCATTTGAGAAGCTAGGCCTTTATAGCCAACTCAATAAATGCATACTAAAATAAGATTGCTGGATGGATACATAAACCAGGCAATGTCCAACAGGGCAATAAACGGTAACCATTAGGACGATCTGTTCCATTGAACTGACATTATTTGCATCTCTACCAGACAAATATCTACAAGGTAGTGTAAGACTTCACTGCTTCTGGATCTTTAATCAATAGTGAAGAGTGAGTGAAGCCGAGTTCATTTCCCTAGGTCACCCTTGGGAGGCCTTCATCCCTGAAAGGACATGTTACCTAACTTTTCGCCTTATCTCCAAGTTCTGCATAGTTTTTCAGGACACTTGGCTCTATTTCCCTCTATATTAATTTCTTTCTCAGGTAAGCTTTTGCCATGTATCAATCTCTGGCAGCTTTACACTTCCATTTTCCTTATTGTTTGAAATTCTAGTGGAAAAAGAATGTCACTTTTCCAAAAATTCCATAAAAGTCCTGTACTTTCATTTCATGGCCTGACTTTGGTTTGGAACCAGTCCACACTAAATCAAAATGGCCAAAAGGATGGAATATATCAATTAGCCTTTCCTGGTACTCATGTCCACCTCTGGAGCTGGGAAATGTGTCAACTGCCTCCGAACTAAAAAGACTGAGAGTGAGGTAGCGGTGGTTTCCTGAAGAAAAATTAGGATTCTGTTCCTTGAAGAAGGGCAAATGCATGTCGTGCAGTTAGTCAAAAGCAATATTTGTGCACTATGTTTATGCTCACTCAGGCCCTCAAGCCTCTGTCAAAGTCTTTCAGAGGTTAGTGGGAATCCTTGGAGATGTCTCAAAACAGCCTATGAACTACTGTGCTCATGCCAGGAATTGCCAAGTGCTGGGGGCCATTTGCTGAGTATTTCTGGGATGTCCTACTTGGTACAACTGTTGCTCTGTAGGCATTCCACCCTCTCTGTGAGCAGCTGTGCCTCTACCAAGCACCATTGCAAAAGCATTAGAGGTGCCAGGATTCTGCTTTGGCTGTGGCAAAGTGAGGAAATGCCCACTCTCCTTTTGTGACAGAGTTTGCTAGAAGGATCACAAAACACTGTGTTTTGACCTTGTATTTTTTAGGGATTTTTTAGTGAACCTAGTCTTTCAGTTTTTATCAATTATTATTAATTAATTGATTAGCTCTCTATTGAACTTAGACATGGAGTTGAGACAAATAAGAATGATAAACATTTTTACACATTCAAAATTACCACTTTTCTGTCATCTGAGGCTTTGTTTTCTGTCAGGCTCCTAGAGTCTGACTTCTTCTTCCTTAGGAGTGAGTTCTCCCAGGAAGCATCTGGGTCCTCCTGCGGTGGCCAGCAGGCTGGCTGCCACAACAGTCTGCAGAACATGCCCAGACACGTCCATGTATTCTTTGGCCTCAACCTGGGAGCCCAGCTTCAGTAACAGAGTCATCAAATATCATAACAAAAAAGAAGCTTACATATTCAGATCTCTATCATTTGGCAGATGGAGCAACCAAAGTTGAAAGAGGTAAAATAATTTGGTCCAGATGATCTAGCCCATTAGTGACAGAACTGAGACAGGTCCAGGCCTCCTGACATCTTCACAAGTACTCTTTCCTCTCAGATTTCTGCCTGTTCTTACCAGACAGTGATACAGTGAATTTATATAGAGAGAACATTATGTTCAGAAACTACTTCCTGGTATAGAATCAAGTAACATTATATAGCCCACACATTTAAAAAAATGTCAGCAGAATTTAATTCAGAACTATCCTATATATGTGAAATGTCTGCCAGTCCTAGACGGTAATGTTGCCAATTGAAAAAAATTCCATAAGAGAAGATTTGCTCTCTTTTTTCCCCTTTTCTCTCTTCTCTCTATTCCAATTAACATTATGAGCTTTCCCAGTAGTTCTCTGCAGATCTAAGGGAAAGCTTGGCAGATTTGGAGTGATTACTTCCTTCGTGACTAGTCTACATGATTGGAAGCCCTTGATAAATTATGGGGATTTTTGAATAAAAGGGACAATTTCTGGCTTTCCAAAATGTAGCCAAAGAGAATCCTGGTCTTGAAGATAAGCCCCTAAACTTTCACACGTTAGAGTAACAACAGCTATGGGAGATGTCTGGGTGGATGATACTGAAGGCATCCCCACAGGGTTCTGAGCACCCCAATATGATGTGAGAATGCAGATTAGAGTCCCTGAGTCCCTAGGGAGGTGCAGAGGTGGCTGACCAGGAAAGACTTCAGTGGTGGAATTAGCAAGACAGAGAAGGAGGGGACTGAGAAGTGGAGGACACAGCGGGCAGACCTCAGCAGCATATGCTAAGAGGACAGTGACTGAGGATGACGACCAGCCGGGATGAATTAGGCCTCAGTGGAGGTTGGCAAGGACTGACAAAGATTCTCTTTGACCAAACTTTAGTCAGTTCCTCTGAGCCCTCTTTTTTTTTTTTTTTTTTTTTTTTTTTTTTGGTGAGGAGATCAGCCCTGAGCTAACATCCGCCAATCCTCCTCTTTCTTTTTGCTGAGGAAGACGGCCCTGGGCTAACATCTGTGCCTATCTTCCTCCACTTTATATGGGACGCCGCCACAGCATGGCTTACCAAGCAGTGCGTCGGTGCGCGCCCGGGATCCGAACCAGCGAACCCCGGGCCGCCGCAGCGGAGCGCGCGCACTTAACCGCTTGCGCCACCGGGCCGGCCCCTGAGCCCTCTTTTTGACTTGAGCTTGACCTTGGTCCTGACCTGTCTTTGGCCTGCCCAGCTCAGTCTCAGCAAAGAACCTTGATAAGTCATCCCCCTACCCATGATATCTGATCGAGTTCATCATCCCTCATCTTTGATGTATAAGTCCTTGGCCTGCCTTCAACAAGAATCCTGTTAGGTCAGTTTAGCAAGAATCCCCTACCCTTGATGTCTCCTCTTAGTGATTTTCCATCCACTGACCCCTCACCCTGCTCCTTGGCTATAAATCCCCACTTGTCCTTGCTGTATTCAGAGTTGAGCCCAATCTCTCTCCCTTATTGCAAATCCTCATTGCAATAGTCTTGAATAAAGTCTTCCTTAACATTTTAACAAGTGTCAGAATAAATTTTTCTTTAATGAGATACAGGAGAGCACACAGACCCAATGCACCCCACCTGCCCGCCAGCTGGTGCTGAGATGCCACATAAGCTTCCGCCAAATCCAGATGCCACCTGGGAGTAAGGCAGGGAGTAAAACCAGAACTGAAGAGAAATAAACCAAAGAGCCTGAGTAGTAAACCACAAGAATTCAGTTATCTTGAAATGGTACCATTAAGTATTTCTGTTTACAATGCAAACTGGGGCTAGTAAGACAAGTTCAGGTGTGGAATAGTAAAGAAAGTTGTATGATGTTGTATATCTCAGCTGCTTTACTTCATTTGAGAAACATATATTTCTGAAAAATATTGCCTCTAGGATAATTTAATTTTTTAAGCCCAGAAAAATAAAATGTCCCTTTTGCAGAAACTGATTATTGTCTATTAACAGAGCTATTTGCCTATCACATTAACCCTGTGTGCTTTAAGGAGAGTCAAGAGGACTGCTCACACTTTGTTATTTCTCTGAGTCTTTCATGGTGAGCATTTCTTTTTTAATAAAAATGAGGCATTTATAGCCTCAGGTATGCTTCCCCACCACATGATTTGCATATCCTTAATCAGTACCTTATTTTTCATTCTTCAAAAAAATCCAGTCCAAATGAGTACTTGTGTTTATGAGCTCTCCAACTAATAACCAGAGAAGCCTGTCACACTCAGTCTAATTCTGCAAAATTGAGTGAGCTGGTCTTCGTCAGGCAGTAAATGTCGGGGTGACAAATTGCCAAATCTAGAGAGGCTTCTCCTCCCAGCTACGAGCACTTTTCACATCATTCTAGTTTTAAGTATTTTTTTTTTCCTTGTTTCTAAATAGAAGGGGGGGTGGGGAAGATAGTAAGAGTCTTTGCTCAGCCAGATTTAGTTATAAGCCAACAGCTTTCCTGAGTGCAAAGAGAATGTTAGTCCATTTACAGCTCTGGGTCTGGTAGATTTCTGAAAGGCCACGGAGCACACCAAGGAATTTTGCCTCCTTTTGAAGATGTAATTTTTTTTTCTTTCTTTTCCTCCTAAAGGACGATGGCAGTATTTCAAAAAATTAAGGAGTAAAATATTATGTAGTAAACATATATTACTATATTTCACAAATTGTGGACTGCTAGTTCTCTGACATGCTAACTCGTTTTCTGACAATTCTGTATGCAATTTGTCAGTGTATATTTATAGTTACAAGAGCTCTTTCTTCAGAAAAAAAAAGTCCCTTTATACTGGAATCTGAAGGGAAAACGAGAGTTTAAATTGGGTGTATTTAAAAAAAATATGCTGAATCAGCAGATTTGGAACAACGTGTCATCAACCATCCTTTCTCTCACTCTATTCTCTCACAGACAGTCACGGGGAACTCTGAGGCCAGGAATATACCTTCCCCTTGAGATGAAAACTCAAGGGCAAGTACCCTTGCACTGGTTGGAGATTGAACTACATATCTATGAAATCTCTTCCAAATTTGAGATTCACTTAGATAATTTAAGCCCCTAAATTTTGTTTGGCATTAATTATTTGAATAATTCAGGTGGTAACATTTTAAGGTGTTTGTACCATCCAAGTTCAGTCACTGTTTCACTTGTAGCTTTCTTGAGATGTTAGTGCCGTGCAGTTGATTCTGACTCCTAGTGACCCTGTGTACAGCAGAGCGGAACTCTGCCCAGTATTTTTGTGCCATCCTCTCACCTTCTGGTGCTATATCAGACAATGCTCTGCTGCTATTCACAGGGGTTTCATGGCCAATATTTTTGGAAGTGGGTGGTTAGGTCCTTCTTCCTAGTCTGTGTTAGTCTGGAAGCTCTGCTGAAACCTGTCCACCATGGGTGACCCTGCAGGTATTTGAAATACCGGTGGCATAGCTTTCAGCACCGCAGCAACACGCAGCTGCCACAGTGTGACAACCTACAGGCGGGTGGTGTGGTTCTCTGACCGGGAAACAAACTCAGGCTGCCATGGTGAGTGCATTGAATCTTAACCACTAGACCACTAGGGATGCCTTTTAACCACTACACGACCTTCTAAACCATTAATTTTCATCCTTCAAGCAAAATCCTTCCCTCTTATAAGGCTCCCATCCTCAGATTTTATCATCTTCCTTGGTATCATTCAAGTCTGCTCATTCCTGGTCTTCTCTTTGTGACCTCAGTCTTTTCATGTTATCTCCTCACATCATCATCATGGATGACTTCAGGGTCCATGGCTTTTAATAATCTACGAACCTGGCTTCAAAGTTTCCTGATATCCTTAACTTCAATAATTATGACCTAGACTGCAGAAATATATATCCATGGGCACACCTATGATCTTGTTTTGTACAACTGTCCCACTTCTGGAATTCTAAATTCCGTTTTACTTTAACCTACAAACTTCCAAACTCATACTATATCTGTCTTTGACCTCATTGAATTTCTGACTCAACCATTTCATCCCAATTTTCACCCCTCTTTACGACTTAATCTTCTTCCCTTTCCAGATCTCTTAGTTAAGATTGCATTCCACCATAGGAAATAGAAAATTCAGTGAAGGGTTTAGTTTAAACAAGTAGGTGCTTATTTTTTCCCATGTACAGAAAGTTCAGAGGTAGGAGGTTACTACAGGGATTTTAGATGCTCTATATTAATTTTCTAGGGCTGCTGTAACAAAGTACCTCAAACAGAGTGACTTAAACAACAGACATTTATTGTTTCACAGTTCTGGAGGCAAATGTCCAAGATCAAGGCGTCATCAGAGTTGTTCTACTCTCATGTTTTCAACATGATTCAAATCTCTACCCATCTCTCCCCTAAGTTCTGATTATTATGTTAAACTACCTACCAGATGTTGATTCCTAGTGTTCCACAGGCATCTCAAACTCAACTTGTTCAAAACTGAATTTATCATCTGCTTTTCCTCCTTTCTCTTCTACCTTGGTAGAAATGGTTTTGTATCATCCCACTTATTGTTCTTTTTATTCTCACCACTGAATGGTCACCACACTGTAAGGAGCTCCTATAACTAAATTTTCTTCATTTTGTCCACTGCTCTTTTTGTTCAGATCATCATCTTTTGCCTGGTCTAGAGAAATGGGCCTAACTGAGGTATCTTTCTCCTGTCTTACACCTCAATCCATACTCAAATTCTTACACCACTGTGACAGTGCCTACCAATTCAATTATACCCGTGATTGAAATAACTCTCTTTTGTGTCCCTTCCATATACTATGTCAAAGATTCTCAACACTTTATGACACTTTCTTATTTATATGTCTGCCTGTCCCTTCTAGAGTCTAATGAGATTGAGGGCAGGGACTGAACCTTGTGCCTCTGTGTGTCCACAGCATCTCCAAACCCTGGCGTGCAGTTGTAGGATGTATGAACCAACTCCTGTTTAGTGGAGTGGAAAACACACTGAGTTTAAATTTAAAAGATGAGGCTTAAGTGTCGGCTCCACCATTTATCATCCGTGACTTTGGGCAAGTCATTTAGCCTTTCTGACTTCCAGTTTTACATAAAATTTTTGATATATAAAATTTTCTTGTGCTAACTGGTACATTTAAACCAGAAAGTTGCCCTGTCCTACCCGTCTATTGTGAGCCTCCAGAGACAGGAAGTATGTGAAAGCACTTTGTAAGTTGTTAAGATTTATTCTAATGGCAGCTGGTATTTTTGCAGTGATCAATGCTTAGATATTAGCAAACATTGATGAAAATAAGAGCACTGATGAGTAGCTTTTGGAAAATAATGTGCTTCTGCTACTAGCAAGAGTAATGACATGCACTGCTTTTCATTAGCTAAGTAGTGTTTGTAACTCAGGATTAATAAATAAAAGGACTGTTTTTTTGTTTATGTTTGAGCAGTCAGGCATATTTGATTAGTTTTCATTCCAGAATACCAATAGTTAGAAAGAGGTGGGAAATACCCCTGAAACACTAAATCATATTATTTATTTATTCATTTATTTTAAATCTAGTTAACATTCAATTATATTTAGATTCTCTTACTGGAAGTGTGCAAGATTGTTTCTTCTATCTTTTTAACTCATTTAAGCTGATGTACTTCAGTAAAGCCAATTTAACTTTAATACTGGCCATGAGAGTACGTATTTTTATATTTTGTATGGTATTTTGCATTTTATTTCTCAGGCTTATGGCCAAATAATTAATATTCTGACCTCTGTGCTACAATCTCATCTTGGTAGGAGAAGCTACTCCTCTGCATGATATTATGTTCTAATGTTTCATTTGCCCATGAGATTATGATATTCTTTCTGCAAACCCTTTTCTGCAATTGATGGCAGAAACTATTCATGCTTGAATAAATTCTTTTTAGCAAATTTGTGAGGTAGACAGTGTTTACCTGATGTCTATTAATTTCCATTTCTCCTCCTCTAGGTGTTTCTTCTCCTATTTTGCCACACCCATCCTCTCCCCTCACCAAACACTCTGCATCCTTATTCTTAGCCCTCTATAGCAAAGCCAGTTCCAGAAAGGAAACAGTAAGAGTGAAGGTTGTTTTTATGGGCTGAATTGTGTCCCCTCCAAATTCATATGTTGAAGCCCTAACCTCCAGTGTCTCAGAATGGGACTGTATTTGGAGATAAGATATTTAAAGAGGTGATTGAGTTAAAATCACCTAGAACTTAATCCAATCTGACTGTAGTCTTTATAAGAAGAGGAGAAATGGACATACAAAGAGACACCAGGTGTGAAAATGCACAGAGAAAAGACCTTGTGAGGACAGGGCTAGAAGATGACCATCTGCAAGCCAAGGAAAGAGGCCTCAGGAGAAACCAACCTTGCTGATACCTTGATCTTGAACTTCTAGCCTCCAGAACTGTGAGAAAATAAATTTCTGTTGTTTAAGTCATTGTGTCTGTGGTGTTTTGTTACAGCAGCCCTAGCGAACAAATATGGGGAAGTAGGAAACATCTGGCATCTGGTGTGATTGGAGAGTGGTAGCTGAGGAGGCTGGAGAAGAAGGTAAGAGCCAGGTCATATAGGCCCTTGTTAAACATTTCAAACTGCATGTTATGAGGAATGAGGGGCCACTTTCAGTGTAAGTAGGGAAGGGATTGGATCAAATTTATGCTTTAAATTGATCACTCAGGCTGCAGTGGATTGAATGGAAGGAGTAAAAGTGAATATGGGAAACCAGTTGGGTGCTCGCTGCTGCCTTGGCGGTGATTGCGGTGTGACCAGAGTGTTGTCTGTGGACATGGAGAAAAGTGGATGAATTTGAGATGTGTTAAAGAAATAGATGATGTATTATCTATTGCTTCGTACCAGATTGCCCCCAAAACTTAGGTGACTTAAAACAACAAATATTTATTATCTCATAGTCTTTTTCAGTCAGAAATTTATGAGCAGATTAGTTAGGTAGGTCTAGTTCAGAGTCTCTCATAAGGTTGCATTCATGATGTGACTGGGGCTGTGGTCACCTAAAACCTTGTCTGGGGCTGGAGGATGCACCTCCAAGTAGACTCGTGTGGTCTCTGTCAAGAGGCCTCAGATCATTGCCAACCATTGGTCAGAGGCTTCAGTTCCATGCCTCTTGGACCAATCCATAGGATCAGCTTGAGGGTTTTCATGGCATGGCAACTGACTTTCTCTAGAGCCAGGGATCTAAGAGATATCATTACTAAAGAGTAATGATGCTTTAATGACTTGGTCAAACATTTTTACTTCTACTGTTTTCTACTCATTAAAAGTGAGTCACTAAATCTAGTCTACATTTGAAGGCAGTGGAATTGGGTTCTATCTTTTGGAGGGAGGAGTGTGAAGAATTTGTAGACACATTTTATAACCATCACAGACAAGATGCTGTTGCTAAAGTCCAGGCTAGAAGCAATGAAGCTTGAGATAGTATATTGGCAGCAGGATAAACGTGAGGGAAGATAAGATAAATTTAGGAACTAGAATTACTGGAACTTGGTGATTACAGCTATTGTAGATGAGAAAGATGGAGGGAAATTAGGATATATTTGGGTTTCTGGCTTGAGTGGTTGGTTGAATTCTGGTGCCCTTAATGGAAATAGTCACCACAGAAAGAAGAGCTGGTCTGACAGCAGTGTGAGGAAGGACAACATGCCTTCCTGAGGGGCAGGTTGAATTTTGCAGGGTCCGAGGGACATCACAGTGGAGCTGTTCAGCAGGCATTTGTTTATATCAGCCTGGTCTGGAGATTTACATTTGGGAAGTTACTGCCATTCAAAGTGTAGTAACACTTGAGAGCAGTTTTGCTCACCCAGAGATTGCTTGGGGAGGAGGAAGATCCATGGGCAGAAGACGGAACCTAGTGGAATACCAGTGTTTAGGGAATGCCCAGTAAAATAGGAGCCTAGGAAAGAGATTGAGAACAGCTGTCGGAGAACCAGGAAAATGAACAATCGTGAAAAGAAAATGAAAAAAGAAAGTTGTAGCTTGGAGAGAGTGGTCTTCTTGTTAAAAATGTCAGTTATTGACATTCAGGCATCTGACAGACGTTTAGGTGTGTTTTCTTTTTTTTTTCTTTGAGGAAGATTCACTCTGAGCTAATATCTGTGCCAGTCTTCCTCTATTTTGTATATGGGTTGCTGCCACAGCATGGCTGAGAAGTGGTGTAGGTCCGTCCCTGGGATCCAAACCCATGAACCCGGGCTGAAGCAGAGCATGTGGAACTTTAACCACTTAGCCACGGGCCAGCCCCTAGAGATGTTTTTTAATGCATAAGGCTTTTCCCAGTGTTCCCAAAGTCATGTTGTGGAGGTGGATTGGTGTTCTCTTTCATTCTTCGCTCCTAAAACCTGATTCTACTTGACTTCAGTGTGGTCTTTTCTTCCTCTGAGAAAGTCAATCAATACTCTCTTCATCAAAGCCACATGAGTCTTCTATCCTTGTCCATACCCCTGAAACTCTATTGACTTAGGCTTTAGTCTTACTTTGGGAATTTAAGGATCTAGTATCATAACCCATGTGAATGTAATAATAGTACTCTCAGAAGAGTTGTTTCCTTAAAACTTCATTTTGAAACTCTCTTCTTGGATGTGATACCTTATATCTCTGATATTATTATACTTATATATGCTTATATATTATATATATCATATATACATTACATAAGCTTATATACGTGATATTTGCAATTCTTGGTTGGTTCTGTTTTTTAAGGAATTATAGAATCTTAGAGTCAGAAGGACCTTCGGGGATCAGCTTCCTTCTGTTTTAGGAATCCCTTTTATAATATTCTTGCCAAAATGATCATTCAAGGGTTAAAGACTTTCATGAGCTCATTGTATTTCAGGCAGCCCTTCCGTTGTTGGTCGGCTCTCACGGTAACTTTTGAACATGGCCTTGATGAACCTACAGTGTACCTTTGTGAGAATTAGAAACAGGTGCTCCCTGTGGGAATGTGCAAGGCTTGGCAAGCTGGAGGCACCCATTTGAGGAACTGTTACGACAATGCCCCTTCTGGGCTGTTCTTATTGTGAGTTCAGGGCTTGCTGCACTGTTGGCATCTTTGTGCAAAGATAAAGGTGAATTGAGTGAGACTGCGTGGCCCCACCTCATCCTCTCAGCCAATACCCATTTGTAGTGCACAGACTGCAGAGCTGTGAGCTCTAACTTTGTCTCCAAATCGATCTCCCTACGACCTTCACTCAATGATCCTCGTTTTGTGGACTTGGGAACATGGGATAAATTCCATTGCCTTTTTTATATGACAATCATTCAATATTTGAAGAGAACGACCACAGTGTTATCTAAATCTTCTCTTCAGGGAAACTTTCATTCTTTGCTGAAAAGACATGGTTTTGAGACTCTGTGATTCTGTTCTCTCTCCTGTAGATGGAGTCCAGTTTGTCATCTCCCCTTTGAACTGAGTAAAACACTCCACATGTGTTCTGGTTAGTGAGGCAGAAGTTTCCTGTAACGGGACACTCATTGCATTTCTATGAATGTAGGCTAGGAGAAGATTCACTTATTTTTTTCTGCCAGCTGCATTACTCAATTGTTATTTAAAATACCCTGGCATAATGCACGTCTCATTTTGCACAGTTTAATCACTTACTTGAATATAGATTCAGGAGTTTTCCTTCATCTCTGTTTTTTTTAAACACCTTTTTTGCTTACATGAAGGGTTTATTACTCAACAGATGTTAGTATCCTCAAATAGCAGGCCACCCATTCTTTGTGCATATTTTGGATGTTTTTATGATAAAAGCGCCAATATAGATAATAAATATTTTTAATTTCCTTAGCATATTTTAGACTAAAGCCTCAGTTCATTTTGATAATATGGGCACACTGTGAGGCACGCTTGTGTTTTTTCCTTTTTATGTACATTTGCTCAGATGGCTGCACTAGTACCTCGACTAGAATCTCCCGCTGCATTTGGTTGGTGCCAGCTGTGGTATTACTGTGTGAGCCATAGTGAAGCTTTCTGCATGGACCAAGCATCTTGAGAATAGCTCTACCACATCTTTGGAAACTCCAAATGCATTAGAGTGTGGAGCATCCTTTCCTCAGAGACAGGAAAAGGAAGCAAGAAAGCATTCACTCAAGTCAGAAGAAATAATGATGACTGTCCAAAGTCCACGTGGAGGGGTATCTCACAGTGGCCACTCTTCCTTGCTTGGCAACACTGCCTGTTTAGCTACTAAATAGAAAAACTCAAAGACATCTAATTAGAGCATTTCATTTTACCCCAGGAGACCTTGTCTCGTTGTGAGCTAGTGAACAAGGACACGGGTTGGCATGAAATGTTTCACTGCTTCCAAGGAAACCAATATCTACTTCTGAAAAGATTCAACTGTGAGGCCAGTGTGTGAAGAGGATTTTAGGGAAGTATAAAGCAAAACAGTTTAGCAGCCCTAAACCTCGGGTCCACTGAAAGACACCTGGTCCTCCAATGTCCTCGTGCTTGATCTAATTGATGATGTTCATTTCTTTGACTGTTTATTTAATAAGGCCCTATCTCCCTAGCAGCCTAAGGAAAACACAGGGTGGCCAAGTGTATAAGGCTGAGAGTGGATTCCCCTTTCCCCACGTAGGTCTAGTTCAGTTTGCTCTGTTTTAGACTGACATCTGGTGGTCATGAACGATCAACTAATTGCCCTTGCAGGGCAGAACTCTATCAAAGCAAAGGTGTGGCCATTTTGTGTGCAGCTCTTGCCAGTAAAAAGTCTACAGGATCATTTATTTTCATTTTCTGCTGTACATAAATCGGAGTGGTTGTCTGAATTTGACCAAACTTCTTAAAGTCTTTAAAAATACTTAAAGTATTTTGACCTAACCCTACCACTTTTAAAAATGTATCTCAAAGAAATGCATGCAGACAGATTTATGCATAAGCATGTTCCTCAAAATGCAATTTATAACAGCAAATTTGGAACTAACCCAAATGTTCAAAAATAAAGATTGTTAAAATTAGAGTGTTCCATTACACTGTGCACTCATATTTTAGAGGAGCATTGAATGACATGGGAAAATATTTATGATACTTTATGAAGTAAACAAAATCAATTAAAAAGCAAGTAACACTTCACAATCTTGCTTTTGGTTTTCTACATATTTTCTACTTTCAAAGGCACAAACGTATTATTTTTGGAAGCAGAAAGAAAAAATCATCAACATTTTATATACGTATATGGTTACCTGCATAGTAGACTATCAGTACCAACTTTTTTCAAAGTAACAAGTCTTTTAAGATATCTCTCCTGAAACTTTCTCAAGTAAACATGCTCCTATAGAATATTGGTGCAAAAGGTCGTGAACAATTGCTTCACTGTTCGTGGGATCGGGAATAATCCAGGAAGTTCGAGCATGCAGCTGCCACGTCAAGTTTGCTAACGAGTCTTATGGCTGAGACAAAAAGCATGTTATTTCTTGCATGACCCTAAAGACACATTAATTTGTTCTAAGGCTTATATTTTGCTTCCAAGAATTGTTGGTGGGGATGTGGAAGAAGATGCAATCCAAATCACTGTGTAGTATGTGCAATAACCAGAGCTCTATTTTATAATTGGACATAGTCCATTTCTTAAAGCATTTTTAAGATGTATCTTTGAGATTTTTCTTTGAACAATGAAAGGTACACATAGACTGCTTTGCTTGCTTCACTGGGTGATTAGCCCAGAAAGAGAAGGTTGAAGGATCTTACAGATTTTCTTAAATGGAGCTGGGAGCAGCTGCCCTTGGGCCCTGGGACCAGCTGTGCCCCAGCTATGTGGCTAGCCAAACTCACCTAGGTGTTCCTCTCATGGGGCTTTACATTTTACATTTGTTCCTTAATAAATGTGGACATGATTTCTACATACATGGTTAACATGTCATTTTTGTCCATCCTAGGGGTACCAGGTGGCAGCTTCAAGAAGAGGAAAATCATTTTCAGAGCTCTCTGCTGGCTCAATCAACACTTTTCAGTTCTGCTAATGAGATGGTTAACCTCTTTTTCATTTAGCCATTTGGTCAACAAAACTTTGATGGCTGTTACAGGAGTAGTTTACGATTTTCACACTTTAAAGGTATTAACACCATTGCTGTTAGATTCACAAACAGGAATTCAACTAATCCTCCAGCTCTAGTTAAAAATATATCTCCTCATGGATCTTTCACTGCATTAATTCTGCTAAATTCCTGGCTGGGGCAATGCCAATGTTGCTGCTTAGTCGTTTTCAAAGAATAGAAATGAAAGCCGACTGAAACTTTACTAACTAACTCTACATTAACCTGTGTGTGCTTCTTAAATAAACGTGCAATGATAGAGCCAGCCCTGATGGCTTAGTGGTTAAAGTTTGGCACTCTCACCGCTTCTGCAGCCCGGGTTTGTTTCCCAGTTGTGGAACCACACTACCTGTCTGTCAGTTGCCATGCTTTGGTGGCAGCTCACATAGAAGAACTCGAAGGACTTACAACTAGGATATACAACAACGCACTGGGGCTTTGGGAGAAAAAGAAACAAAGAGGAAGATTGGCAATACATGTTAGCTCAGGGTGAATCTTTCCCTTCAAAAAAAAAATGTGCAATGATAAATTGACTTAATCATTTATCTGACTGTTATCTTACCAGACTTTTAAAATCAAAGGGCACAGCAAATTATGGTTAAGTGAATATTCAAAATTTTTAGTTATGGAGTTGCTCTTCCTCTTGTGCTGGTCATGTTTTAGGAATTCAATAAACACTCATTGGCTGTTTTTATGTATTGTTACTATTTTCTTTTATCTAAAACATTCTCAAAATAACATTCACTGGGAGATATGAGTCAATGCATAAATATTCACTTCACACATAGCCTTTTGGGAGTATAACACAAGGTCAAGTTCTGTTGTCATGAAGATCTTTAAGATGTGGTGGATGGAGTATATCAGTGGCAGAGTTACAGAGAATCAGTAACAGAGGAATCTGATTTTCAAAGTTAAACCTTTCTTAAGTCTCATGTGTTCTGACTTCAAATAAAATTTTAACCTTTAAGAAATTGTTCCCACTATCCTTTCTGCTTAGTACGTGTGGCTACTTTCTGAAGTTTATCATTCATCAAAATTTTAGGGAAAATTTTTCCTTCCTTTTTTGATCAAGGAACTTATGCATAAAAAAATGATCTTTTGCTAAAGTGTTTTGAGCCTAAACTGTTGGCCTACAATTTCAGATATTAGAAATCCATGAAATAGAAGTAAAAAGCAAACTACATTTAAATGGGTCTATTCCCAGGCTTTATAAATTAAGGAATAAAGTGAGGAAAAAAAGAATATAGACTCATAAGATATGTTAATATAACAATATTCTCGTTTACTGAGTCTTCACCACAGTTTGTTTTTCTTTTCTTTATTTTTGCTGAGGAAGATTCTCCCTGAGCTAACAGCTATTGCCAGTTTTCCTCTGTTTTGTATGTGAGCCACTGCCGTCACAGCATGGCTGCTGATGGATGAGTGGTGTAGGTCTGTGCCCCAGAACTGAACCCGGGCCGCTGAAGCGGAACACGCTGAACTTAACCACTAGGCTACCAGGGCTGGCCTCAGTTTGTCTTTCTTACTGCAAGTCGTTTATGTATATTAATACCATCTAGCGTATGCCCTGCCCCTACTTCTTCCTATCGCTCCTGTTAACAGTGCTATCCAGTAGAACTTACTGTGTTGACAGAGAAGTTCTATATCTGAGCTGTCCAATATGGTAGCCATGAGCCACATGTGGCCATGGAGGACTTGAAATGTGGCTACTACAACTGAAGAATTGAATTTTTAGTTTTATTTCATTTTAATCAATTTCAACTTAAGTAGCCACATGTTGCTATCGGTTACTACATCTGATAGCACAGCTCTAGTCCATTAACTGGTTATATTATCCTCACCGTACTTAGGACAAACTGCAATTATCTTTTTAATTTATTTGTCTCCTTGTTAACTGTCCGTCTCCTCTTTAGTAGGTTGTAAGATGCCTGAGAGACCAGGTCTATCTTTTTCTCAGCTACATCTTTATTACCTAGAACAGAGCTGGGTTAGTAGTAGTCACTCAAATTATTTATTAAAAATACACAAGAATGTTATTATTATGCCTGCTTTACAGATGATCAGGAGTAAGGTGGGAACATATTTTATGGAAGGTGGCAGGGATTTGAACCTTGGACTGTCTGACTCAAGCTCAGAATCCTTCCCCTCTACAGATTGGCCATAACTGCATTCATGGCTTCACTTCAGACTCCTGATAGCCAAGTCCCAAGGATGGAAACTGTTTTGGTTGTATTAAGACCAAAAGCTGAGTAGTCCGTGATCTGCTTTGATTGCTGGCATTCTGGCCAGGAATCTTTCAGGCCTTTGGGTTAAGGTACTGTCACAGAAGTTTGAATGCACGTATATTTACTGTAAAGAATAATATTTTAACCTAGAATTTCCCAGACTGTTCATACCACTTAAGAATTCTGATGCTCTTTGAGATGTTATGAATTACTCTGCTGGGATGGGGGAAAGGTTCTGGAAATGTGTTTTTCCTAAAATGTATTTGCAATATATATGTAAGAAATTTAAAAAAATACATTTTCTCAGCTATCTTATTATTTTTGAGATAATCTGCTTAAGAAAAAAGTGAGTCAAAAGTCCTAAGAAGCTGCATGTAGGAACCCCCGAAGTTGGCCTGTGCATTGATGCACACTAAGGACTTAACGAATGAATCTTCAGGGTCACGTAGCCATCAATTTACGATTGTTTGTCTGTGTTGTCTGATGTGGTAAACTTACGACAACACATCTTTAGTACTATCTTGTTTATTTTTTGTTAAACACTCATTCTACACCAATGTATTTTTGTTTATCTGCGCCTAAAAGAGAGATACTTTAAATAGAGCATTCAACCTGATTTAAATAAAGTCAATTCTTTGAAAGAGAAAGTGAAGAACTGTAGTCTCTACTTTCTTGAAAATTGAAAAGTATGCTTTAAAAGATAAAATAAAGACTTTTTCAGTGGCCAAATGTAAGACTACCTGAATGTTGGGAAACCTCAGGTTTATGTTCTTATCTTTGCTACAATATACCTGTGCAAAACAAGATTTTCATAGAGGGTTGTACTGGAAACAAAATAGAGGAATAGACCTACAGCTAGGTCTGATACAGGCTCTGATATGGCAACAGCATTCCTAATATTAAGCAATATGTAACTGACACAAAATACTATTTTTATTTTAAAAAGTAACAAAAATGTAAAATTAATGATGTTTTAACTTGACATATATTGTCTTTTCTATTAATAGAATCAATATCACTTAATATATTGAATTGTTTTTTTGTTCTTTTATAAAGTATACAGAAATCCACATGAACTAATTTTACTCATTTCTTGAGGGAAATAATGAATATCTTTGACCATTTTTTCTGTCCTTTTTAAATCTTACTGTGTTTTGATATCTTATAAACTTCTCGCGGTGTTTTGTCAATACATTAATAGTTTTCAAGAGTTTTATAGTTAAATACGTTTGGGAAACTTTGCTTTAGCCCTTTAATACCCAATAATTCAGCAATGACTAGCTTTCTCTTATCAAGGAGTATGACTCCGCAAACCAGGATGAGTCTGTTTGGGCCAAGAGCTAGAGGAAATTGACCAGCAAGTACAGAATAAAAGGGATAGCCCAAAGTGACATTTCCCAGTGGGGGCCTAGGATGCTAAGGGGGCAGCAAGCAGGGACCTGGCAGAGAGTTAGAGACAGAGGTTTGGCCTGGCCTATGTCCTAATCTTCCTTATGAGGCAGCTGGGACCAGATCCAGGCGTGGGGTGCTTGCGTGCTAATGCGGAATATATTGCACATAGTCACCAGGAGTGTCTTTACAGCCAGAGGCTGACCGTCAGCCAAAGTTCTTAGAGTATATGATGGGTCAAGCAAGAAAACCAAATTTGGTAGGTCAAAGATAAGAGCAGTCCCCCAGGTTGGAGAAGGCCAAAAGCGTGAGGGAATTCAGTGTAATGAGAGTTAAGTTAGAAATGAAGTAGCTTGAAGCTAATGGGTAAGTGCACGGGCCTGTGGTATTTCATTTTAACTTGAAATAAAGATGTAGAAGGTGACAGCATTGGGATTTGAACCAACCCCAGGATTCAAATTTTTGCTCCTCTTCTCACTATAGGGTTCAAATCCTTTCTCTTTTTGTCAGTAAAGGAAGCTTGTGGAGGCTCACTTTCCTTTCAGGTATAATGCTGATAATAGCAGTCTCTATCTCATGGACGACTGTGAAGATTGACTTATTATAATGTCATAAATCACTTACACCAGCATTTTTAGATGCTGGTCTTATGCTACTTATGGAGTACTTAGACCAGTGCTCCATAAGTATGGCTTTTGTTATTAAGGCAAGAAATGTCCTGGGCTGGGGTCATGGACAGAGCTAGATGAAGGTAGGATACTACAGTGGTTATACTTGTGCTTTGGAATCAGACAGGTCTTGGACAAGTTACTCAACCCCTCTCTTCATTAGTAAAAGAGGGATAATAATTATCTCATTGATTTGCTGTGAAGGTGAGGTTAAATAATATATATAAAGTGCTGGACACTTTGCTGCCCGTTGCAAGGTTAAGGCTCCATAAATGGGGGGCCTGTGGCCTGATCTCATTGGCTGTTGGCCACAGGGTGAACAGGCTTAAATGTAAAGGATTAGATCAACATTCACAACTTTGACAACGGCCAACACTTATACTGATCCATGGCTTGGAAAACCTGATTTTTAAAGTTCATCGTGCCAACACTCCAGTGCCGTGCAAATGTACTAGATACTTATGATCGCTAAGGATACAATAACCTCTCATTGCTGGGCCTGTGTTCCCTGCTGCCCCACCTTCATGCAGCTTTCACTGTCATTTGGGCTACATAAAAACACCAGTGACACCATATTATCAACGTCACGACTTAGGGAAGCCTTCCAGAAGTGACAATGTCTTATTTCAAGTTCCGTAAAAAAGCTGATTTTTACAAAACACGGCTGGTGGAGACATATGGTCTCTCCTTTTTGACAAGTGCCATTTTTCACCTCCATTTATTTTAGGCGGTTCATGACTTAAAAGGGCAGAATTAGTTGGAGTGGAATCATGTGAAAACGTGATGAGCAGTTTGCTGGAGACAAAAGTCTTTGTGGTGAATTAAGGGAAAAGAGAAGTTATGTCAGACGTTAAATTTGAGAACTGTTGCATCTGTGGAAGACGCACAGAACCCCATCTGTGAGTATGTAAGAATATAAAAAATTATACAGGGTGTGTCATTATTATACCAACCCCTTGGCTGAGGAAATTCACTTGACCCTTCAGATGTTTTCAAATATCCAGACTTCATTTTTTTTCCTGTGTTTTGATTGTTTATCTAAATCATTGGCTTGAATGTTGTCAGTATCATGACAGCCTTAAAAATAAATGATTGAGTTCTTGTTCATGTGACATAGTTTAATGGTTATATTTGATTTCTTGTAAAAATTAAAAAAAATCATTTTTAATAAAATATCTTCTACTTCACCCCACCCCAAATTTAAACAATGTAAATTAAAGACCTTTTGGTGTCTTTGTAATGTCACCAGTCTAGTCAACTTGACTAGGCTGCACTGTAGTTCCCAGAATTTTCTTTCCTTTATGCTTCTGCATCGGGCGGGCCACAAGAGAGATTCTTGCGTGAAGTGTGGAGGGCAGAAGGAAGCAGCAGCCACTTCGTAGCTCACACGGTGCTGCTGATCTGCTAGGTCACATCCTTGGTGGGGGCAGCAGCTGGGCCTGTAACTGCTCCACCATCCTGCAGTCCACTGATGGCTTCTCAGACTCGTGGACTCGTGTGTTTAAATTTGTGACAAAGGGTTCTGGTTTCTATAGGACACCTTTGCACAAAGGTCAGAGGCAAAAGGATTTCATTCTGCCCAGCTTGTGCTTGCTCTCCCCCGCCTTACATCCATCTTCTATTCTGACTGTCAGGTTAAACTGCTGTGACAAATCCGTGTGTGTGTGTGTGTGTGTGTGTGTAATTATATATATATGCAGAATGTATATATAATTATACATATGGAGAATATACATACATATATATTTTTCCTAGTGGTCTGCTTCTCTGACTGAACTCTAACTCATGCCTTGACCATTCTAGACGTTTCTCCAGAGATCCCCACTGTACTGATGTTGTGCCATGATCTAGGTTCTTTTCTGTGCACATACCTGGACATTGCAGCACACACCCCACGTGTTTCTCACAGTGCCAGGTGCTTTCGTGTGATTTAGAGAAAAGAATGGGGGCTCAGGCTGTATATGCCATCTCCTTTGAAGGGTCATTTCATTGATATGAAGCTGTATTTATATTCCTCCATTTTGTTTCTTGAGCTGACAGTGATTGTTCCTCTTTTGTTAGCAGTTGGTCTAACTAAGGTTTTCAGCTAGTAACTTAAAGTTTCTCCTCCGCTGCTTGAGTTATGCAGCAACCACTGAATGACATAGGTCATCTGGATTCAGAATGAGCATAAAGAAACTCATCCCTCCACCTGTCGGCCGTCTCTTTTTGCTTAGTGATTCCTCGTCCTCCCGTCCACCTTCAGGTTTTACATTGCCCCTTTCACTTTTTAGGTCAAGAGCAAACATGCTTAACTTTAGACCAGGAAAAAACAGTCATTCCTATGTTTCTTACTTTCTTTGATTTATATCGTTTCCAATTTTGTCAGCCTCAGTGGAGGTCCATGGTTTCAGGGCAAAATAAAATCAATTATCAAATTCGTGTGTGTGTGTGTGTGTAATTATATATATATGGAGAATATATACATAAAATTATTATAATTATTGAAAATCTAAATTATGTAAGGCATAGTAGTAGCTACGGTGGGAAAATGGAATGAATTATAAGAAATAATCTCTGTTTTCTAGTTTATAATCTAGTTAGGAAGACAGGCATAAATATGTAAAAATATAATTTATAACAGCAGACAAATTACAGTGCAAAAAATTGATGAGATGTCACAAACTAGGATACAATGAATTGTCACATTAGAAGGGAAGATTTAGAGAAGTTGTCTTCAATTGGTGTTGGGATGGGGGCTAGAGAATGGGAGTGGGGGATGGAGAGTAAGCTGAGAAGCTTCTTTCAAAATCTTCAGCTGCTAATCCTCTTCTCCAACCGAGCTGAGAAACACTGGTTGAAAGAAAAACACATCAAATCTCTTTTTTCAGCAAAACCAAATTTCTCCTTTTGAATTATGTCTCCTCACTGCTCCATATCTCTCTATAGCCTCCTCTTGCATCCTGGGTCTTTCCCCAACTGTCTAAACCCCAAAAAGCACACATTTCAAAACCACTTTTACTTATATTCAGCAATAGAATATCAATATACGTGTTTTCTCCTGATTTTATGTTCTTCTTCATAATTATTTTTAAACCTACTATTCATGCTTACGATGTGCATATGCCCCCCCCATTTTGATTTAATTATCTGTGGAGTACGGCCATGACATTAATCTTTTACATGTTCCTGGGTGATTTTTATGTGCACCCAGGATTGAGAACCAGTGTACTGAGCAAGCTTTGAGAAAAGTTGACTTGACTATAATTAGCTGTTCACATGCCTCTTATCCTCTACCCTCAATTAGATTGTAAGTTTGTCAAGGGAGGGATCCAGGTCTTTTTCTTCTTTGGGAGTAATGTATGTGCTTTGGGAAAGAGAGCTACTTGATTAACCAAGGTCTATTGTTTTTTACCCGTGATTCCAAAATCTCAAAGCTCTGAAAATGGAAAAATGTTTCTTAACTTATTTGGGAACAAAAATCTGACCTCAACTAGGATTAAGGCTATTTATTGTCTGTTTACCTCACTTAGGCTCGATGTTTGTTTCCCTGCAGAACGTTAATGTGTTTGATTATGGGGTGCTGCCCCAGACTCTTCTGAGAGTGTTACTTATTTTAACACACACACACACATACACACACACACACTGGGTATCCAAAAAAATTCTGAATTCTGAAACACATCTGACCCTAGGGCTTCAGAAAAGATATTGTAGAGCAGTATTTATTGATATTCCACCTGGGGATCTAAGAAAGCCGAGGTCTTGGGGGTTACGGTAGAGTTTAGAATTTAGGCCAGTGGTTCTCAAAACTGATAGAATCACCTGTGGAGCTTTTTCAACCTAGCAGTGCCCTTGTCCCACTTCCAGAGGTTCTGATTCAGTTTGGGGCTGGGCCTGGACATCTGATTTTTTAAAAACTTTCCAGGTTATATTATCGTGCAGCCAAAGTTGAGAACCAGTGACATAGACTAATGATTCTCAGTTGGGAACTTGCATACCCCTTCCCTTAATTTGAGGAACTTTTTCAAGTGGCATGTGGTTCTTTGGGGATACGCTTCCATTGCCTCACACTGCTAATGTGAGCTGCTGTCATCCATGAGGAGTGTGTAGAAGGCTTTAGTAGATTCTGCATGGAAAAAAATTGAGAACCACTGGTTGAGATATCAGGATAGTGGAAGGAAGTTCTAGGTACTGACACTAGCTTGAGGAAAGGAACAAAGGCTGGAAATCAAAGGGTTGTAAGGAGAATAGAAAGTGGTTTGAATTGACTGAAGAGTAAGGCTGGAGATGCATTTAGGCCTCCAACATTAGGACAAATGCTATTTTATTTTATTAGGACTAACGCTATGCCTATTTTATTGTCATTAGAATACATTTGTTTGTTTCCTTAGACACTTTAAGGTGACTTTTTCTTTTTTTCTTTATTCGTTGTTTAAAATAAACTTTTCTCATTTGTCTGCTTTCTGGCAGTAAACAGATTCTAGTTTTCAAAATTCGTTTAGCAGCGCTTTCTGTTTCCATGGTGGTCTCGCTGTAAGCCTCTCTGGTACCAGGTGTGGGATCTTCATGAGAAGCTGTGAAAATTCACAACAGACAGGAGTGAATGACCCACTGGAGAGGGCGGGGGAGGTGTCTGTGTTGTGAAATAAATGTGCTGCCTGCCAAGAAACACAAGAAGTTATCATACATAAGCTTTTACATGTCATGCTGGCTGCTTTCCACCTTTGAGAATTTGTGCTTCATGGGTGGAACGTCATTTCTGTGAGCTATATTGGACACCCACCCTGTTTTAATTTATAGTGGCATGTCATAGCCATAAATTATAAGCTTTAAAAGCCAGCCTCAACAGTGACAAATGACTTGGGTCATGTAATGTGCATTATTAACATATTCAGGCTGTATGTCACTCCTAATGATGTGCAAAAAAGAAAAAAAAAAAAGAAAAAAAATCAACCTTATAAGGAAGATTTCACCTCTCTTTTTGGATCTTAAAACAATGAATGAATGAATGCTTATAAAATCTAACAAAAGTGCTTAGCTCAGCGTAAATGTTCAAAACCGTTCATTGTCGTCATGGCTCATGGTATCGTTATTGCCATTTATGGAGGGGTTGGGGAGGCTGGTGGCCTAGGCTGTAGCATTCAATGCCTTGGAGACTAGACAAAGTGCACTTCTCTTATGGGACAACCTCCTACCCACAGCTGTCACATTTCTTTGCTCAAGTTTGCCATGTCATTCCCATCAATCTTTGAATTGGGACCAACTACATGATCAGGCCTAGCTTAGGCAAGGATGCTTGAGTATTTAAACTTGAGTAGTTTGCTGTTGGTTGTTTAAGAAGAATGAATGTGGAAGAAGCACCTCGGTATAGAGGAAAAGGTCTCAGATCAGGAATTTAAAGCACCAGGTTCCTGTTTGGGTTCTGCTAGAGACTAGAGCTGAAGGTGTAAGCAGGTGGCTTCACAGCCCTGGGCCGTTTCCTTATGGGTGAAGGGAAAAATCAAACTAGTTGGCTGCTATCATCCTAACCATCTCTAAAGTATTTGATTATGAGTTTTAAGAAAACTAAGATTAAACTTCAATGGTAGACTTTGAAGGTTTGCTGTCTGAAGGCCTACACCAAGGGCTGGCAAGCTGTGGCCTGAAGAATAAATTTGGATTGCTACCTGTTTTTATATGATCTGTGAGCTAAGAACTTTTTTTTATTACTTTAAATGATTATATTTTAAATGGTTATATAAGTACTTATATAATATCCTCAATTTTGCCTCTCGGTTGCAAGGCCTAAAATATTTACTATTTGGCCCAGTACAGTAAAAGTTTGCCAATCCTGTATTATTTACATCCTACATAGGAAGTTAAAATAGAAATCCTTATGATGATCTTTAGTTACCAAAGAGAAGTTCTGCTTCACTCTTCTCTTCAAGATGAATGACTCTCTTATATTTATCCATAAGTTAAACTAATTATTCCCTTTACTTTTTTATTAGTGCTTCAAAAAGCATTAAATAGTTATTTTATCAGAAGAATGACAGTCATTTTTACAAATAGTTATGGAAAATTATTCTGTGTCTTACAATTTCTGTTTGACTCTTTAGATTGGCAATGGCCTCAATCTTTTCTATTATTCCCTTTTGGCCATCTGAGGAGAACTTTTTTTTGCTGTTCTCATGAGAGCACAGCTCTCTTTTTCTGGGAAAAGCCAACACAATCAGTTCTACTATGGGATTTTCTGTTCTGGAGCTGGGCAACATGCCTGTTTCTTTTCTGACCATGAAGATATAAGGATCTGGGTGCTGGAGCTGTCAGGGGCCCTGTCTCCAGCCTTATGAAGAGACCATTCTGCAGGTGTAGAGACTGAAGCTGACATAGAGGTCGATCAGAATGGATGAGTAACAAAGAGGGAGAAACAACTGGTGGTATTGGGCCCGTGCTTCATACTATTGCCCTTTCTGCTTACGTGAGCCCCAATTTTCTCCTTTTGTCCAGGTTAGCTCAAGTTGAGTTTCTGTCACTTGCAGACAGAGTGATTCTTGACTAGGAAGACCATTCATTTTTCTCAGAATGTGAACCTTAGAACCTCAGGATGTGACTTTATTTGGAAAATAAAGGGTCTTTGCAAATGTAGTTAGTTGAGGATCTCAAGAAGAAATCATCCTGAACTTAGGGTGAGTCCTAAATCCAATGACTGATGTCCTTATAAGATGTCCTCTCCTTAGAGGACACAGAGAGACACATGTAGAAAAGAAGGCCGTGAGAAGATTGAGATTGGAGTTATGCTGCCACAAGCGAAGGAACTCCAGAAGCTGCCAGAAGATGGAAGAAGCAAGGAAGGATGTGTCCTTAGAGCCTTTGGAGGCCATGCTAACTCCTTGATTTCAAACTTTTCGCCTCCTGAACAGTGAGAGAATAAATTTCTGATGTTCTAAGCCACCAATTTATAGTAATTTTATGATGACCATCCTCAGAAATTGATCACTCTTCTAGTATCAGGTCAAAGAGAATAAAAGCATCTCTTGCTTTTCTGAGTTCCTATGTAGGTCACAGCACTTCGCCTGTGTTACAGCAGTCATCACACTGCACTACAAGGACAAGCTCGTATCTCCCTCTTTTCTACTAGACTGTGTCCCCTCAAGAGTGCAGAGCCTACTTGTCCTTTGGATCTGCCCTCTGTTCTAGCACAGTGCTGGGTCCATCACTGGTGCCTGATAAAAAATTGTTACATGAGTGAATGAATGAATGAATGGATGAATGAAGATGTCCAACAACACTGTGCTAAGCATTGAGGGAGAATAAGAAGAATATGAGACTTCTATAGCAGTTTAAAAACCAGGATAGACAAGAAAGACAAACCAGAAATCTCACAGCAGTGCCAATGAAAACCAGTCTAAACATGAGTAAAGGAGAGGCCAAGAATACATTTAATTCATAAAGCCCTGTACATCTGCCCCCTCCCTCCGGCCTCCTTAGCACGGTGTCTGCTCTGGAATCAGATTGGCCGGCTCTATCAGCCTGGCTCTGCTACTCACGAAGCTGTGTGACTCTCCCAGCCAGTTTCCTCCCTAGGACCTGGGTTTGAGGAATTTTGTATGGGTCATATAAGATAATACATGTAAAGTGCTTAGATAGTGCCAAGAGGCTGGGAAGTGCTCGCAAACTGTTAGCTGGTGATTACTATTATTATTTCAGCCCTTTCTCTCCAGGCACTGCTGCTCATTTCCACGGAATACTCTGTAGTCACCTTCAACGGGATACTTCTAAAACCCAACATTACCTCCCTCCCCAAACCGGTCTCTCTCTCTCTTTTCCTTAGAAGGCCTTTTTCCCCAGTCATCTTGACTTAAATCCTCAAAGCTTGCTTAACTTCTTGCTCATATCAGCAAATTCCATGGAAAGTCTGTCCCAGTTGTCCCTTCCTTTTAGTTTCTGCTACTAACATCTTAATTCACATGAGAGAGTCACCAGCAACTCACACAGGACTCAGAGTGTCTGCACTCCTTAAGGCAGCTACAAATCATGGTTAAAATCGCGTGTGTGTGAATACAGGCATACGAATCTGTGCATGTACTGTTTATACGAACAGTGCTATTTCTTATGGAACATGTCCCTTGAAATCTTCAATATTTACTGTAAGATTTCCGTTTTCTTTTGTCCTAAGGCGAAGACAATTTTAATTTAAAACTCATGTGTTATTTTATAAGGTTTCAGTATATGGGAACCAGGTCTTATGTTTCTTTTGTCTCCCATAGAGCAAGTAGCAGTGCTGGGAATATTCTAGGGAGTTACTCAGGTCAAAACTCTAGGGAATTACCCTTCATGTCTCTTGACCTGTGACCCCACCTCCAAAGCAGCAGCAAGTCCTGCCAGCTCAACCTTCAAACAGGTTAGACCTGGGGTCACTTCTCACCCTCCCACTGCTACACTTGAACTCGAATCACTATCATCGCTTGCCTAGACTACTTGAAACATTGCTTAATGGAAGCCCTCCCCACTCTTGTCTCCTTAAATTCTATTCTTCACACAGCATCCAGAAGGATCTTTTAAAAACATGAATCTTAAAATCCTCCCAAACACACTCAGCAGACATTTCAAACTTGAACTCCCTGAGCGGCCCACGAGGCCCACGTCTTTCTCCTCTGACCTTGTGTCTGAGTGTTCTTCCTGCCCTGCACTCTGCTCTAGCCATTCCGGCTTCTACTTATTCCACAAACATTCAAACTTGTTTCTGTTGTATCAGCCACGTTTCTGCTTCAATAATGCTGTGTAATCCCCCCGTCTCCCAAAGTCATAGTGACTTAAAAACTTTTTTCTTGCTCACAGCTTTGTGGGTTGGTAGGGGCAGCTCTGCTTCAGGCCGCGGGTCAGGTTCGGGAGTGCTTCATGGGTCTCTCGTTCTGGGAACGGCGGCCACCCAGGGCATGTTCTCCTGGTGACACTTGGCAGGAACACAAGAGACCAAGCCAAACCACACAAGAACATTCAAAACCTCTGGACAGACGTGATTTCATTACATCCACTCCCATACCATTGGGCCAAAAGCAGAATGCACACCCAAGCTTGAAGTTGGTGACAGGAGTAAACTCTGCCCAGAGGGAAGCCAGGGCAATGGCGGGGAGGGAAGAAGAACTGTAAGGAGTAACACTCTCTGTTCTGTGGCCTCAGGGACTTTACTGCTACTACTTCTTCTGCCTGGGCTTCTTTTCCACGAGATTTCATTTCCTCACTTTATCCAGGTCCTTGTTCAAAAGCTGTTTCCTCAAAGAGACCTTCCTTGACCTCCCCTAAGATGGAGTCCCAGAAACTCAGTCATTCTCTAATACTTACCCTGCTTCATTTTTCTTAGCACTCATCTCACCCTGAAACGAGGTACTATATTTATATTTCTACTCATGTCTCTGGTCTGCCTGCCATTCTCCGTGAGGGCAAGAGCCTTGCCGATCTCCATCTCTGTCTCCGCAGCATGTGGAACAGTGCAGGACCCAGAGTCAGTGCTTAAGAAATATTGGTTAAATTAAGCAAATTAAACAATACTCATGATTGCTTTTCTTTTCTTGGAAGGAAGATTAATTGAATGGGTAAATTTACCATCAGAACCTGTCATGCCAGGAAGATTACGTAATTGTTTTCTTTATGTTTAAAGCTGTGTGTGTGTGTGTGAGCGTGTGTGAGCGTGTGTGCACGTGTGCTTATGCATTTCTTTTCTACTTTTGTTGAAAGGTTACTTTAATCCATTCTAAATTCCCATACAGACTTAGATGCCTTAGCTGTAGATATGCCTAATTAATAGAATATTTACAATTCTGTAAATCCTAAAGATGTTTTACAATCTTTGTCCTCAAAATCAGCCTTTTCTCCTGATTTCCCAATTTTCCTTGAGTGAAACTTATATTCTTCTAGACTTAGAACTCTAGAATTACATTTGACATTTAATTTTCTCTTTTTCTCCTCATTTAATTAATGCCTGGCCATGTAGACTCGCTGCCCCAACGTCTCTCACACAGTTTCCTTCTTTTGTATTTGTATTTTTGTCTCTGAGTTACAGACCTCTCTCCTTCCCTGAACAACAAGATCTTAACTGGTTTTGCTGGTCCCTATCTGTTGTATACATTATGTGCTAGAGCTCTCTCCTAAAGGGAAGTTCTGATTCTATGACTCCCATATTTAAAAACATTCTGTTCCTTCTAGTTGCAGGCTATATTAAGAAAAAAAAATCTATATATGACATATAGGTTTGCTGCTGCCTTAAAATATGTCATTCTTCTTTCCCAAAAACAACTGTAGAGAATTATTTGCTTCGGATTAAAACAAAAATCAGTGCTTAACTCTTCAAAAAAACTAAGAAATATTTACTGTTTATCTGAAATTCAAATTTAACGGTGTGTCCTATATTTTTATTTGTCAAATCTGGCAACTCTACCTTGAAAGCAAGAGCAGGAAACCTTTCAAAAATTGTTAAAAAACAAAATAAAAAATGGTGGTTGCAATGTCAGCATGGTCATTTGCATTGTATAGTTAATTCAGATTTAGTCATGCCTCCTAGGAATTCCAAAGATAAGTAAAATAAAATAAGTAAATAAGTAAAAATGTCTTTATGCCATCACACAGTGTTTTTCATATCAAATCCTTCCAGAACCTTTTGAACGGAACATTTGCATAAATTTTTCCCATTTTGCACATGGCAGAGGGCCCAAGGAGTCAGAAGGGGAGCAATGATGTCTGACATAATCCATTCCCTCAGAGGCTTCCAAGCACATTGCTTCATGGACCATGCTAAGGGTACCTTTTCAAAGAATAAAGTGTGTGCCCTGAAGAGAACGGGCAACAATGACAACAATAATAATAGAGCCTTACATTTATATCTTGCTCACAAACATGATCTCATTTGATCCTCATAAAACACTTGTGAGGTAGGTATTACTTCTCTTTTACAGAGGAGGGAATTGAATTCAAAATGGAAGAAAATAGTTTAAAAGTCACTGGAATAAAAGCCTGTATTATTTTGTAAGGCAAAGCAATTAAGTGACGAACACTAATTTCCTTGAAGCTGATGTCACCTTTCCCCCTATATAATGCTGGTGACGCAGCTTCAGGGCCTGGGTGGAAGATGTCCAATGTTTTAATTTGCCAATGAGGAGTAACTGAGAAGATTATCCTGAGCTAATTTGTAGCAGCATGGACATTCAAATACAACTAATATTTTTAGGGTGCTCTACTACTTGACTAATAATAGTACCGGTATCCATTTTTTGAGCATTTCTGTGTTTTGATGCTGCCTGGTACTTTATAAAAAATTATCAGAGTAAGTCTAAAAGGTAGGTGATACTCATTACTGTTGCATTAAATATTTGCCACTTTAGCCAATACGGTCTGTTTCACTAGCTTCATAGAAATAATGAACCAAATCTCTTTTATTTTCCAAATTAACCACTGTAGCAACCAGGTATCAGGAAGCTCACTTTTGATCCTTGGACACTCCATGCCCATGGCCCTGTTCTCTATTCCCACCATCCTTTACATTGGCTCCAGAATCCTAAGAGCTAATTTGGTTTAAAGAGGCCAGTCCAATTCTCATAGGCCAAGTAGAAAGAGAAAATTGCCAAGCCTTGTCAGTCCACAAGTGCCAATGTTTTCGTTCCAACCCCATGGTGCCTATGTTGTTGAACACTGGTCCTGAATGGTCCCAAGTGCAGGCATCCATTCTGTGGCCAAGTTCTTTTCAACGCAGGTCTATCTTCAGCCTATGGTCTTGCCCATTCTTGGTTTACAGGGCTCTGTTCACATTCACATAGTTGGTCAATGTTCCTCATGTTACAGTACCACGTCAGGAAGGCTAGAGAGTTGATCTGGAGAGGTTTCTAGACCCAGCCACATACGGGAATCAGCCCCTCCCATATAGCCTTAGGGCCTTATATTCATCCTGGGGATCACCAACCTGGACTCATCCCTCCCTCCTGATAAGTTCTCCTCACCTGCCCTTGAGGTCTCCACCTGCCAGGAGACTTTGGTGAGGGTCATCCTGTGCTTTCTGACAGATTTTCCTAACTTGAATTCTTGGGGAGCGCGGCTGTTCATTCATTCATGTGTTCATTCACCCAGACAACAAATATTCACTGTGCACTTACGGTGTGCCAGGCACTGTTCTTATCAGTGAACAAAATAGAGTCTCTGGCTTCATCAACTTACATTTTGAGCAAAAGTGGAAAATAAATTAAATAAAATCTTGAATAGTGCTGACTTCAGCAGCACATATACTGAAATTGGAATGATGCAGGGAAGATTAGCACGGCTCCTGCACAAGGATGACGCAAATTCGTGAAGCATTCCATATTTTAAAAAAATAATTGAGTACACACAATGTCAGATTGCCATAAATGCTGTGGAACAAGCGGGTTTTGGTTGAAGAGATGGGGGGCTGTTGGTAGTTGCTATTTTAAACAGGGTAGTCAATGCAGGACTCATTGAGAAAGAGATACATTATGAATTGCTTGAAGGGGGGAGGGAGTTAGCAATGCAGCTATGGAGGGGTGGGGGCATCCCAGGCAGGGTGACTGGAGAGAACAAAAGCCCTGTGGTATGGATGTGCTCTGTGTGTTCTGAGAAGAGCAAGGGGGCCAGGTGGCTGGGGCAGAGTGGGGGCGGGGCGGGGGTGAAAAGGAGGAGGTGAGATGAAAGAAGCCCTAGGGAGCGAGTAAGGAGCCAGACTGTGGGACTGGGTAAGAGTTTAAGAATTTTGGATTTTATTCAGAGTGAATTGAGAAACCACTGGAGGGATCTGAGCACAGAAAGGACATAATCTGACTGCAGTTTCAGCAGGATCACAGTGGATTCTGGTGGAAAATAAACTGCAAGAGGATGTATATAAAAACAACAGTAGGCTTCTTGTTAAACTCAGTGGGTTGAATATGTGCATTTATCTCGGATTTCTCCTAAAATTCCACTAAAATGATAACATATAAGTAAAACAATTATAAACTCATAAAGAAAGAGAGAGAGACACTACTTCAGCAGTCAAGATAGATACATAAATAGATATGAAGCAGACGGAGCAGCCCTTCCAGACGCTGTTCTTTGCAGTGAACAAAACAGAGGCTCTGCTTTCATCAACTTATATTTTGAGAGAAGGTGGAAAATAAATTTTAAAAAAAGTAAATACAGATCAGATCTTGCAACATAATTCAGATCTTGCAACTTAGCATCTTGCTGAGGAGGATAAAGAACAGGAAGCCTGTTCACTCCAGAGAACCCCAGAAGGGCTCACGAGTTGGAGGTACCAGTGACCTCAGAAGGTTATGGCAAGGGAGGAGGTTTAAAGGGGGGGCATTGATTGAAAGACTGTGTACAGAGCAGATAGATGCCTGCACTCCTTTCTTCATGCCCAAAGGAAAGTGTGGGTTTACTCTTGAGAGAAATGATCCGGAGAGAGACCAGGGACATCGGGACCGTGGGAAAGCAGGAGTGAAAACTGGAAATTAAATGAATGTCTACATGCTGTATGGTGAGTCCACAGCCCTCTTTCTCCTTTTCCCCAAAGCTGCAGCCAGAGGTATACCCCCAGCTAGAAGTGTGAAGGATTACTGTCTGGAAGAAACTTCACTGTCTGAGAAAAAGACCTATAGATACTGACATGTGGGGACCCCTGACAAACGAGCTGGTCCAATGTCTGATTGTCCTAGAGTGAAGTCGAGTGGTCATGAAGTCCTGTCCGTGCACAGCGAGCTCCACTGGGTGTGTATTCAGTGGCTTTGTTGTTCAAGAAGGAACAGTGAGGGCTAGTGTCATCAGGGATAGCTTCATGCAATGTTCATCCTTGAAATGGATGGGGGTGCATCTCTATAGCCAATAACAGGGGGTGTTGCAGGAAGAGGAAACCATAGAAATGAAAAAGTGTGTGCTTGGGACAGTAAGGAGACTGGTTAGCCTAGTGGTAAAGGGTGAATCCCATAGGAAGGGGTGGGGGAGGATGACTTTGGATGGATTTGGCTGGCCAAATAATAGAAAGCCCTACAGGCCATCAGATGTAATTTAGAGTTCAACAAACATTTTTGAGCAGCCAGTGTTCTTGTATAGATGTTGGGGAGAAAAAGACAAGTCAGGCATATTCCCTGCTCTAAGAAGCTCAAAATCTAGTGAGGGAGAAAGGCCCACAGACGCTGAGGGATGTTCCATACAATGTAAGAGGGGTGAGTGGTACAAAGTATCATGAAGACTCAGAGCAAGGCCTCGCCGAGGCTGGGAGGTCAGAGAAGGCATCCTGGGGATGGGGGGTAGAGCTTGTGCTAAGTTCTGAAGGATGTTGCTGTGGGAGGTGCGGACAGAGTATTCCTAGCAGAGGAAACGATGTGAACAAAGGCTGGGAAACATGAAAGTGTTCGAAGATCTTGTACGTGTTCGGTATCGGTTCCTTGACTAGTGCTGAGGGGAAGGGAGCATGAGACGACACTCCAGAGGCTGTGGGGGTCAAATCAAGGAGAGGCAGGCATGTCATTTCAGGAGTGAGTGGAAAGCCCTGGAGGGGTTTTCAGAAGAAGAACGACATGGTCATGTTTTAGGAAGATGGCTCTAGTCTAGGCGAATCCTAGAGAGTGGATATCAAAAGGGCAGGATGAGGAGCAGAGATGGACTGGGAAAAATTGCAGTTATCTAGATAAGAGCCTGAACAAGAACAGAGGTTGTACCACCAGGAGAACTTGCTGACTGAGTGGACATAAGGAGCAGTATTCCTGCAGTGTAGTGTGGACCTGGGTTCGAATCCTGGCTCTGCCCCTTACTGCCTGTGTCTATGTGACTTAGGCAAGTAACAGAACCTTTATTCCCCTCAGTGAATCACCCCTTCCTTCTTCATTTTCTTGACCTGACCAGCCTCAGCCTGCCTTTCTGACACTCTTGGTACAAGTTCTTGCTGTCGCTCCACATTCACCAGAGATTCTGAGCACCCCTCACACCCCTTCTCTCTTTAAATCCAGGCTCACTGACAAGCAGCAGAGCCACATGTGTTTCTTACCAAGACTTGCCTTTCTTTCCTCATAAGAATCCTTTGTAATTAAATCCCTAAAAAACTAAATAAAGAACTGCATTTAGTTTCCTTTTTGATGCTACACTTTAGAATATCTGGTCCCAGTTCTTTTCTTGAAGGTTTTTTGACCTCGCTGATATGTGCTTTCTAGAGCCCCAGCAGGCTGCAGTCCTGGCTGCACGTGTGTGTACCCACTCTCCGGATGGCTCACAGATGCCAGGACCCCGGGTGACACACACTAGACACCAGCAGCTTCCCCACATCCTCTTTACCATAGATGAGAGGACCGGACCAGGTTGGGTTGAATTTGGGTAGGGAATGAGGACTCTGAGAATAGTGGGCAAGAGGGGCAAGAGATGTGACTTCAGGGGCACAGCTGTGCACATATATGTGTGCTAATGGGTGTGTACAGGCATGTTCTCCCAAGTGTGTGCGTGACTGTATGTGCCCGTGTGGGTTTATGTAGAGGGGTCTTGCCTGCTGATCCAGGACTTGGCTGATAGGTTGAATCTCTACATTGACCCATGTGATCTCACATGTTATTATGTGTGCATGATGTAAATGGTGCCCCTTTAGCTGTGGCATACTTGTGCAGTGCACAACCTGAACATATGTATTGGAAGGAGTGGCTGGTTTTTCAACACACCCAAGTAAGAGTCTTAACAAGTAATCTTTTGGGTATACTAGGTTTGATGCTTACAAGATCATAACTCAGAAATGAAAACTTATGTAAAATCTATCTCTTCAGTGATGGCAGATCATGTGGTAGATTAGATCTGGCAGCCTATGAAAAGCATACATGGGGCTCTTTTTCTCTCCTTCGATCTTTGTAGTGTATATTTACCCAATTGTGTTTAGACATTTTCAGAACTGGACAATCCCAGAAGCATTTACTTAGGTACCTGAGGAATAGCTTGCATTTCTTAATTTAAGTTACAGCAATCAGAAAAGGCCTATCACCCCTAACAAAAAGTGTGGTTAATGACTTGGTACTGGGGGCTTTGCTCAGCCTCCTTGGCTGAGATAACTCAGCCTTGGACATCACTGCTGAGTGCATTTTCCTCTGGGCCACTCGGAGGGGCCACACCTCTCAGGTGCAGTTGGCTGCCTTCTGAAATGACTGTCACCCTAGAACCATAAAATAGTTAATGACATACTGCTATCCCATATGCTACTCAAGTCAGTGTGACTTTAATTATTTCTCCTGGGATGAGCTCAAGGGTTCAGAGATTCTCAGAAATCTTGGAATAAGTCTGTGACTTAATATGCAGCCAGACAGGGCGTGCTGGATCCCCAGTAGGGCTTAGCAGCTGTGGCCCATCCACGTGGAAGCAGTGATGTACACAGATGTTGCTATGGTGACTTCCATAACTCAGAGGGTGTGGGAATTTAGGGATTCTCAGGGGAACATTGCAGTTCCTCTCACCAGGCCCCTGTAACCTGGCATTCCCAGGCTTTCAAATGTAAGTTGCACCAATTAAGATTCCTAAAAATCTAGTCTCCTGGTGTCTGCATGCAAGAACCATGTGAATTTTAATGGAGGAGGTTTTGTGCATGAGCACACACACGTGTATGTGTGTGTGTTATGGAAATGTGATGGGAATTTTATAGTATTTGTATTAATGTCTCACAAGGCATAACATGACCCATGCATCTCATCTCATCTACATTTCCTAGAATCATAACAGTTTCCTTGGCCTCCAGTTAATTACCAGAAGTCCAACGATTTTTTCTCTTTACACTCTGCTGTTACTTCCTTGCAATAATCTCAACTTTAGTGTCTAAATTTTAATAATAATTTAATTCACTTGTTTAACAAGAATTGTTGATCATCCACTCTGTGTATAGAATTATGCTTTATGGTTAGATCTCATTTATGAAAAATGGTATGGAAGGAGAAGAATTAATTTCGATTGAAGCTATGATATCTAGTATTTCCTTGTGCAGTTTCATCATTTAAAATCTCTACCTTGTAAAATCAATGGGTTTGATTTAGTAGTGTGGATGTGCAGAAACAATGTAACTTGGTTTATAAAGTCTGCAAATGAAGGAAATTCTTTATCTGGTTTACCATAAATTGGCCCTCAGACCTGGATAATCAGTGAATCAAAAAACTCATTCATTTGTTCAGCACATATTTATTGAATACACAGTCTGGGCAGGGTGCAGGTCCTGGGCATGCTATGGTGATTGAAACAATTAGAGTCCCTGTTTTCATGAGTTTACAGTCTAGTGGAGGAAGGAGACAATAAATGCATAAATTAACCTGAATACGTAATTGTAACTTGCAAAACACATGCAAGAATTAAATAGGACAATGTGATAAACATAGCTGGAAGGTTGTTTAAATGTACATGAAATATTGAATGCAATGGCATGTGTGATTAAGAATACAGCATATACAGAGACTTCTCCCTGAGGTGGAGAAGCAGGAAAATTTTGTACTTGTATATTAACGACATATGCCTGGCTAAGATCATGGTCAACTGTATTCATGGCCTGAGGATTTAGTAGTTGAACGAGATGGGAAGATAAGGAAGGAGAGGCATCAATATGTGGCTTTTTCTAAGATCAAAACAAATTTTATTTTCTCACCCTGGGAGTGAGAGAAGACTGTGTGTGGGGGTGGGGTGGGGGGGGTGTCGCAGGGTGGGTGTGGTACTAAAGATGAGCTTACCTTTACCAGGGATGCTAGAGAATGACAGAATTAGTGTTCTTGTGGGACTGATTCCTAGGAGAAAAGTTAAGAAAAGAGAAGGGAAGCTGGCATTTATCACACACCTACCATGCGCCAGGCATTTGTCACATTATCTCATTTATGCATGGGTATTTTTTCTACCCAAGAAATTAGGAAATCGAGGCACAAGAGATTAAGTAATTTGCTCAAATTCCTACAGCCAGTGGGTAGAGAATCTGGAATTGGACTCCTCGTCTGCCTGACTCCATAACTTTCCAGTCTATACTGTTTTTCACGACCTCTATGCTCTCTAAGCCACAAACAGGCACAATCTCATTTATAATTTGCAAAGACCAATTTATGTTTGTATCTTTCCCATAAAACATTTTATTTACACTTGTATATTTCTCTGTAGTATAATCGTAGGTACTACAACAGTTTAACATAACTATTTTAAAGATTTTTTTTTTTTCCCCCCAAAGCCCCAGTACATAGTTGTCTGTCATAGCTGCACATCCTTCTAGTTGCTGTATATGGGACGCGGCCTCAGCATGGCTGGAGGTGTGGTGCCCCGGTGCGCACCCGGGATCCGAACCCGGGCCGCTGGCAGCGGAGCGCACGCACTTAACCGCTAAGCCATGGGGCCGGCCCAACATAACTATTTTAAAATGTCCTTAGAAAACTTAGGAAATAAAATGTAGAGAAAGACCAAGTTCATGGATTAGACAATCTATACTGTAAATATATCAATTTGCTGCAAATTAATCTATAAATTCAATGTAATTCCAATCATAATACTGTAGGATCTGTTTTAGAGAGAGTTGACTGATTCTAAAATTTACATGGGTGACAAAAGGTCTACAAATAACTGGGAAAAATTAAAGAGCAGAGATTCACCTTCTAGTCGTGTTTTGTATTTAGTGTGGTGCTAGTGCAGGAATAGAGTCCAGAAACAGATCCACGTTTATATGGATATTTATTAGGTATCAGGGACAGTATCATAAATCAGGACAAATTGGCTAACTGTATGGATAGAAATAAAGCTGGAGTCCTCAGACAGCATTAAAAAAATGGATTCAAGATTTAATTAAGAAAGATAGAGCAACATAACTCCTGTTGATGTCCTGGTAGGTTAAGCATTCTTAAACATGACCTCAGAAGTTCAAACACTAAAGGCAAAAAAACCCAAAAACAAAACCAAAAATGCCAGTGGGTTTGAATAAATAAAACAAAATTAAACAGTTTTGTACAACGAGGGACCCCATAGACAGTTAACATCTGGGTAACAGATTGGAAGGGAGTATTTCCAATACTGACAAGAGATTAAGATATAGTATATGTAAGAAACTTATGCAAATCAACAAAAAGGAAGAAAATTTAAAAGAAAAATGGCAGAGGATATGAAGAGGCAATTCTTAAAGTAGAAAACTGAATGGCTGATAAATACATAAAGAAGTGCTCCATCTCATTATTAATCAAGAAAATGATAATTAAATAACAAGGAAATAGCACTTTTCACTCACAATTTTGTCAAGAATTAGAAAGTTAGATATAATTAGGTCCTGGCAAAGATGTGGAGAAAACACAGCCCTCACGCACTGTGACAAAATTAATCTATAGTGTTAAAAATCAGGATAGAGGTTACTCTTGCTTGGGGAGAGGAGTGTCTGGAAGGAGGCACTGGTGGGGTTTCTGGGAGGTGCTGGAAATGTTCTGTTTCTTGGTCTGGATGCCAGATGTGGGTGTGATCATTTTGGAGAATTCATTGAGCAGTACACCTATGATTTGCATATTTTTCAGTATGCTTGTTGCACTTGAATAAGATTTATATTAAAAAATAGATACATGCACAAAGCAACATTATATACTTTTCAACTATACAAATTAGTCTAGGTAACCATTGTCTAGTCAGAGAATTAGTTAGAAAATACTGATAATTTCCAACGATGTCGAGTGGCAGATCATATACGAAATACAATAACGTTGATGTCTTGTAGGTGGTGAGAGAGATGCGAGTGGGGATGGGGAAAACGTGAGTGGGTAGGAAATATGAGTAGGATAAACTGAAGGAAGGCCTGGCATGGGCCAGTACTGATGATATAGCATGAACTGAAGAAAAAGATGGGCCAGTTTTGTGCACCTGAGTCTGAAGGAAGAAAACTGTATTTACCAGAATCCTATGAGTACCAGGCCGTGGAGTAAAGCAGAAGACAAGGAAAACAGCCCCTGCTCTCCAAGGTCCAACAATCTTGTGGGGAGACAGACGTTTAACAAATAAGTGCCCAATTAATAATGAATTAAAATTCTGGTAAATGCTACAGCAAAAAGAAAAACAATGCAAAGGAATAATTAGGGAGGGGAGAAACTGTAAAATGGGGTCCCTTCTTCAGCAGACGTGGAGGAGACGGGTCTACAGAATGGAAGAGTAAGATAGGTGATCGGAACTGGGCCCAGGATGTGGGGATGAGCCAAGGAATGTTATAGACAAGCAGAGGAAGTGAAATGATCACAGGATCTGAAGACTTGAGACATTCCTGGCCAAATGGAATTTCCACACACCTTATTTCATACAATATTTAGATGTCTGCCTATTGGTTTTGTCAAGAAGGCAAAATTTCCTGATTTTTATCTGAGGTTGGGAGTGAGTTAGGAGGGAGTGAGAGTAGAAATACCATCCCACTTAAATGGAGATTATCTCTCCCTCATTTGACTACTGAGTCTGATAAACGTAGTGAACTGTTGAAAATTGTTAAGAGGACAGTCATTGGAAATTATCAGTATTTTCTAATAAATTTTTTTGTGTGAGGAAGATCAGGCCTGAGCTAACATCAGATACCAATCCTCCTCCTTTTTGCTGAGGAAGATTGGCTAACATCTGTGACCATTTTCCTCTACTTTATATGGGACGCTGCCATAGCATGGCTTGACAAGCAGTGTATCGGTGCGTGCCCAGGATCCGAACCGGCGAACCCCAGGCCGCTGAAGTGGAGAGCGCGCACTTAACCGCTGGGCCACCGGGCCAGCCCCTCTAATAAATTTTTAACTATGCGATGTGATAAATATAGATTACTATTCACCCAAAAGTGACTGTGAGACTTAGAAGTTTCTAGGAAATATTAGACAAAAGGACTCATTGAAAAGTTAAATATTTTCCTATTTCCTCTGTATATGCGTTATGGACTTTTGCTGTAAAATATACATGACCCGTGGCCATGATCTCAAAATAGAGTCAGACACTAAGACATACAAGACCCCAACATTTCACTTAGGAGTAGAGAATTTTCTACTAAGTTTTAAAAAATATGAAGCCGTGAAAGCTAGGAAACTTCATCAAAAGAGGACCCTTGAAAGAATTTTTTCTTGGCATCCATGGATCTTATTTAGCTACAACAACATTGGACTAAAAATCCAAAGCCATTAAAGATGACTGGTGTAATACAAGGTGTGATATGTAAGTAATACTTCACGGATTGCTTCTGGAGAGATCTCCTGAGTTGTCAAGCATTGATATGATTAACAACATTCAAACAGGTACTTAGCTTTTCATGGTTAGAAACAGAATTTCTATCTGGGTATGCAGGTATTATACTTTGAGTTGGCTTCCTTGATTACTTCTTTTCCAGTATTGGGGTACCTACTAAACCAAATGGGCCATCTGAATGCTCCCCGATGAACGTGAACCCAGGACTAAAGAAGGAAATATACTTGGAAATGATATATCACCTTGGCTGCAGCAGATCTTCAGGAAGACCCCCTACTCCTTAATAGAATGCGTCTTCTGAGAGAGCCATGGAAACGGACCGCTAGGATCTCTCTTCAGGAAAGAATTTGCCTTCCAGCTGCAGGGAGGGCAGTTAGCTGACAGCCCCCTCAGGATCTATCAAGGCCGTGGAGCTGAGGCCAAGCTCTTTCTGGGCAACTCTCAGTCAATGAATGGGAAGAGTGGGGTTCCTAGAGCCTGGCCATTTCTGCTGAACAGATTTTTAACGACCCTTTGTGTTGGCAGAGACTTGTCATAACTACATCGCGATCTGAAGCTCTCCCTGTCCAATCCTCCTTCCTCCTCCCTTTCCTTGTACAGGTGACAGGTCAACCTTGTGGTTGAAAGGCTTTTCCTGCCCAACCCTGCTTCTTCTTCCTCTTTGTCTTTTATGATGGTTAATTGGAAAGGTAGGGGAGGGAGAGAATGCCCTTGCTTCTGCCCTAGTCTCCATAACTCTGAGAAAGAAATTCCTGTTGTTTCTAAGCCAGCCCAGTTTATGGTATTTTTGTTATTACAGGCCAAACAGACTAAGACATGTTTCAAGGGCATTCTTCCCCCTCCCCCACCTTTCCAATAAACCTCTTGCAATCTAAATCAGTCTCAGTGCCTGCTGCCTGGAGAACCTAAACTGACATTCCTTTCCGGTGACTAAATGGTATGTCGACTGGACTTCATGTCTTCCTCCATGGCACAGAGCTGGATCAGCTCCATCACCAAAAACAAAGAAAACAAACAAAACCAAACGCAAATGCTTTTCCCAGTAGGTTCCATCTTGTTCACTACCTGATTTTTGCAATTGTCTTGACAACATTACCCATCTTCGTTTTAATATATTCTCATAACAAGTGACAATTCTCAAAATGATAAGTTTTTTACTTATAATTTTAGATTGGTTGTTTCTGGTCCACCTCACTCTCACGTTAACATCATCAAGGCCTTGTGGGCAGTCACTCTGGGAAGAAATAGAGTGAAGTGGTGTTGTGATCGGGGTGGTTGTGCAGTCTTGAGTTCTGATCTCAGCTCTATCACCTACTGATGGTGAGGCCTTGGAAGAGTTACTTTATACCTTTGAGCCTCAGTTTCCATCTGCTATAAAAAGAAGGTAATATAATTTATAATGTTGTTGGGAGGATTAAAAAGCACTGTGTGTGTGTGTGTGTGTGTGTATAGCAGTAATTAGCATACTGTTATTACTATTACTCTGGGAAGGTTTCAATATAATACTGACATCATCTAGGATGAGCTGCTTTTCAATTATGGCCTATGTTATAGGCTCACTTGTATTGGAAGTTTTTGGAATTTTACCTATTTCATTTCTTGCTCTAAATCCCGAGGTCTATCTTACTTTTGGGCCTGTAACCAAATAACTTCATGTAACAGAAGAAAATGAAAAAGCTTTGATTTGTTTCTTTGTGCTGTATTTTCATTCTCGTTAATTTTTCCAACCTTAACCTGAAAAAGTAGAGTCATCAAATGGAGATTTCTTGGTAAAAATTAAACACTTACCTGCCTAAATATAGGATATAGGAATTTGGTTAGTAGTCAATGAAAAATAGATAAATGTCCCATAGAGGGATAGACCCCTGCCCTTAGAGATATATTTTCAAGAATTAACTCCTGTTAACTAGAAGCTGTTCTAGTGTGAGGAAAAGAAACACCGCCCTAACACTAAGAGCAGGCCTTTGCTCACAGGTGGGTTTCGGTATTCTCCTCTATGAGTAATTTCATAGAACACCAGCATCCGACAAGGCCACCCCATGACTGCGATGGATCAAGACCACAAGACCACTCCGTACTCGTGTCTGAACACTGACAAAGTCAGGAACATTGTCCAGACCACAAAAATGGCCCCGCATCCCCCTATCCTGCCTAAAACGAGTAGCTGCTGGTTCTTCACCAAGTACAGCATTAGCCTCGCTCTGGTCTTCTCTCCCTCTAGATAAGATTTATTAAGAGACTCAATCATAGATTTATACCCACTTCCCAACACCACCCAATTCAGAGCAAAGCCCCATTTCCTTAAGCCCTCCCCAAAAGTCTCTTAACACAAAGCCTGAAGTCTGTAATAGTCCTTTCTAACACTCTTACTGAGATGTCTCCCAGTTCCGCATGCTGTACATTCTTCCTGGCTGTGGAGATAATAAATCTAACTTGTTTCAGTCCAGGTATATTCTTGGTGATCTTTAGCTGGAGCTCACTGATCACAGTATTCCAGCAGATAACTTACCAATGAGATTACTGTGTCATCAGTATCCACCCATTTGTTTATTCACTTATTTATTCATTCTACAAACATTTTTTTGAGCACCTACTTCGTGCTGGGGCCTCTGCTGGACACCGGGGGATTTGAGATGGACTGTATACTGCTGGCCATGAAAGGGCTCTCAGGAAGATGAGAACTACCACACGTTATGTATCGGCTGTATGTCAGGCACTGTACTTGCTGCTTTATATAGATTACCTCTGGTCTTACCACGGCCCTCCAAGGTAAGAATCATTATTTCAGTCCCACAGATGAGAAAACTCTGTCTCAGAGAGGTTAAATAAACACTGCTTGAAAGTGGCAGAAGCAGGATTTGCATGGCTCCCAAGCCCACGTGCTCTTTCTTTTTGGTAGGCTATAGAAAGAGAGGGTATGCCTGGTACAACAAGAATAAAGTTACCGGTTGGATCTGCTAGTTGAGACAGGAATTCCCAGAACAAAATATTTTGAACAGTATTTTACTTACTGTATTTTAAGATGATAGAATCACTATAATGATCTTACAGAAAGATCACCTATACATCCTAACACACAACTTGCTAGTACCTTCGTAAATTAAGTTCTGGTCTTTTTTATATGCATAATTATTATGTATAGCTCTGATCACATATATAAGCTTGTGTCTTATCAGCCAACCTTCGAAGAAAGAACAGTCACCAGGCTAGTTCTGGTGATGGGTGTGGTAGTGATGGAGGGATAAAGAGGAAGGGCATTCCAGACAGAGGGAACAACATGTGCAAAGACATACAAGTAAGCTAAAAGTTAGAAGATAACCACTTTGAGCCTAATCAATGGCGATGTACATTCCTAAAGCACAGTGCATTGTGGAAATCTGTTGAATACACAAAGAGCAACGTGAACAAAGAGAAGGGGCTTGGCCGGCCTGGAGATCAGAACCGGAAACGAATGCGCTGGTGTTAACTCTGTGTTGCTCAGGTAGAGAGACACTTTCCCTGGATGACCCGCCTCCCATGGTGGAAAAGGGGGTAGTTCACCACACCACAGTTCTGTCACAGCTTGGATCAGAGATCCCTCAGGATTTTCCTAGCCGCCTGCACTGATCCCAGCTCAGGAAGTAACCCCAATTTGTTCCCCTGATTCCAAGGAAGCTGAGGGACGGTTGTACATTTCTAATATTTTGGATCTGCCACCCTGTGTAGATTAAGGCAAGCCACTCATCCATTCCCTGTGCTACTCATTTCGACAACCAGGATAATAGTATTTGCTGTGTCTACCTCACGGGGCTACTGTGAAAACCAGATGCAAAAACCTGAAATGGCTTTGTCAAAGTCCGGGTCATCCCTCTGAATACGTTAGATGATTTTGTTATTCCTTTAGCATGACCTAGTTAAAAATGTCTATTCTCCAGAAGTCCTTTAGAGAGTGACCCTAAGGGAGGGAATTGCAGGCACTGTGGCAGAGCCTAAGGAGAGGCTGAGTTCCTGGAAATCATGCTGTGCTCATAACTGCCTCATTTCACTCCAAATAGGGTTGGCCACACACGGAATGTAACAAAAATGATATCCTAACTTTATCATTAAAAACTGTCTTTTTTATTGAGAGAGGATTTATGTCTGTTCAGGACTATGAAATCTTATGGTATAACTTGCTGCTGCCACACGACTCCTTTCTGTTGAGTTACTGATAATGATTTCATAATGTCTTAGTCAGCTAGGGCTGCCATAAAAAAATACCACAGACAGGGTGGCTTAAACAACAGAAATTCATTTTCTCGCAGTTCTGGAGGGTGGGAAGTCCAAGATCAAGGTCTGCTTGATTTGATTCCTGGTAAGTTCCTTCTTCCTGGTTATGTCCTCACATGAGAGAGGGTGGGGGGAGAGAGGGGGGGGGGAGAGAGAGAGAGTGCTCTTGTGTCTCTTAAAAGGGCATTAATCCCATCATGAGGGCCCTCCTTCATGACCTCACCTAACCCTAATCACGTCCTAAAGGCCCCATCTCCAAATAACATCACATTGGGGGTTAGGGCTTCAACATATAAATTTTGGGGGGACACAAAAATTCAGTCCATCACACACCGTCTCATCTCTGATGAAGTATCTGAGATTGCAGACTGTCTGTTTTACACACAGCACACAGAGTTCACAGGGGCATTAAGAAAAAGCTGGCAGAAGAGAGTGCACTCCGAGCTTTCTCGTTTCTTCTTCCTAAATCCAAAGCAAGCGCACAGCCCCACAGACGCTGGAGCTGTGCCTGGGTTAGCGTGGGCCTTTCATGAATATTTCATAAGCAGTCATACTGCCATGGACGGTGATAAGACTGCTGGGCCGGAGGTGATGGCGCCAGCGTCTAACTCAGTTCCAGCTTTGTTCACGGCATTGGGGCAGGCTCTAGCAACTAAATAGAAGGCGAAAGGTGAGAAAAAGGCAGAGAACTAGCCTCTCAACTACCTCCTATAAATAATATGATTATTCTGGCCAAACCACATTCTCTTTAAACTCTGTAACTTCTAGTTACAAAAGTCTCAAATTAAACAGATTAGATTTTCTTTTTTAAAAAATTAAAAAATATTTTTTTAAATTAAATGTTAAATGCCCATCAGATGATATGTATAACGTGTATGAGAAATAAAGAATTATAAGAAAACGAACACCTGTGTACTTGGCCCCAGATTGAGAATCAAATATTAACAGCATTTTTGACACCTCCTATGTGTCTCTTCTGATCTCATCTCTTTCCTGTTCTCTCCCTAAAGGTAACCATTGGCTGGAACTTTTTTTTTATCCCCGGTTTTTCTTTATAGATTTTATACATATGTATGTATCCTAAAATCAAATATTTTTAGTTTTGCACATTTTTAAACTATATATAAATAGAAAGGAAGATTTTCTTTAGCTATTTACTACGATTACATGTCCCATTTCAAAAAGGTTGCCACAAGGATAATTAAAAAAATACATCAAAGACATTTCATTTTCAAAAATGTTCCCTTTCCCTGCTTCCATTAAGTGTAAATTAAAAGAAAAAAGAGCAACAGCAGTGCTGCATGTTTTTAACTGTGGTTATCATCTGTGATAAATCTTCCTTGATTCTATGTGTTGTACGGATGGGCGCGAGATGGAAGTGGGGGCAAAAGGTAAAGGGGGGACAGACCTTCTCATTGGCTCTATGATTGTTGAGATGAAACAGAACTGACCGATCAGAGCATTCGATCCCTCCCCCTTACCCTTCCTCCCCCAATGATAGGTTCAGGGTAAGCATGTGACCAAAATCAGGTCAGTAAGAGTCAAACCCTGGTCTTTTTACAATTATGCTTTACTTTTAAACCTTTAGATCATCACTGTCAATAGAATTGTGTGGGTAATCTTTTTTTTATTGAAGTATATTTGACAAATAACATTGTGTAAATTTAAGGTGTACAAAATACTAATTTAGTACATTTATGCATTGTAATATAATTGATATTGTAGTTATAATTAGCACCTCTATCATGTTACATTATTATTCTTTCATTTTAGTGGTTGGAATAATTAAGTTCTAGTTTCTTAGCAAGTCTGATGATTATAGTACAATATTGTTGTCTATATTTACTATATTGTGCATTAGATGTCTAGAGTTTATTTACTACTTGCTGTAAGTTTGTACCCTTAAACATCTGTCCTATGCCCCCACCCTTATCACCTGGTAACCACCATTTTACTCTCTGTTTTTACAGGTTTGGCTTTTTTAGATTCCACATATAAGTGATATCATACAGTTCTTGTCTTTCTCTGTCTGACTTATCCCACTTAGCATAATGCTTTCAAGGTCCATCCACGTTGTCACAAATGGCAAGACGTTCTCCTTTCTCGTGGCTGAATAATATTCCATTGTTTATGTGTATATGTATCACATCTTCTTTATCCATTCATCTATTGATTGGCACTTAGGTTGTTTCCGTATTTTAGCTATTGTGAATGATGCTGCAATAAACATGAGAATGCAGTTATCTCTTTGAAATCCTGTTTTCACTTCCTTTGGGTATATATCCAGAAGTGGAATTGCTGGATCACATGGTAGATCTATTTTTAATTTTTTGAGGAAACTCCATATCGTTTTCCACTAAATTATGTGGATAATTTTGATTACAGCAACATAATTAGTGATTTTGCTGAAATGAAAGCAAACAAGGAAAAATAACCTTAAAGAATAACTATTAATCCTGTATAAATTATGTATGTCTTTATTTTATTACTCAACCATAAGCCACTAGGCCACCTAGACTGGGCCACGATCAACAGAACACCCAGACTAGTGCAGTAACAATCGCGTTCAGTTGTCCTCAGTCAGATACAAAGCATAACTTCAAACAAATTTTTATTTTGTTGTTATGAATGCATATTTGTTAAGATGGGAGGATAGCTTATGACAGTAGCAGTCAAATGAGAACTTTCCTGCTTCCTTTTCCTTTCACTGTCTCACCCCACCATCTCCAATCTCAGAGGCATCAGAGATAGAAGCTGGCTGATTGGGGGAAGGTGAGAGAAAGAGAAGAAGACAACCATATCATACTTCCCTTTTCAGCACCAGCCTTAGTACTGGTAGCAGGACCTGGCTAGAGAGGGAGAAGTCTCAGTTTTTTTTTGGGGGGGTGGGGTGCCACATGACATTTTTATTCTTGAGTTAATATATCTCCGCTTGCTATGAAACACTTTTAAAATGCTTGTGTTCTATTACTTAGAATAAGTAATTGAATATTTATGAGGGCAGATACTCAGGTAACTTAATGTGTTGGGTGCACAGACTACACTCATCACAGTAAGTAACTCCACAAATGCGAATTCTCTGGAGATATTATATGTGAACTATGTTTGTTTCTAAAAGGATGCCTATTGATTTTTTTCCATTTTCTCATATTAAAGGCTTGTTTTATATGTATGGCAACAGTGATGATATGCTAATATTTAAAAGTTACTCCTTTAAAGACAAAGCACCTTGCAATTAATTAAAGGGAGAGAAAGTGGCATTGTTTCCAATGCCTATGTTACTCATTTCTCTCTAAAATATTCCTATGGCCTTGGTGTTTATGGATCTAGCGAACTAGCAAAGAAAGAAAATGCATTATCTTTTGTTTATACAGTTTTCTTTTTGTTAGCATATAGCTAACAGAGAGACCCATTTTGAGATTACTACTGGTTTAATATGCAGAGAAGTCTCAGTTTTGAATGAGGATCAGACATTCTTTTTTTTTTTTTTTTTTTTTTTGCTGAGGAAGATTAGCCCTGAGCTAACAGCTGTGCCAGTCTTCCTCTACTTTATATGTGGGTCACCACCACAGCATGGCTGACGAGTAGTGTAGGTCTGCACCCAGGATTTGAACCTGTGAACCTGGGCCGCTGAAGCAGAACATGCTGAACTTAACCACTATGCCATGAGGCCGGCCCCCAGACATCTTAAGTTTGAATTGAGACTTCACAACGTAAAGTAATCAGACTCCAAAATACTTAAAGGTATAAAAGCAGAATTTTATGAGTTTTCATCCAGGAAAAAGGGAAAAACGACAATAATAAGAATATCAAAATAAGGACCGTAGGAGACAAAAAATAAAGTTGCTTTGTAATCATATCCCATGAGATGTTCTTGATGAACGTACCATTTATATTTGGTTACGGCAGCTCTAGAAGTTGAGTGCCATGCGTGTAATTTGAGCAACTTTTTCATTTTGTTGTTATCCTTTTTGCTTGGTTACTCAGGCTAAAAACTTGGAACTAAAGGGGATTCAGGCTTTATGGAGCCTGAAGTCTTAGAGGTCCTCTTTAAGAAAAGGACTATAAAATTCAATTATGAAATTTCTAGGGCCCCTCCCAAACGCTTGGAAAGTGTCCTTTCAGGTGAGTGGCCTTGAAGCTTGAGCTTCTTTAGTAGCTTCAAGGTACATCTACCTTTCTCTAGAAGTCAGCTTTTCTCTCTCCCATCCCATCACCACACCATCAGCAAGACCTGTCAGCTCTACTTTCAAAATGTATCCCAAATCCCATTATATCATAACATCTCACTGACCCTAGGACAACCCACCTTCCTTTCTCATCTGAACTATGTGGTTACCTCTGCCTTGTCTCTGGGAGTCCACTTTTGCCTCCTCTGGCATATTCAGCAGACAAAGAGATCTTGTAAAAACATAAATTAGATTCTCATATCATTTCCCTTCCTCAATGGATTCTTGTCAAACTTTGAAGGAAGTTCCAAGTCATAAGACCTTTACCACGTCATATGAGACCCTATGTGATCTGATTCATGGCTATTTTCTGACCTCATCACCTGTCATTTTCTCAGTTACTCACCATGCTCCTGCCATATTGGCATTCTTGTTCCTCAAACACACCAAGCCATTCCCACTCCAACGCCTTTGCATTTGCTATTTCCTCTGCCTGAAATATCCTTCTCTTAGACTATCTCACCGTTTGCACTCCAGATTTCACCTCCTCAGAGAGGCCTCCCCAGGGCACCCAACCTAAAATAGCCCAAACACACACACACACACACACACACATGCATACACACACATACACACACTACAACTTGATTTCAATCTCTACTCCCTAATGCTGCTTCAGTTCCTTCATAGCACTTAACATGGTCCAAGATTGTATTAATTGCTTCAAGTTCACGGTATATGTCCCTCACTCCCCTATGAGGCAAGGACTTAGTCTTATGTAATACTGTAACCCCACTTGACTAGAATGATATTTAGCACACAGAGAATGCTCAAACATATATGGGAAATTAATGAATACAGTCTTAAATATATTCTAAAATGGAGACTTTCCACTAATGTAGAAGACCTCCTTTCTAGCAATCTGTACTAGGCAGATTTCACTGTAATGAAAGCCTCTTCTAATTCTTCTCTCTTAAATTAGAGTCATCCAGAGGTTAGTGCAGAGAGAGCATGGAAGTTGGGGGTTTCATCAACAAGGATTCAAAAATGAGTGAACCGCAGCCTTTTTCCTTACAGAGTTTATATTTTACCTGAGCATAGATTCGCCCTGCCAAAGAGTCCCAGTCCTCTGGGGCCATCTCAGGCCCATGATGGAGGCCAGACCCTTCTAGTGGACTCAGAATTTGTCTGTGCCTCGGGCCAGAGTATGACTCAGTGTCATCTGACCTGGAGAGGCTGTGCTAGATAGAAGACTCTTCTGCCTATGTCTTCCTGAACCGAATCTGTAGAGTCTGGCCATCCTCTAGCCCACTGGCAGACAGCGAGTTTGACAGCAGTTTGCCTTACAATACCTGGCAATCTGGGTTGCTGCCAGAGAGAGCACACAACCATAGAAGGATGAGCCTCTCTCTTGCTGCTGCCAGGTGCTAAGAAACCCTAGTCCAGTCTGCAATGTAGCCACATCTATTAAGTCGCTACTGAGTGCAGCAAAGGGGGAGAATATTGAGTTATGTGATTTTTCCCAGTGATTTGCCATGTTTCTGTGGAGATATTTCCATATCCTAGCATCTGTATTCTTGATGCGCTAACGAAGGACATACACATGCCAAAAAAATACAGGCAAAAGGTGATCAGAATAAGATTGTATTAGTCTGGGTTCTCCAGAGAAACGGAACCAATAATATTTCACACAAGGAATTGGCTCACATAATTATGGAGTCTGAGAAGTCCCACCATCTGGTGTCTGCAAGCTAGAGACCAAGGACAGGCAGTGGTGTGGTTCCAACCTGAGTTCAGGAGAAGATTATTGTCCCGGCTCAAAACCAGTCCAGCAGAGAGAGCAAATTCTCCCTTCCCTCACCTATTGTTCTGTTCAGGCCTCCACGGGTTGGATGAAGAGGACAATCTGCTTTACTGAGTCTACTGATTCAAGTGTGAATCTCACCCAGAAACATCCTCACAGACACACCCAGAAAAATGTTTAACCAATTATCTGGGCAGCCTGTAGCCCAGTCAAGTTGATGTATGAAATTAACCATCACAAAAATTGAGGGGGAGATTTATTGAAGAAGATTTTGAGGAAGGTTTTGAAAGAAGAGAGTCTTGCTTAAAGAAAGGTGATGGGGGATTACCTCTGCCCTGAATGTCTTTCCAGAAGTCTTTCCTGCTTCTGGTTGTGCAAACACCTCTCATATGAAGTCTTCCCTAATCCTTACCATGGATGACATGACCACTCCTGCCTTGTGCCTCTTCTGTACCTAATTTCTACCTTATCTTTATAGTGCCAAGCGCACCATTGTACTGTCACATCTTTACACAACTCTCTACTCCATTGAAGCTGTGAGGTTTTCTGCCACCTTTTTGTATTTCCAACACTGTGTATGGCACACAGCGAGTACCCAGTGTATGCCACAGAAATGACTGCCAACAAGTCAGGAGCAGAGACTACAGGTAGACAGGTGTACCTAAGGTAGAGTTAAGGATGGGGGTCTGGATCACTCAGTCTGATTTAAATGCCTCAGGGTATGTGTCTTGGTTCAAATCAGGGCTTGGCCCTTGATCAGCTAATTGGATAATTACTTGATCTCTCCGTGCTTCGCTGTTCTCACCTGCAAAATAGAAAATAATAATAGCATCTGCCTTTATAGGGTTTGATTTAATACATGAATGAGTTAAATAAAGGAGTTAACACATGAAAGTAATGCACAACTGGCATATAGTACAAGTTTAATAAATTTCAGCAACTATTATTATTCTTGTTATTGTTACTATGATTTTCTTTGTCATACTTCACAAAAACCTTTGCTTTAGTTTTCTGTTCTTTAATTACACTGTACTTTCTGAGAGCAGAGACTAGTCTTACTTAATCTGATATGCCCAGAGGCTTGCAATGTACTTGACACACAGTGGGTGCTTTTCCCCTGATTGTTGAATGAATTAATTGGATGGATGCAAGTGTGAAGGAGGTATCCTGGGAGGAGAGGGCAGAGGACTCTCTGGTCTCTTTATGCTGCAGATGTGTATTTTGTTGGAAAGATCGGGGTGGAGGAAGCAGAGCTGAGCCCAGGGTGTGTTATAATATGCCCAGCAAGATAAACCGAGCGTATAATTGGTACATTTTGGAGAGAATTTCAGCAGTAGCACTGCTGACTTTTCTTATTCGTTGTCTCTTTGCCTACAGTTTGAAGTTTAACTGACCTTGATGAGCAAGATCCTAGTAATGAATTCAACTCATCTTTGAACAGAAGGTGATAAAAGTAATACTGTGCATCAGGAAAGTAGGAAAATTAATGAAGTAATTAACCTTAGTCAGCATGTTATGTGATCCTGGCCCAAGGAACAGATAACAAAACAAGGAAAAATGCCTGAACCCAGAAGAGGTTTATGATCAGTGGGAGAAGGGGAGGGTGCTTGAATGCCATGCTAAAAGGTCAGTGACAGAAAAAAGCTTTATGGGACTAGTGCTCAGGGACAGTCCCCATGGAAAGGATGTGGCTTGGAATTTGGGCTAATGACAACCAGGGCATTGCAATGGCAATTTTGGTGGAGAAAAAAGGCAGCAGTTCTTTTTTTTAGTTTTCCTTTTCTTCTTTCTCTCTCCTTTTATCTCTCTCAGGCTTCTCTACTTATTCCTGGCTTGATGTTTAATTTAGCTTCCATTATTGGAAGCTCCTTGGAATAGTTCTCTCATATGTGATTGCCCTTCCCCTGAGCCCCACACCTCAAGAGAGACTCCCTGGAGTTAATGTAATTCAGGAAAGATCCAGAGATCCAGGTGATCCAGATATGACCCTCCCTTGACTGCCATGCCTCCATGCATGGGTATGAAGACTGTCCCCCAGGTCTCTGTGTGCTCCTGGTCAGATCCTGCCCTTTCTCCACATTCAGTACTTCCTGCCTCACCTCTGTTATCTTCCTTGAAAGCATCAACACTAGTCTTGAGTTTGTTTGAACCAGATAGGCAGAACCTTCGACCTGGAGGAGCTTTACTTTCTAACCTCCCCTCCACTGTTAGACAGTATTGGGATTAGCAGAATCCAATGGACATCTTTCACTTAATTCACTTACCATTAGACAACAATATATATTGAGTATCTGTACAATATATATTGAGTACCCATATGACCTGGTTTGCACTGTGCAAAATGCTGGGTATATGGGTAGATTCTCTGCCCTCATGTCACCTATAATGTGGCCAAGGAGGATAGTCACAGAAACAAATGAAATCGGTACAGTGCCTCTGCTGCTGAGCTAGAACTCTCTTCAGGATACATGAGGGACACAAAGGAGAGCGGAATATCGTCACCAGGAATTGGAAAGTCAAGAAAAGCTTCACAGTTGAGGAGACATCCTGAAAGGTGGGAGATATTTGCCAGGTAGACAAGAGAGCACAGGCATTCGGGTCAGCAGAAGCAGTTCAGCTGTATGGCCAGGAAACTGTGAATAGTTCAAATAGTTCAGTGTGACTGTGGTGTGGAGAGTGTGAGGCAGCACCGTCAGAGGTCAGGGCTGAAGGAGGGAGAAGAGGCTGGGTTGTCAGAGCCTTCATCTGCTGGCTGAGGAGTCTGGACTGACCTCCGGTAGTGGGGAAATATTGAAAGGTATTCAGCAGGATGGCAACATGTTTATTCATTGATTTATTCACTGTTTTATAAGATAAACGTATTTGGAACATATTACATGCCAGGCATTCTTCCAGGCATCGAGCCCCATCTATAAACTAACAGATCCCAATCTCTACCCCTGTGGAGTTTACCATCTACTGGTAGGAAACAATATATATTATCAATAAGTAAATTATATAGTGTATTAAAAGGCTGTATGTGCTACAGAAAAATATAGCACAGGTTAAGGAGGATCAGTAGTACTGGAGTGGAGGAGGTGTTGCAGTTCAAAGTAGGGTCAAAGATTTGAAGGAACTGAAGGAGTAAATGAAGCAGGCTGTGGGGGAGAAGGGAGAAGACATCACAGGTAGAAGAAACCGTGGGTTCAAAGGCCCTAAGGTGAGAGCAGGCCTGGAGTGATGAAGAATCTTGAAGAGGCCTGAGGGGTTGGAGTTAAGTAAGCTAGGAAGAGTGTAGGCGGAGATGAGGTCAGGGAAGTCATGGAAAGCGGGGTATGGACTGTGCAGGGCCTTAGAGACCATTGTAAGGACCTTGATTTATGTTTGTAGTGAGATGAGCAGCTATTAGGGATGGAGGGGGAGAGAGAGAGAGAGCGAGTGAGCAGAGAAATGGCATGATCCAGCTTAAAATTCAAAAGGACCATGCAGCTATGGAGCTGAGCACAGACTGTAGGGTCAAGAGCAGAAGCAGAAAGACCAGCAAGGAGACCACTGTGATAACCTAGGCAAGCGACAATGGTGGCTTGGACTAGAATGGTAGCAGTGGAAGAGACGGGATGTGGTGCATTCTGGATATATCCAGATTTTCATTGTAGAACGATCAGTTTTGCAGGGTAGAGGATAAAATTTACATGGGGTTAACATTTATTGAGTATTCACTGTGTGCCAGATACTAATCTAAACGCTTTCTATGTTTTCACCCATTTATTTCCCACAACAATCCAGTGAAAGAGGAATCATTATTCTCCACTTTACATACGAGGGAAAATCAGCGAGAAGACTATTCCAGGCACGAGATGATAAGCGTCCGAGTTAATGTAATAGCATTGGAAATGAAGCGAGAAATCAAGCTGTGAAGTGGTGGGGGAGAGAAGATAATATTTTCCATCTTGATTTCATTTCCTTCTTTCAGAGTGGGGCATTGCATAAGTGGCCATTAATATGGTGCAGACGGCTTGAATCCCTTCTCTGGATAGAAGTGCTTTCGGAAACATTTTCTCAGTAAAGTCACAGAGACACTTATTGTTTACAGGGCTATCAATTTGATTCATGGGGCAAAGTATTTTAGACGATAATAAAGGAGATAGTTGAACATAACATCACCAAGTAAAAGTGTAAATATGGCCTTAAACTGAGAGAGATGATGAAATGTAAAAATTGAGAGGGTTGAGGAAGCTTTTTATAATGAATGTTTTAATTTCTTTACCACACTATCTTCTGCTAAGTAAATTTCTAAAGGAGGGACACGTTTTCTTTCTTATCCCTGGGATGACAGGCAATGACAATTTGTAAGTCTGTATTGACTTGAAATGGGTTTTATTAACAAAGTTGTCAGCATTAAGGTGGCAGAAGGATATAGAGTGCTAGATAATGTATTGGATTCAGTAGTGAAATACCTTGATTCTAGTTCTCATGCCAAGACTTGGGTTATAAAACTTCTTTATGCCTTATTTATAATACAAACACAATAGGAAACAGCAATAGGAATGAATGCTTCCAAGGCTTTTTGAGGATGAAGAAGACACTAAATAAATGAAAGAAACATAATGAAAAACTAAAATCTTAAATTATGAATATTTGAAGTGAGAGAGTTAAAGTTATTTACTCATGCTAGGGGATTTTTCTGTTGAATTTACCATTTTGACAGTTTGCCCAAAGAAAGGGATACGGCAGTTAGAAGTTATTAAGATTTATAAACGTCATTTGTCATCACAGCTGGAAGTCTCAATAACAGCTTTTTGGTCTAGACTGCATTTCAAGTCTCACCCTTCATCTTAGGGCATCGACTGTAGTTAAAAAGAATCCTTCCTCCAGATACTCTGTTCATGGGAATATTTACCCTGCTTAAATGCAATCTTATGTTCCTACCACTGTGTTAGATCTCCATTTTGTGCCCTTAGGTATACATTTAAAAATATATTCTAGGCAGCTTAAAGATGGTGATGTGGGCTGTGTGAAAATTTAACCTTATGCAACTTATATTTAAATGATTTGATAATTGACATTAGCCTGTACTTGTTAATAGGCTAAGAATGCAGAAATTGTTAAATTGCATCACTTATGAGTCCAATAGACTGTGATTTGTAATGAATACATTTTAGTATTTATTTATTTCTATGGGAGCAGGTAAGCATATAAATATGACGGACCACATACCAAAAGTACTAGTTTTAAATTAAATTTTAAATTAAGTTGCAATTTGAAGATAGTCTAGAATATGGGAAATTCTCAGCTATTTGCATGTTAATTAGTTTTTTAAGTTATTTTTTAAATGTCTCGTTCATGGCAGATTTAAGCAGAAATGGTTCCTTAGTGAGCATCTAGTCACTTTAAAACTGAATTAAAGGAAGAAATCTTGATATGTTGTATTAGCATTTTATGGCTGAAAAAGGCTGTTTCAAGTCATCTAGTTTTGGAATCTCAGAATCTCCAGGTTAGAAACGAGACAAAATTACTTGAATTTCCTGTACAACACACAACATGTGCATTCCCCGTTTCAGGAAACTCATTTTTTCCCAAAGGAATCTATTCTCTCATCAGAATTTTAGACAGATTGTCTTTATATTGAATCCAATTTCATCTGCTTCTAACCCCTAGGTCCTCTCCCAGTCAGTGAGACTGAGCAGTATGAATATAGTTCATTTTGCATGTGACAACTCTTGAAATATTTGAAGAAATCTATCATGCAAGCCACCTTCCCTCCCTCCCTCCTAGTTGCTGTCCTCTCTGCTTAAGGCTAAACAATCCAGAAAGAACTGTTATTTGTGAAATAGAGGCAAGGACCCTTACCAGTCTGGTTAAGTTTAGCAACTTATCATTTATGAGATACATATTCTTCCCTATTGGGATCACTAAAACTGTATTTCCTTATCTTCAGTCTTTTGGAACTGATTTCACATAGATTACTAATAGCTCCTCTCTCCCCACCCCCAATGTCTTGGAATATGATTCATATGAATGAAAACACATGAATTCATCAAAAGATTTGGGAACTCTTGAAATCTCTATACCCATCTTGGGTTTTTTCTTTTTATGTTTTATTTTATTGTGGTGAGAGCCCAACATGAGATCTACCCTCCTCACAAAATTTCAAGTGTAGACTACATTATAGTTGACTGTAGGTACAATGTTGTACAGTAGATCTCTAGAGCTCATTCTTCTTGCTTAACTGATTAGTGACTCCTCATTTTTTCCTCCCTCCAGCCCCTGGCAATCACCACTCCACTTTTTGAATCTATGAATTTGACTATTTTAGATAACTCATGTAAATGGAATCATGCAGTATTTGTTTTTCTGAGACTGGTTTATTTCACTTAGCGTAATGTTCTCAGGTTCATCCACGTTGTTGTATAGCACAGAAACTCATACCTGTCAGGATGGCTATTAACAAAAAAACAAAAGACAGCAATTGTTAGCAAGGATGTGGAGAAATTGGAACCCCTGCACACTGCTGGCAGGAATGCAAAATGGTGCAGCTATTATGGAAAACAGTATGAAAGTTCCTCAAAAAATTAAAAATAGAACTACCATATGATCCGGAAATCCTACTTCTGGTATTTGTCAAAAAAAAAAAAATTGAAATCAGGATCTCGAAGAGATATTAGCACTTGTATCTATGTTCACTGTATCACTATTCACAATAGCCAAGATGTAGAAACAACCTAAATGTCCACCAACAGATGAATGGATAAAGAAAATGTGGCAGGTACGTACAATGGAATACTAATCAGCCTTTAAAAGAAAGAAATTCTGCGCTCATCTTGGATTTTGATACCTCTTCAGGTGCTCTTTCTCCTCGTTTTGTTCTCTCGACAGAAAAAATTAAATCACAATAAAAGAAAAACAAAATATGTGTGTGTGAGTGTGTGTTTGTGTGACTCAAGTATGTTGCACCATTGGCACAGAGCAACTGGTCATGCCCCTGCTTGATATTTTCATTATGATCATAATCAGGGCAAGCTTTCTGTGGTCACAAGTCATTTTCACACACCTCGGCCTCTTCAGATGCTGTTTTCACAGGTCTGTGACAGTCGCTCTCATCTGCACTTCACGTCCCCTCCAGCTTTTATATAATTCTTAACTGAAACTGTTCATAATTACATAATTGGAATCACGGGTTTTTGCATTCACCCTTTTTAGTTTCTCAAGGTCTACTCACATGCCTGTTTTTCTCTGATGTGCCTTTGAAAGCCTGTCTTCTTTCAATTAAGGCTATGTGGCTGACTCTAATCTTCCCTTATGTGGCCATAACTAATTCTAGGGTTGCATAGTCATTTTTCTCTCATGTTTTATTTCACTGTTAACTTTACAACCAATTTCACCTTGTGAGTTAGAATTACATCCAAAGCAGCAATTCCCCCCATCTCTTCCTCTATGTTTTGAAGAGATTCAATTTTTCAGGAAGTCAAGTGAAGAACTCATTAGATACACTGTTGTTCCTAAATGAGACTTCCAGCAGCTGGTAGAGGATTGACCTCACCCACCACTACGATTTGAGCTGCTTAAAGTCATAGCCAATGATTTACTACTAGGTCACTGGATTTGAACAGTATCTTCAGGATTCAGAACTTGAGCATATAATAACATAGCTCTGCCACATATCAGCTACATGACTTTGGGAAACTTATTTAACTTCTGTGTTTTAATTTCCTCACCTGTGAAATAAGGATAACAACAATACGTAATTCACAATATATTTGGTGAGCATTAAAAAAGTTAGTGTCGATAAAATGCTTAGAATGGTGCCCAGTACACAATAAGCATTAGTAGGTGTTCATTGTTACTATTATTCTAGCCGAAGAATGAAGCACTTATGTATGCTTAACTGGAAAAATTTCCTCCTCCACCTGTGAAAAGGAACTATGGAATGGCTAGAATAACTGAGTCCATAGTGGGGCGAAAGATACTACAGGCAGAACACCCTTGTATTTGATGTGTTCATTTGGGTAATCCCAGTATTTCCTAACATAATGTCTGGTACAGGGTAAGCATTCAATATCTCTTTGATGAAGTGGAATATAGGGACAAGAGGAGGAAAAAAAATTTTTTTGGACAATTTTGCCATTATCTGAGTTAGAAAAATATTCTCTATCTGACCAGTTATTTGCAAGATATTCCCACAATAATGTTACTTCTATTTCTCTATCTCCCCTTTTTCTTACCTCTAATTCTTTCCACCATGTTTCATAAGGTCTGCTCTCAGGACCTGAGATTCCCACAGAGGTGTAAATCTCTACCCCTTCTTCTAACAAATCTACCTCTTTCTAATATCCTGTTCCAATTGCACCAAATCTTGGGATAGCTTTGAAGCTATCTTGAGCATCATCACAATAGTTAATATTGAGTTCTTACTATGTGCCAGCCACCATGCTGCATACTTGATACGAAATCTCCCATTTAAACCTCGTAAGAACCGTAGGAGTAGGTTCTGCTATAATTTTCAATTTAGGGATGTGAAAATTAGAGTTTGGAAAAGTTAAGTGATTAGCCCAAATTCACGTAGCTGATAAGGGAAAGTGCTAAGACTTGAACCAAGATTGTATCCTTCCTTATGATTTAAATTTCAAGGCTGCAGTAAACTGTCCTTCTTACTTTAAATTTTTTAGCTTACTTTTCTTACTTATAATAACATTCGCACATATGAGACAGTGTTGTCTAAAAACTCTTCCCGATTATTTTTCTCATGAAATTTATTATAATTCTCATGGACTAAGTGTTGGTTAATTACGTTAATCTCTACGGAGTGCTCCGTACATCCTTCTGTGCTTCATCCTAAAAGAGGAATGTTAACATGAGTCAAGGGCATGATGGAATCCTCAGAGATTCACAATTGGGCCACTGTGCTAAGAGGTGAAGCTTTGAGATGGAGGAGCAAGGGGTCAATGGGGTTGCTTGCTTCAAGGTACTGCGTACTTCTTTGGAGAAGGCTTCGGGGCATTGTGGGACCAGGACACGGTATGGGGTAAAGGAGGTAGGCGGCTGGGCCAGTTTTGCCCTATATCTAGGGACCATGGCTCTCTTGATCCTGGGCTTGGCCTCCTTGCCTCCTCCTCAACTCTGTCTGAGAAAATTCAACGGACACGATCAGGATGTGATCTAGAGGAAAGGCACTAAGGAGGTGGGTTTATCGTCATTTAGTGTCACCATACTTGGCTCAAACTTCTCCAAGAAACTTTACTAATAAAGTAATCAAATTATGAACCAATTACTATAACAATTCAGTTGACCAGGAGCTCATTGACATTTAATATTCTTTCTTTTGTTTCTACATTTAAATTGTTAAAGTACATTTCTTCTTCTTGAGAACTAATCTAGAAGCTGGAAGGTGTAATAAACATTCTAGATTTTTCTTATAGGTTTTTCAGAAATTTTGATTCTTAATGGAGGAAGAATCAGTTATTGTGATTATTCTTGAACAGTCCTCTGGATTTTAGTTGTCTGGATTCAGAACATCTCAAATCCAGATTCATCCAGCTTTGCAGAGTACTCCCTTTTTTGCTACAGTCTGTAAAGGTGGGCCACGATTTCTAAGAGGGTTAAATACTTTTCTATTGTGGTTGCGGTGGTAGGATGTCATGCCACCAGTGTGGACCTCCCGCATTCAGGCTCAGGTGAGGAAGGAAAGTGTATCAATGGCCTGGAAGATTCCACTGTCATATATATATGGCACCACCCCCCAGAATGCATGTGTATAATTACCCGTATGACATCCCTTACAATTTTATTTTACCTCCACAGCATGACAACCCCAAAGAGAGGCCTGATCTTATGTCAGAAAAGTCTAGAGTTCTACATCATAGGTTCTTAACATGAGATCTACCTATACCACATACTATCTATGTGTCCTTAAGCAAACAATTTAACTTACATTAACCTTAGTTTCTCAATCTTCAAGATGGGGAGGAAATAACACTTCACAGGGTTATGATCAAAATTAAATGAGAAAACACAAAAATAGACTCTCATGCATTATTTCCATGGAGGGGGCTTTGTAAAACTAGGAGCAGACATTTAACACCGTTACAATGCTCATTTTAATCAGATTTTACCCGTGTGACTGCGAGGCAGAGGAGAACGGCCTGTTCTCCCCAGGTTCAGCTCTACCCCAGATCCTCAGCCAGTGTTAAGTCACCTAGGTTTGCATTTCCAATGAAATTCTACAGATCTTTCTGCTAGAGTGGAGGACAGGAAGAAACTTTATCCTGCAGGCCAAAGTGGACCATAAACAAAACAGAGGATGAAAAAGATCAGCTCTCCCTCCCTCGTCCTTTTGTTGGGATCCTTCTCCCTTCTTTTATTCCTTTGCGATAGCAAGCTGACCTAGCTTTGAGCCTGATGTCTCAGCCGGTAGTCTTTAATGATGCTTTATGTAGCAATCAGAGATTACTTGTCACATCTCACCAAGTGACTGCCTACCTCTTATACTAAATTAGTTAATCTATACTAAGATATTAAAGGGTATTAATGTCTTAATGCATTAGCTCTCTCGGATAACAATTTTGAATTTTTTATAAGCATCTCTAGGAACTTTATTCGAGGAAGAAAAGAATTTTGGTGAATGAGAGTTTTAGCAAACCATAGAAGGGTGTTTGAGCATTAATGTTGGGGGCCCCTGAAATCACACAGCTGAGTCATGAGCCTGCTCTACTGAAATACTGCTGGCCCCAGACTAGAGGATATTGAAGAGATGATAGTTTTGACTCCAAAATGCCATATTTTATCTAATATAAAATGCCATTGATAAGATGAACCAGGATTTTATGACACTTAAGGAAGAGCTGAAAAAAATATTGAAAGAAATATTTGAAAGAATATTAGTTGAAAGAAATATTTTAGACTGATTTAGAGAGAGATTATTATTATATATATCAGTATTATGTATGCATAAAAAGGAACAAATAATAAAGAGCAAATAAATAAATAAATAGGTTAATATATTTCTAAAACTTTTTCAATTCCAAGTCCTACTTTTCCCAACCACTTTCAACTTTGAATCACTGGTATTTTTGTTTTTCCACACAATATTTTCCTTTATGCCTTTAAAAGTGTTGGTGACATAGCATTACTTAACAGGGTGTTCCACTTTGGTCTACAGGATTTTTTTCTAAGCTTTTGAAACTATGCACGAGCAATGACAACCTCATTATAACTGCTGCCTGACAACATCAGAGAGGTGCATCCTGATGTCAAAGATGTTAAAGTATCCAAAAAAAAAATCTTAGAATAGATAAATTCTGAATTTGTTATGATTGTTAAGGGTAAATATTCACATTCACAAAACATATTTTTCAATGTATGAAGCTAAAATGAGAAATAATCATAATACTTCACTCTGTGTATAACTTTATAGTTGTCAATGAATTTTCATACATATTATCTGATTAAAATATCAGCCTAAAACCAAGATTAGAAAGAGTATCATTTTCTCTGGTGATAGATGATGTTTTGAAAACCAATAAATCAATGTTATTATCCTGCAAATATGTATTCACACATGTTTCTTTTTCGTTTCATTTGCTAGCTGTGGCAGAGACTATATGTCCACCAAAATCCATTCTCCTCTTTTCCCTGGGCACAAAATCTAAACACAACAAATTTAAAGAGAGATATTGGCTTTGTTTTTTATAGTTTAGACTTCTTTGCACTTGTGGATTACAGTTCTTTGAATCTCAAAGATAACCACTTATGCGGATCACCATTAGGTGGTAACTCTGAAGACAAAATTATTAAAGACATCTTGTAGTCATCAGCAGGGACAATAAAAACTTTCAATATACTGGGAAGACAGAAGACAATAATAGCAGAATATTCTGCAGTTATGATATCATATTTTCTGCTAAGTCATTTGTGAACATTTGACACAACTTTTAACATTTTTAAAATACTATATCTAGAGACAGATGGCAGGCATATATTACAGGGATAAAGAAACATTTCAGAACAAAATTACACTATGAGAAATATAAAGGCAATTTAAAGGCATCATTAAAGGAACACACATGGTTATCTCTGAAAAAAGGATTGTTAGGTTGGGACATAACTGATTTTTGGGGAGGAAATCACGAGAGCCACTAAATTATATTAAGATTAATAACTATATTGACGTTTTCACCTTAAAACAAAGGAAGAGTAAGAAATGATCATGGTGCAAAGATAGATATCACCTTCCTTGCCACTCCACTCCTTTGAAATACCATTCTGCTTCCATGAAAGATCTTTTTAACAAGTTATTTCAAGCTCAAGCCTCTTCTCCTCTGCTACTTTGCTGCTTCCTACTTCTTACTCTCTCCTTTCACCAGTTTTCTCTCCTAAGAAGTTGGAGGAAGGACAGAGAATGACCATGTAAAGCCTCAGTGATTTATATTCTGCTTCCTTTATACTGTAAGCTCATTGAACATTAATTTCTTTGACTTCAATGATTAATTCATTTCTTTGGACTTTGGGAAACTAGATAGCTTATTTACTTAGGACTTCAAAACATAGTACTTTCTGTTTACTCTTTGACAAATTATTGTATCCTGGTTTATATGCTGTCTTGGTCTCCAAAGAGTTGAAGGAGGGAGAGGTGTGAGAAGGCAGGAGAAGAAGGTCAGAGGGTCTAAGGGAGTACAAAGAGGCACAAACAGTGCCCAAATCCATGGAATTCTAGGTTCAGTGTTACTTTCCCAGCAGACCTTTGCTCTGTGCTGTTTCCTTCCCTCCATTGCAACTATTGGTAAGAGAGGGTTCGTGAAGGACGCCAGTTCCTACTGGTTCTCTCTATGTGTCCTGTAAATAGATTTTAATACTAATGTAACAACTATAGGTCACTGAATAATTTCCAATATGCCAGATTTTTGCCCTAGAGATTTATATCATTGTGAATCACAAAAAACTGTGCAAATCATTACCATCACATTTGATAGATGAAGAAATTGATGCTCAGAAAGGTGAGTAATTTGTGATCCAGGCATTCAGTGACAAAGCTCCAATTTGAGCAGACTGAACAGACTCCAGTACCAAGTGTACCTAATATTCCACCTTTGTTGTCCAACCCAGAGGAGTGTCTACACTGATGGGAATCTGGGACCACGAAGGAGGGCGTGAAGCTGCTGTGGCAGGTGTATTAGGGGTGGATATCTAGGGCCTTCCTTATGATAGCATTAAAATTATGCCACTTGGGCGCTTGCCTACTTAGTCTACAACTGGGGCCAGCAAAAAAGCCCAGATTTTTTTTTAATCAGAAGTATCTTTTTGGAGTATGTATGAATATGGTCAAAGAAAAGATCATAATGGTGAGCTGAAACTAGTAGACATAATATCACAGAGAGGATTCTATCTGAGATTTATTAAACTTCTATTAGGCTGCCATTTTAAAAAGACAGCAAGTCAAACAGATTGAGGCTTACATATAAAAGAATACATCCCTGAAAGACTGATGAAGAAGGTACAATAAATGGTAAGAAAAAGGTAAGAAGGTAAGGAAAAAAAAAAGATAATAATCCCCTCCCCCCAGAAAAACTGGATTGTAAAACAGAATCACCTGAATACAACTATTAAGCAGTGATTTTTCACTGGTTTTCCTTAAAGACTGATTCAATAGTTTCAAATAGAATATTTGAAAGCTCTGTACGTATATTGTACTACTAATTTTTAATAATCTATTATACATAATGTTTATCATAACTATAAAAACATTATTTTTTTAAAAAGTTCTTCATATTCATATTTCTTTACAATCATCCACTCTTATTGAATTAAACAATGTTAATGATCACTAGGAAATCTTCCTATACTGCTGAATGACTTAGAGTGATAATTTGGAGAATACATGCTGACCTAGAATGAATACATTCCAGAATTTTCCTTTCTACCACCACATGTGTGTCTGTTTATGTGTTGTGCCCCACAAATAACCACAAGCTTATTTTGTCCTGTCCCGAGGAGGGGGAGGAATGTTCTAGTTGGATGCTGCTCTGTGTGGGAAGAGAAAAGATTGATGCTTAAAGGCTCTCCAAAGGAATCCACTTAAGCTTCATACCAGATTTGGGAGGGCTGGTTCTACTAGCCTAAAGCTGGCACAGGAAAGACACCATTCAGGCAATCCCTCGCTTGGGGATACTGGGGACACAGTTCTGCCTTGTGACTCTGGTGTAGCTTTAACTTATTTTTCTCTTAGAAACAGCTCAGCTGACAATCTAAAGCATTGAGACACACCTCAGTTACATGAATGAGGCCCCAGGAAGGTCTGTTCTTACCTTCTACACTTCCAAAGGTAGTGGTTGGATCCCAGATTTACCTTCCCCCATGAGTGAATGAAATGAGAGAGAAAGAGAGAGAGAGAAAGCAGAAGGAGGAGGAAGGGGAGAGGGGAAGGAGGAACAAAGGAGAAAGAGCAGCAGAAGCAAAAAGGAAGGAAGGAAGGAGAGAGAGAGAGAGACAAAGAGAGAGAAAGGAAGAAAGAAGGAAAAGATGAAAGGGAAAGTCTCTTGACCTTGAAGAGATGGGACTTCTGGTGCAAGGATTTGGAAGGCATATTCTCCGGAGTACTTATTTTATTTCTGGCAGTAAATAAAGCCCTCAGGAAAGGTTATTAACTTATCTAGCCTATTTAGTACATTAAATTACACTATTTCATACTCTAGTGGCCTGAAAATTTAATTTACCATTTGAACGACATGAATGATGAACACTTACACCAAGTCCTGGCACTTTACAATACTCGACAAACATTTGGTATTTTTTGCTTAGGTGTGCTTTATTTTTTATTAGCATTTATGGCAAATGAAAATAAAATAGTAACATTCTGTTGGGCATAGCAAGACAGCTGCCGGCTAGGGTGCCATCTCAGAGTGAAAGATGCCTTAACATAGAGCCCTGAAGGAGGGAACATCAGCAAGGAAAAGAGAGGGAGGGAGATGATGCCAAATCCCTTGGCATCCTGTGCTCCTGCTCTTTTCATCTGGGGGCAGGAACCTTCTATTGCACAACCTTGGGTTTCTCTAACCCCAGGCCTGCCCTCTCTATCAATGCTTTATGAGCTGTCATGTGGGGGCTAGACTGGGATTCTGAAAATTAACAGCTGCTTTTTATTCCTCTGGATATATCGGTTGCCTGGGGCACAAGACAATGTGAATTGGTTTTGAAATGAAATATCACCAGTGGAAGAAAAGTGCAAAATATTTTGTTTACTTTAAACAATGGGGAGGAAGGGGCAGACATCTGAACTGCCTTTCCTATGTAAATGAATGTTTATTGGACTTTTGGATGCTCTAGATATACAGTTGCTGTACTGAGGGGGCTTGATGAAACATATTGATCTTGCAAGAGGAATACAGATCAGCAAGAAAACAGCTGTACCCGTTAGTTATTTTGGAGGCAAATATGTTAATCACATAAGGTAACATTAGAGGCTGCTTTCTATCTTTGAAGGCTGTGAGGCTGCCTTTGTGTTCCAGAAAATGCTTGGTGCAGAAGCATCAGATTCCACCTCTCCATAAAGAGGAGGTGTGATGTTGGAGAGAGAGAATTTGGCAAGCCACAGGCAAAAAGCATTCTCCTTATTTTTATACATCCAATAGAGTAAATGAATTAAATAAATGAAAATATAATAAAATATAAATGAAATTTCTAACGTAGCTCTTGGTGAGCCAAAACTCTCAGATATTCGACAAATTATATATGTAAAAGAAAGGCTTGTAAATTGTCAAATGCCTGAGGTTAACCACAGTGAAGTTGGCTCTAGTCCCTCCAAGAAACCAGCAATTGGCAGAAATAAGGGAAGTTAGAATTCCAGAGTACGTTCGGTCTCTGATTCTCTCTCACTGGGTTCCAGGAGTCTAGAGAGGCTTCTTTCTGTCCTGCCTGCAGGCCCCACCAGGCACATCTGACATTCCTCCACGTGCATGCTCTCTGCTCCCTGCTTACCTTGTTTACTCCCTAAGGGGGAGGGAAAGGAATAGTCAGGTGCGACCCAGCAGGGGGAGCGGGTGAGCTGGCCCGAGGGCAGCCCGAATTTGTCCTAACGTGTGGGTGTGGGTGTGGGGTAATTTGGGTGGGAACAACGTGGAGGCTACCACGACGGAGTCCTGCGCCCCGTTGGTGGGGTGTGTGCAGAAAGAGCGGGGATAAATAGGAGGCTCCCTCCTCCCAGCGACACTCTGGGAGCCAGCCGCCCGCCGGCCCTGGGTGTTTGCCTGCCCTGTAGCCAGGGTGCCAGCCTGAGGAGTAGTTTCGTTTCCTGCTGGCTCCGGGATTAGTTTCCAGGCACCCCCTCGGGAGCCGGTGGCCGGGGAAGGGGGCGCAGGAGGAGGCGGGGGACTCGTCTAGGGGCTGCCCGGCCCCGCAGCGCGGGGTTGATGGACCGGGCCGCCCCGGGCAGCGGCGCCAGCTCCCTGCCACTGCTCCTGGCCCTCGCCCTGGGTAAGTGGCCGCGCCGGGCACTGGAGCCCCAGGAGGAAAGTCTGGGGTGGAGTTGCAGGGAGCGCGAACCCTGATCCTCACTGGCATCTGGACCCGAGGGCGCACTGGGGCTGGCAGGGGCGGGTCGGAGAACTTGGACGACGGGGAGAGCGCGAGGCTAAGGATCCGGCAATTGGGCACCTGGGGCTGCACCTGTTGGGGCTGTCCCTGAGCGCGTGGGGCGGCTCGAGGGCGGAAGGGATCCCGCGGGCCCCGCTGCTGCTGCTGCCGACGTGGGCGCAGAGCGGAGGGCCGGGGGCGCAGTGCGGGCGAGTGAGGAGTGGTGGGAGGGAAATCCACCAAAGGAAGAGCGTGGGAGACTGGACGGAGAAGGCTATCCCGCGGGAGGAAGAGGAAAGGGAACTCCTCGGCTTAAGATGCAGGCCGCGAGCGCGGAGCAAGGTGGAGGCAAGGTGTGTGTGCCCTGCGTCTCGGCGAGAGCTAGGAGGTGGACGACCCCTGGAGAAACGAGAGCTGGCCATGGCCTGGGAATGAATTATAACACCTGTTTCTCGCTGGGGCAGTTGAGAAGAGCTGGAGGAGAAAAGAAGACAACTTCTGAGACCTGACTCTCCTGTTGCTGACAAGGAAGGAAAGGGGAAGGACATATTTTACTTAGGACACTGTGGATGAAATACATAGATGCTTTACTTGGAATGTATTATTTCCTAGTTTAAGGAGAAATTGTGGGGCGGGATGGGGGGACTTGAGGTTAAATCTGGGTTGTTAGGTCAAGGACCACTGGGGTTTAGTCACCTGGTGTGAGGGCAAATGGCCAGAGGGAGGAGCAGCAGGATGCCTCCTCACCACCTTGGGGGGTCAGTGCTGGGGAGAGAGTGCTGGAACTTCAAGGTCCTGGGAAAAGTTTATGCAGCTGAAAGCAAGGCCCCCCTCGCCCTCCAGTGCAGGAAGGCAGCAGGAAGACATCTAGGTGGGAAAATCCTACTACATCAAGGCATCCCCTCTGCATCGTGGTCCTTCCGAGGGGGTGAAGGGAAGGGAGACTAGCAATATTTTGTGGTCTTAGCTGAGGTGAGGGGTAGGGACACCTGGGCTTGGGGCATTAATGTGGGAGGAGGAAGGTCTCCACAGCCGAAGTGTCTACAGCTTCAAGCCTGGGAAAGGCTGGAATTTCTCTTATGGAGGGAAAAGAGATGGAATCTAAATGGAAACTTGCATTTGGCTGTGCCCTTGGAGTAAGAGAGGTGGCTAAAACGATGCCATGAGCTTGGTTGGAGGTGGATGAGACTGAGGACCAGGATTAGAAAGAAGGGACTGATTTAACAAATCCTGCAGAGGAAGAAGTCAGGAACAACTTAGTGGTGAAGTGATGTGGACCCTAAAGAAGAGCAGTGGGTCTGAGAGCTAGGCCCAGTAACAGTACTGATGCTTTTGCCAGTAGTTCCCCCTTATCCGCGGTTTCACTTTCCACAGTCAACTGCCATCAGAAAATTTTAAATGGAAAATTCCAGAAATAAACAGTTCATAAGTTTTAAGTTGTGTGCTGTTCTGAGTAGCA